>NW_025763413.1:600000-994701 GCF_003444635.1 Morchella importuna
TACTCTAATAACTAGCATCTCTACTACTCAGCACGCTGCATAGCCAATTTTATCTCTGCGTAGCTAGTTGCAGTACGAGATTCGAGTAGCCAGAGTAAGGTTATCTGCCCTCGAGAATCATTTCCAATCTCGACATTTCTCGCAAGGATGTTTATCCAGAGATCAAGAAGCTTGTCGAGGCCGGAATTCTCGACAAGGTTACCGTCAGCTACCACTGCCAGCCGCACACCCATTCCTCTATTTAACGAATCTGTGCTTTTTGTTTCCGCCTCCACATTTCCACATTTTGCGACCATCCATCTGTAAGAGTTTGGTTTGGGACGAGACATATGTACGCCAATTACCTTATCTTGCTTCACCCCCCTTACTAAAAACAAGGGTGCTCGCCCCCCACATTATCAAGAATTCAAGACCATATATAGCGGTACACGATGGTACTCCTGGAATCGCTCGGCCTTCTTTCAGGCTCAGCTACACACAACCATAACCACGATCATCCAAATACCGAAACCGGCTGGCAGAGGATGGGCCAAATACACAACGACAGTCCAAACACATTTGCGGGGGAGGAGGCAGGCGCGGTGGTGTACAGAGTGTACAAGCGACGATGGCTCGGGCTGGGGATGCTGATGCTGCTGAATATTGTGATCTCTTGGGGCGTGAGTTTTGCACCCGCTGGAGTGGTTGCTTGGGTTGGTTTGCTGATTGGGGAGTAACGACATAGTGGCTCACGTTTGCGCCTGTCAGTGACAGTTCTCAGATATGGTTTGGGCTGCCGTCCCAGACGCCGGTGAACTGGTTGTCGACGGTGATATTCTTTGCCTTTGCGGTTGCCAGTCCGTTCGTGATCCTGTCTAGCTAGTCCTCTTATATAGACAGTCAGTCCGTAGCTGACACTTCCATCAATCTTCATGCAGCGCAGTAATATACACCCTCAACCATCATGGTGTCAAGACCGCCATCCTCGTCGCCTCTGTCCTCACCCTCTCCGGTAACTGGATCCGCTACGCCGGCACGCGCACACAGTCCTTCAGCGCGGTGATGGTCGGGCAGATCCTAATCGGCTTCGCCCAGCCCTTTGTTCTCTCGGCGCCCACATACTACAGTGACCTCTGGTTCACTTCCAGCGGCCGCATCTCGGCCACTGCGCTGGCGAGTCTGTCCAACCCTCTTGGCGCGGCGCTGGGACAGCTTATTAACCCGATGATTGCGACAAGTCCGGATAAGATCCCGGGAATGGTGCTGTGGGTGTCGGTCATTGCGACGGTGGCCTGTGTGCCTTGTGTGTTGGTGCAGGCGAGGCCGCCGACGCCGCCGTGCGCGAGCGCGGCGACGCTGAAATTGCCGTTTAAGGAGGCTCTGGGTGCGGTGTTGAGGAATAAGGAGTTTTGGATCGTGTGGCTGCTGGTAAGGAGGCTATTCGGTGAACTGTAGGCTTGTATTGGGACAGAAGGTTAACGATTTGCGCCCACAGTTCTCAATCTATCTCGGCTTCTTCAACGCCATGTCCTCCCTCTTGAACCAGGTAAGCACTCTCTCTATCGCTCCCCCAACCCAATACTCACAGTAAGAGTAGATAATGCTCCCCTACGGCTACACCGCCGATGAAGCCGGCCTCGCCGGCGCCGCCCTGATCCTCGTCGGCCTCATCACCAGCGCCATCATCTCTCCCCTCATCGACCGAACGCACAGCTTCCTCCTTGCCATCAAGATACAAGTGCCCCTGATCGCTGCATGCTACATCGTGCTGATCTGGGTCGTCGACGTCAACGGCGCCCTCGCGCCCCCATACATCGTGTGCGCGGTGCTTGGTGCCACGAGCTTCAGTCTGCTGCCCGTGGTGCTCGAGTGGGTGGTGGAGCTGACGCATCCGGTGAGTCCTGAGCTGACGAGCTCGCTGTTGTGGTGTGGGGGGCAGATACTAGGCGCGGTGTTTTTGTTGGTGATGGACGCGTTGAAGGATGTGGGGGATGGAGGGAAGATGAGAAGGTATGTCTACTTACGTGCTATTGACTGAGGTTTAGAGAAGACTGACGGTGGGAATATTGTAGGTCGTTGATATTTGAGGCAGTTGTGGCGGCAGCGGTGTGTCCGTTGGTGCTGGTGCTGGGCAGGGGAAGCGGCGGCGGCGTGAATAAGAGGATTGAGATCGATAAGGCAGCGGATGGTGTTGAGGGTTGAGGTTGATGGTTAGGTTACACGGTGGAGGATGTTAAATGTGGTTATGTATGCATGTATGTAGTGGTAATTAATTTATAAAGTAATACAATTCATTATAGCGCGGACGAGTGATATCTTGTGAGTCAATGTAAGTAGTTAGAGCGTAGTCAGGGGGTAGATTTTTATTCACTTACCAACAAGAGTGGGCGATTGGCGTGGGCGAAACCATATCAGATGGACGCTTCTAGGTTGTTAGTGATCGAGGTCTCATTGCTCTGAATGCTCGAGAGTGAGAGTGAGAGAGTGATGATGGTTGGATCAAGTCAGTGCCGCAGCTTGACTTTATAACATCTCAAAAGGAACACCTATGCTCAACCGCTTAGAACCACGTAGCCGTTGTAACGTGTGAGCTGGGCGTGAAAGAACTAGCAGCTAGGTGATAGACACGGCCGGCGACTGGGGAGCAGGCCACTGGGGTTGGGTGCGTGGAGCCCCCCTACAAAATGGAAACAAAAAAAGAATTGATGTCGACGGTTGGGATTAATTGAACCCAAGATCTCCTCACAGCACTAACACCTACGAGCTGAGTTTTGGTATGTTAACCACTACACTACCGACGATGGAATACAGGTGTGGTATATTTGGTGATAAGCTCAGTTTGGAGCTAGTTACATACATGTATCTATAGGGGCCGCGTCGGTCGGCTCTGCGAGGTGCGTCGGTGTGCCGAGATCTTAGATATACATCATGTAGCTTACACTAGCTCATAGAGCCCCCCCGATATATCCCGGTGTGGAGGTTTTACCCCTACGTGCTTTCCAGCCGCCATAGAAACACTGGATGGGTACATGTACATAGTAACAGGGTGCCGCTTCTAGGATAGATGGAGTGAGCCCCGGGCTGATACGTATAAGATCTGGTTTTTACGGCGGCAGGAGGGAGGCACTTAGTGATGACATGAATTTGAACATACCATTGTCCCTAAGTGCTTGTATGTGTGTGTGTAAACCATACAAACCTGTCTATAAACATACGACAAGCTCGGCACGAACTTACTCCTTCGTGTTCGGGCTGGGTATGAGCTTCCGCTTCTCTCGTTGTGCCAAGAGGTGTCAATGATCGCTAGAACAGTCTTTTGACAGCCAGGCTTGGCATATTTACTGTTTGGGATGCTGAGTATTTGCCGCGCTCAGCGCTAGGCGGCGGTACTACATGTGTTTTCTGTAGACACCTGTGAGTTTCCAGTGGGCTGGAAGTAGTGGTTACGGTTTTGGCGGAGCGCTGGTTATACAACGAGGATGGGTAGGAATTTCTTATGCGCCAAGTTGCCATGGGCAAAGTAGATGAAAGACGGAGAGGCGGCAGAACCACTCTGCAAAGGCTATTCAAGGAAAATGGTGGGAAATGATGTGAAAGCGTTAGGTAGCTGGCGGCCGGGAAATTCTGCCCCTTCGAACTGATCCAAATCATTATTATCTATCATTAATACCAAGGCTCTAATAAACAATCTTCATTAAAAAAAAATCCCCTTTCTATATCTTCCCCTGCTCACTCCTCTTCTTTGACCTCCAGTTCCACGCCCACGCCGCCGAAATCGTAACCATCATAAGCCCCGTCGTCGCCAACACAAACACCCAAAACTGCTTCCTCACCACAATCCCGCCCATGCTCGAGCTCTCTGAGACCTCGACGAGACTCGTACTAAACAGCGCCTACAATCCGCACAATCACACAGCGCTGTCAATTAACAAACCACACATACACCTCACGATCTAAGAAAGGGTAAACATACAGCGACCAGTCCCGCCGGCAGGTAGATCATCGCCACCACCGTCGCAATGCCCATAAACCGTGATTCGTCGCGTGTCTTTTCCGCAAGCGTGACAAGAAGCTTATTCTCTGATGCGGCGTCGGCGGCGAGCTCCCTTAGCGCTGAGCTGTTCCCTTCCATGGCTTCGTCGTTGCGGAAGTCGAGGACTTTGAGGATCTGAGACGTTAGTGTTGCACGTTCTTATCACGAGTCTACACGCAATATAAATAGTCAAAGGCTTACCATCAGCCGGATATCCTCAGATGTCACGAGAAGTTCTTTGACGCTCCGGATATGGCCTTTGAGAGAGCTTTCATACTCGGTCAGCTCCGTCCTGAAACAGATGTCGGCACCAATGGTGCATGTTCGGTAAGGTTTCAAATTTTCATAGTGGGCTGCTAGCTTGAGTGCCGTGTCGAGATTGGCTTCAAGGATCGACAACGCCTGACTGAGCCTGTTCCTGAGAACACCAATGTCTTGACTGTGCTGGAACTCTACGCCAAAATTGACACTATTGATTCTGCGAAACCGGATCCGATCACTCTGTTTCGGCCACAACAAGATGTAAGTGAGAAGCGTGTAACCACCGAGTCCCGTGCGGCCCGGAGAGGTCACTTACCATCTTCTCTAGCTCCCCACCCAAGTAATTAACATATCCTCTCCAGCCCCTCTCACACTCTACAAGGAAGTGTAAGTGCAACTGCATCGGATGGCCTGCATCTCCCTTCTCACCCACAATCCTTTTCAACCCCTCTTGCGCACTCAGCGGTACTTGCACTAGCACCCAGACCGACGCATTGTCCTGGAGCGAGTACTGCTGATATATGGCGCAGTGGCGGCACGACCAGGGGAACTCTTCGTCGCCGCGCCCGTTTTCGGCGTAGTAGCGGATGTTGTAGCAGAGCTCTGTGAGTACGATGTGCATATATACAGCCTCACTCGTTATTACAATCCTGGGGTATATACATAGGGATGAATAAAGACCTACCGTATCCCAGTGGCAGGTCACCATTAAAGTGGAACCGTGGAGAGCAGCCAGAGAAGTGGCGGTCCGTTTCCTCGTCTTTGATGCCGAAGGCGAAGATAAAGGGGAGGTATTTTGGGAAGATGGAGTATGAGCTACATAGCAGACAGAATAACTCAAACGTTATCTTGAGACGAGACCAGGTGTTTAATTGGTGAATTAAACTATATACCTACGGAGTTAGCTTGGGATGTATACTTATCATTATAGTCATGGACGGAAATACGGACAAGATCTTTGTACCGGTTTTGTCTTTAGATGTTTGCTGTGGATAGATATGAAGTTAGCTTATTGATTGCCTATAGTCAATAGATACCGTGTGGTAGTATTAGATACCTACCTTCAAGAATGTTTCCAATTCTGCAGTACTAGAGATGTGTGGTTTGCCTGCTATTGACAAGCCTGTCTACATCAGAATTATTCGTAACCCACCTTATGATTACAATTCTCATACCTGAACTTGCTACCTGCAGATCCTGTACTGGCGGTGTCCACAGAATCCCGCGATGTAACACCTCTAGTCTAACCTTAGACTCCTGATCCACAAATAGTTCTTCCCCGCGCTTCTCCAGCTCATCGCGGAGCTGATACAGATTATCGACGCATGGGACAACACGGGTGATCCCGAACGGGTATTTTCCCCATGTGCTAAGCTGGTTTTGGGGTTGGAGGGTTAGCACACCCACACTCGATGCTGAGGTAAAAAGATATTACTTACGGAGGCCATGGTGTTACTGGTGGGGTTGTGTTGGATAATTTATCTCGGCGGGCTGGAACAAACGTCGCGAATTGCGTATATTGTGCATATAGTTATTGACGATTTATAGACCCAGGGGTACCTGAAGGAAGTGAGCGGCTATGTAGGAGCAGAAACCAGAGCCCCGGCTAGGGGTCACGAATATCTGGGACGCGGTAAGCTATTTAACATCAGCTACCACGTGCGCGTGGAAGCGCGTAGAGTGCGTTGGCGGAACCCCGCGGTTATCCGCTAAAGCCTATGCGCACGAGGACAGCTGGGATTGTGCACGAACTGCACTGCCTACTTAACTACCTACATGTACTCGTATCTTCCTGACGTTTTTGAACTAGGCCACTATTGCATACACCAAAAATCGTCAGAAAAATACGAGTGTTTATTGCGAACTGTGGGCTAGAAGTGTTCTTAATAGACTAGAGCTAGAAGTGTTCTTAATAGACTAGAGCTAGAGATTTTCTCGATTTCGACTGTGTGTGTGTATCTAAACTTATCCATACAATGGGGCGAAGTGGAGTAGATGTACTCCAATAGGTACCCTCTATTTGGAGGCATTATGCATTTTTGCTAGCTCGGAAAATCCAATGCAAGCTTTGGCGCCTAGCTTGTTCGATGTTGCGTGCCTGAAACCTTCAGGCAACATTCTGCAGGGGGTACGGTCCGGGCCGCAACCACTTCGATATGCCAGCAGTGAAATCTAGAGTGCGGCGCAGATATAAATCTAAGCAGGCAGGCTGTTGCCTTCTTCCCCCTCAAGGCCTCTGAATCATTCACACAAGACTTTTCATATCTCCAGCCTTTAAGGTTATCATCATGTCCAGTATGCCAGAAGAGTTCGTGCTCGAGGACCGCTATATGTCAAGAAAGAAGATCGACAAGGTACTGGGGAATTTATTCGGGCCTGAGGATGGCAAGTGGTATAAAGAGGTTTTTCCCTATTTGTTTGTATTCAGCATCAGAGTAGGAGCTTATCGACTATTTAGCAAATCGGTGATAAAATTAGAATAGTAACTCCCAGAAAACTCACAAAGGTATCCCTACCTGCCATTTCTTGTGGAGTAGTCACTGACATGCCCCAATAGAGTGAGATTAGAAGTTTGCGTGAGACGGAATAAGGGAATATTTTTGCGGGTCAAAGTTTGTTTTTAAGCATTTGTATTTGGATAGGGATGGTTGGATATATCATATTGCATTGTAGCGTTTTATCATATCAGGTCTGGTTCAATTAACGTTTTCTATTTGTTGAATTCGACGAAACTCCAACTTGTGGTGGTGTAATTTGTCCTAGCAGTAGGAGACCATTGCCGTCTTCGCGATCACAAAGAAGACCTGGAGTTAAGAAATAATAACATAGAGCTGAAATTATGCGACATTGACCACATTGCTATCGGCGGCTAATTTACTTTGTTCTCAGCTATGATGTAGTTGCAAACTGGTCTTTTCCTAATATGTTGAAAATCCTTACATTAAACGCCCTGGCCGCAGGCTTCTGAGACACAAGCTAGAGTTGAGTACCGCAGCAATCAGCGGAAAATCTTAAGATTTTGGTTTTTATAATTTTACCTACCAGCCCTAAGACACCTTAGACTTTAATTCCAGTGCAGTTATAGCTGTATCGTTAGTTGTGGGCTTGTTGGTTTCACTAAACTTCAGCGCGTGTAAGCTTTTAACTAGTGCCCACTTCAGGCGCTTCTCGAGGGCGCTTTAAGTATGCCTAAAGCTAGCTCTTGACTATCTTCGCTAGTTGTAATTGGTGATATAAAAAATTTGCGAGACATGCAGACCTTATAGGATCGATGGCCTAAGCTTCGTCGTTTATTCTTCAAAACGTATATAAGCCTGAGAGTTCTTTAATTGACCAGGAAATAGCCATCAGCACCATCAGCACCATCGTCTTATTTTACTTGATTATACGAGTTCCTATATACGCCCACATCCGATCAACGTCTAAATATCTCATACTCGATTCCTGAATATCTGGTCAAACATACCTATACCTATATTCAAATCAACCCCACCCACGAAACGTTTCTCAATCCAAGTGACGGACACTGTTATTCATCAGTATTATTAAACTTCAATAAACGATTTCTCAATATCAGTAAATCTCAACATCCCCCGATACCCATTCCCAGCATTTCAATACCACATTACCCAAACCCTCATAATGAATACCAGTGCCACAAAGAAACAATGCCGGGAAAACTCATTCTGGAACATCCAAGCCCTTGAGCAAAACGCTATCTCGCAGCGCGGATTCTTTGATCCCGCTTCCATCGCCCGTTTTCTCACTCGGGAAAAAATCCATAAGATCCTCGTCGACTGCAATATAAGTCTTCCCGTCACCGACGTTCACAGCCTTGTGAATTATATCCTCACACCAAATAAGCCCTACCTGACATTCTTTGCGATCTTACTACACATGCGCTGTGTAGAGTCTGTTTGTATTTTCTCTTTGTATAGGCAGCGTTTGGATAGGCTTCCTTTATCACTAGACGCTCTAGATGAGGCGGGTGTCTTTGGTGGCATGAGAAGGCCAGATGTGCTAAGGAGGCACTTCTTAGAAGTTCAGCATAAATTTATTCCGCACGTGTTTAGTTCCACCAGGCCGGTGGAGATTATTGATACGGAAACAGTGGTGCCGTTTTTGTCACAGGTACCACTTGGAAATAGCGGGGTGTTTAGGACTGAGGTGTCTAGCTCGGCGCATGAGAATTTAAAGCCCCAGCCAAATAAGGTATGTGGTATAATCCATCTCATCTTGCTGTAAAGTCTGATCCTAATTTTGAATAGGACGGACGAACGTTTCTTATCCGCAGAATATACCCCAACCAACCGGAGGAGAAAGAGGAATCCAACATCGAAGAACTCGGAAAACTGAAGCGTCTCCGAGAACTCCAAAACCCCAACATCACACCCTTCTTCTGTGCCTACATCCAGGGAACAGAATGGAACATTATGTTCAACTCTGTCGAAGACATGAATCTCGAGCAATTGCTCAACTGGGATAATAAAGCCCCGTTCGGAAATTTTAAGCACAACTTCGCTTTCTACAGCGCTCTCCACGGGCTGTCCTCCGCTTTGAAAGATGCCCACGGTCTGGTCCTCACTAGGGAGGACGGATATTCGCATAAATATTTACGCGGGGACATTCGTCCCGCGAATATTTTTGTTAACAAAGATACCTTCCTTCTCGCAGACTTCGGATTTTCGACGGAGGTTGTTGGGAAAGGAAATTCGGTCTGTGAGACATACCTAATCTCTGAAGATCGAGGCACCGACTATCAGGCCCCGGAATGCAATCAGGCAGTTCCAGTTACACAGTCAATTGATATCTGGGCTTTTGGATGTATATTTGCTGAAATTGCAACTTATATTGAAAGGGGCAAAGAAGGTGTGGCTGAATTCCGCAGCAAGAGGTTCAATGAGACAACGAGTAGCGGTAAGAAATGTCAAAACCAGTTCTTTTGGCTGGATGACAAAAAGAAGATGCTCAAGAAGTCCGTGTTGCTTCATTTTGAGGCACTCTCAAAGGCGCCCAGAGATAAACAGACCCCGGAAATACTTGAGCTGGCTAAGGCGATGCTCCAAATCGATGTTAAAAGTCGTATATCTGCGGCATCATTCTGTGAAAGAATGTTTTTCCTCAGTGTTAAGTCCTTGTTCAACGCAGTACTTGGCAAATTTAGACAACCTGGCGCTGAAAAGCGGACCATCGAAACCTGGGGGGATGTCCTAGGGCTCACGAAGCCCTGGGGTCTAGCCTCTGGAGCACGTATTAATGCGCTCGGAATGCCTTGCCGGCAGAAGCTCCTCCAGATTTTCCAGGGGCTTCATGATAAAGGAAAGCTACCGACCCGCGAGGAATTAATAGCGATTTGCGGTTTTCTTACAGCGGGTGAGCGGGCCCGTGTGCCAATCTCCGCAAAATAGTGACTTTGTGATCTACTCTTATGTTCTGTTTATTCACTGCTAGCCATAGCTGCGGTTGTGTAGGATATCTTGATTTTGTTTATTCACAACTAGCCGCATATGCATGACCACGAGTGTGTAGAATCTGTTGCTATGTGAGATACGCAGTGAGCATATGTAGTCTTGTATTACTGTTGGTGTATTAGTAGCCTGTATCTTATTGAGGTTGGAGATTAGTAAATGACGAATGGCCGATGATTTGTTTAGTATTTCTGATTGAGTTTCCGCTGGCATTATCGTTGACTTAGTTGAGAAGATGATGGTCCAAGAAGGGCGGCGAACGTCGTGGGTGGCCGGCGATGAACATGTAAAGAGTGGGTTGAGCAAGGCCCCCTCGAATCCTAAGTACATGTATTTCTCGAGGGGTCTTGGCACAAGACCAACACAGAGTTTGGGGCGCATCTTGGCCGGTCTTGTAGGGGGTTGTAGGTACATGTTTTCTGTGTGTACATGGTCTATACTTGCTGAGGACCAGGCCACGCAAACCCGAAATGAGGCTAACTCTTTTAGGATACCGAGTGACAATATATGAGTAAAGCGGTAAAGCACGATACACAACGTATCCTCTTGTGGAATTAGAAAGAAATCAGTCCCTCTCCACTGTCACTACCATCGGGTCAACCGTCATCCCTCATGATCAGACATTTAGAAGGACATCATTATACCCAACACAGAAGACTTCCTTCTGGGAGCGGGGTTCCAAAGAGTTTATCAGTTGCAAGCAAGATGCCATCACTAAAAGGATCCAAAGGGAATGCCCCCAAGATGATTAACGATTCAAGTACATCTACTGACGTTAGCCAACCGCCTCCTTTCACTCATTTTCCAACTTGCTCAGGCGAAAAGCGGGGGGATATGTCTATTCAATTGGGTAGCAACTTTGCCAACAAGCCCCACAGCCAATTAACGGTGCATCACGGTTTTACAGCACGAGTCACCGTACCTACATCCTCTCTTGCCCAAGATACATTCGCTGAGGAGCAGACTTCCGAAACACATAGGGAAAAGCTCTTGCGTTTTTTGATGTCAAAATTGGCAATGTGTCAGCAGAATCGAAGTAAACACATGAATGTTCGCTGCCTGATAGATGAGACCACATCACATTCATTTGTTTTGAAGTCTGTGGCCGAAGAGCTTGGATTTGATGAGGAATCAAAAATAACTGAAAAAGAAAGAAGATGTTGGTACCTGGAGTTGGGTGCTGTGTTTATACCTGGAAAAATCTTGATAGGGGTGGCCGATATCTCCTTAGAGATAGATCGTCGTTCTCACATTTTCTCTACTTGGGTGGTAGAAGAGCTTTTCCCTAGTCATCCGGAAGTCAACATTCAGATTGTATTGGGTCGAGAATTCCTTCGTGCTTTTCCAGGCCTAGTTATGAAGCCATTGTACCGTGGTATAGACGAACTCGACCTCATTCCATGGTCTATTTCTGGAGGGCAAGATATAATGATGAATGAAGATGGTGAGATGCTCATATATGTATATGGACATTCGGAATTACAGGTCATAGATAAGAAAAAGGGAATAAAGAAAGAACAGGGCAGCTTTGGCGTCTTTTTCGGGCCGAACTCAAACAACAACATGTTCAGAAAGAGCACTTTTCAGGGAAAGCCGATGGATGTGTTTGCTCTGGTGGAAGGTATTATGTATGCGGTAAAGGCATCGATACACGGGAGATGGGTTGAGGGGATCTATACATATACTTCCGTCCGGATTTATATAAACTCAGAAGAAATCTTCAACATTATTGGATCTAAGGAGACACTCAAAAAACACCGAGAAGCAGGCTGGAAGGATGAAAACGGAAAGATTATCCGATGTGGTGCAGCGATACGTATATGGGACGAGTGGTCAAATAATCAATTACAGTACACGGACAATAATTGGATGAAGGAGGAAATGATTGCATTTGCGGCGACAGGGAAAGAAAATAGGTGGATGGAAGCCGCTTACATTCTGGCAACCTCAGGCATCCAGAGCTCGAGTGAAGTAAAAGAACTCAGAAAAGTCGAAGAGAATCTGAGAAACAAATGGGAGGGTTACTTCTTTACATTCGTCGATTTATTTCCATCTGATTATGATGGATGCAATGATGAGTATAAAGTTTTCTGTTATAGAAAGAAAGATTTCATCGACGCTCAAGACGCGGCAAGTATGGCGGCTTCCGATCCTTCCACAACAATTAAACCCTCTGAATTGGTGAAAATCGATATACATGGGTTTTATCCTTCAATGGGTATCGTGGGCATCTTTACCTTTTGGCGTTCACTTGAAAAGCGCAAACGCCGCACAGCTGCACAGGTGTTTGCAGTTTCAAACCTGGACTTTATCCAGAAGGTAATAAAGATTGCGAAAGAGAATGGAAGACTTATGGACAGTGTCGAATGGAATGTCGATATTATGGGTGTAAGCTCAGTGGATGAGGTGAATATTGAAGATATCAATAGTTCACCCAGTAGTTCTACTAGTGGAAATAACTCTGTTATTCATATGTAGATAGCAGGACTTGTGGCGAGCCGGAGATAAACATACGCTTTTAATTAAAGTTGTCGCCCAATTATGAATGCAGTGCACAATTGTTACTAAATTCATAATTTATATCCGTTGAGGGCACACTAGAGTCTTTTGGGTCTACATCTGCTGACTCGCGAGACCTAGACTTGGGCACGATCTTAGTAATCATAAAATATCACTCGCGATAACTAGAACCCATACATGTAATCTTTATACCACCTCATTGCCTATGACTCTCCTGGAGATAGAGTACTGCCTAGATATAGACTTGCGGTACGCGCCTGGGTTGCTTTTGGAACCCGGGAGCAATACCAGCTACTCATCGTCACTCAAAAGATATCGTTCACAACACAATTCTGTCAAATAAGCTCAGGTCGATTACTGTCCCATTGTGTTAGGTCTGAGAGTTAGCAACCTCCATCAAAATAGCGCTTAGGAGAAGTCCTCCCAGACTCCCATACTCGTTACAGAAGCAGAGAGGTCGACAGTTCATTACAACTTCCCTCATATTTTTTCTGGCTCGACAAGCGTCGTCAAAATAACTGGCACCGGGAACGAGTCTAGCTGCTACAGAACTTTCACATGCAAACTACCGAGTGATACTTCATGATCTAGAGATCGTATTTCATCTTCCTTATTTAGGCATTAATTACCGCAACTAATCACCCTCAATTCACACCTCTTCCTAAAGTGCTACAATACAGTTATGCGATCATCTTTAGGCTCAAGTAAAACATAAAATGTCCGGCCGGGGAATGTGGTTGCCACAATACCTGCAGGATCTTCAGGATAGCTAGAGGAACCTTTCAGATTTTGCCACAACAAGACATGACCGCTCTCCGCGCTAAATCATCCAACTGCGAAGAATTTAGAGCCTTGGCGTTGCCCCCAAATTGTAACGATCAAGTACAAATTGCAAAGGTATTGTTTTACCAGCAAGAAATTATTGGAACTGATCTACTCAAAGATATAATCATGTCTCGTAATATGCTGATAAGTATATTCTCGATAACTAGTGAAAATATCTATTCTTTTTTTTAAAAAAAAGTACCAGTGCAATTTCGTATTTGATCAGGTATTGAGTTTGGGTGGGACTGATAGCACAGGGGTGCAGCGGTTTCATAAATTCGAAGACCTATAATTATGCATGCCAGAGACTCGCTGGGGGCGGGTACTTTTGGCTTTGCGTGCCCGGTGGCCGGCTTCAATCGAATATTTGGTCATAGTATCTCACTCGGGGAATCCATGAGAAATGAGCTATTCGTCTGAATTAAAGTAAGACATGAAAAACGATACAGACAGAACTATAGCAGATAATCAGAGGCTACAGATCGCGAATACAAAGAAGTCAGAATACACCCTCACCCCCCCCTGCTTGCATTCGGAACCTTATCATACAGTCCCTTAAGTGGACATTCGTCCCGTCCACAGGCACTCCTCTCGACAATCTTTTCGTATTTCGGGTTTCCGTAGCATGTAAGCTCTCCATCACCTAAACAGTCTTTAGCGTTCTTCAAGAAGACCTAGTCAGGGGCAACATACCCTGGAAACAAGAGGACACCAATGTTGTCCATCTGCAACCGCATAAGGTGTATTCATAAACTCTGAAATGACACATCGATGGCAGGGAAAAATTGTTGATGGATAATTAGTTGAACTGGATGAGACTGTCGCAAGACAGACTGGTTTGGATGTCGCTATGGCGATTGCGGATGGTTTGCAAGAAACGGATGATTTTCGATGAGTTGCGCAATTTTAGAAGGAAAGACGGCTGGGCATACCGGGCATATCTCGTATGTTGTCTAGTACAGGGTGTTGGGATCGAATATTCTTTCTGGTTTATAAGATTTGGTGGTGGTCAGTTCTGGCTCTACATAAATCTCACAGGAAACAGAACTAGGAAGAAAAGAGGTTATAAATGATGAAGGACGAACGGTAGGAAGAAAAGTTAGCAAAAGGTTACAAGATAACTCACAAAGTTCTAGAAATTCAATAGGCGCATACGCCGCTTGACGGAGTTAGGTAGATGGGCGTCTGTCAATACTGTCTTCAGATCTAGAGCACGGTCGGGGCGGTCACCGGGTGAGAAAAATCTTCAACTTTTGAGACAAGACCAATCATTCCCTATCATAGGGGAAATGACTTATCAGACAGACAGTGGTAGAGGTAGTTCCCTAGAATCTCTGTCTCCCTCTTGCATAGGTGGCGAGTTTGAAAGTTACCCACCTGGCTATTTTGCTCTGAAACTGCGAAAGGGGCCGCCTTTCTGCGACTAGGTAAAGAGACCACATTGAAAGACTCGAGCCCGCGAATACGGAAGGTGGTCAAGGGTCAAGGGCTGGTGGCCGTATGTTCTGAATGCTTCCTAAGGTCATTCTCGACGGTGTCTGGGCGATGAAGTGTCAAAGACATCGAATGCTAAACAAAACTGTCCCTAAACAGAGGTGAATAGGAAGCAACCCTTTGGAAATCTGAAAAATGAGACTAGCATAACAACAGGTGGTTTAGCTCGGAGATTCCTAGAATACAGATCGAATCTGCCACTCCTTGCAGAAAGAGGAGGCGGAGTTGTTGGAGACAAGGAATGTCTAGACCATAGTATTGGCTATACGGAGCTAATACCCGTGAATAGGGGTGAGATTGTGACAAAAGGTGATAGTTTCCATGAAGGATAGAAGGATTTACAAAGATTTAGTGTCATTTCTCTCCTCCCAACTGCGGAGATGTGGAGAAGGAAAGCGGCGGGGTAATAAGGATTCAATAAAGGTATGTGGAAAGACGTTTGAATGAATCTAGACTGAGAAACCGGGCAGAAAATAGGCACTCACTCCTTGATATGGTGATTTATGACTTATGCGTATTGAACTGCAGGAGAACGGCACAAGCCTGCGACGTCATATTAGGCGCAGGCGCAAACGCGTCCAGCCAGATATCAGAAAATAGCCAGAGAATAATGTGATTCAACTTGGGTACTGAATGTTTTATGTAAAACCTTTTAAATCTCACTCGTCTCATTGTGGGGGGGGGGGCCAGAGGAAATGACTATTCGATATACCGCATGTACCAAGTGCCTCTCGGCTTCCGCGGCACAGCAAACGCTCATGGAAGAGCTTCTACAGAGATGCAATTATATTGGGGCCGCACATGAACCAATTCTTAAGCCATCCCTGGAGTGGAGCTTGACAGCTCATCTTCTTGCTTCACCATACTTTTGCCGGCCAACCTTGTGGGTAAGTACAACAAGACACACATATTATAATCCCGATGACTGAAAAAAGTGTTGGCAAGCAAGTAGCAATGGCTTTCCAGATAAAAATGATTTCACATATGCTCCGATAGATGGCTTTAAAAGTAACAGTGAGGCGCGTATAGTTGACCCCGCGCGTATTTCCTAAACCGCGCAAAGGCATTTCAGCCGCAACACACGCGACAAGCCAATCATGTGACTTGAGGCGCGGCTAAAATTAAAGCCGATGGGTGATAAATTGTGATGCAGGTAGGACGCTAAGGGATATCTCCGACAACATCGAGACAAAAAAAAGAAAAACCGATGTACTAGAGTGTTAAATCTGAAATTGATTCTAGAGACTTGACCGATCCATCAAAACAGAAATGCTCAAAGGATCAATTTCTAACTGCATTTTAGGACCATCTACATACACACATACATGAATACAGTACCGGTACTGTATGCAGTTGGTCTTCCCTTTTTTGTACGTAAGTTTACTGTCTTTCCATATTTGTTTATTATAGAGACTGCCTAATGAAGATAGCCCTTCTGACTTTTGGCCGGTGAGTGTTTTTACAGGGATTCATGTACGAACACAAGTCTGGAACAATACCTTAACACAGCCCCCCATCTTCTGTTTCCTTGGGTGTTGCAACCATGGCTGACTCCATTAAACACTCTAGCAAATACCAGATACCAGGACTAATTTTTGGTATTAGTTACCGACACGCTGGAACGCTGAAAAGTTGATCCATCGACCCAGGTATCTATACGTGGGTTTCTCCCCGCCAGATCGGCCAACACTAGTAATGTTCGCTACCGAGCTTATTATCACTAGGATCCAAACTACCATTCTAAGTTCTTACCATCACCCTCGGCTTAGATAGCAGACAAGGTTTCAAGACCTCTCATGCGGGTGGAACAATAGGAAGAGGTAACATGTTGATATAAAACTAATAGTTCCAAAAAAAATAGAAACCAAACTCGCACCCCAATGCAATAGCCATGAAACGCCAAACCCCTACACATCGATGTGGGTATAAGACAATTCGAAGGAATAGAAGAATACCATGCCAATGGAATAGAAAAAGATACCCGGGATTGATTCCGTTAAGTAAAAAAGAACTAACAGCAAAATGATAGCGACGAAAATAAACAATAACTAGGGACCCGCCTACCGCAGTCCTCATCATATGTGCATGAATTGAATAATGGGCCTCAAAATCTCCTCTGGCGCAACTTTACACATTGCGGATCTCCTTTCATCCTCAATTAGAATTCTGATGGCCCTCTTTCGCCCTTCGATCGTCTCATCATCGGAAACATCGGGGTCCGCAATAACCCGCCCGCGGGCTGTCAACCCCGTCGCATCTTGAATCCCAGAATCTGCCCCGTGCGCCAGCAACATCCTCACCATACCATCATGCCCCAATCTCGCCGCCCAATGGAGAGGTGTTGTTCCCTTTGGCGTAAGGGAGAGATCCGCCCCGCCCTCCAGCAATAGCCTCGCTATCCCTATATTCTCATGAGCACTCCCGATTGCCCAGATAAGCGGTGAATTCCCATTGATATCCGTCACAGATGGGTTCGCCCCGTGTGAAAGCATAGTAGCAACGACATTCTCGGAACCACTCTTAACGGCCATGTGAAGCGCCGTGGTCCCCGACATCGTCCCCCGTGGTGGGATCTGGGTTGAGATGTTGGCTCCGTGCGTTAAGAGGAGCTGAGCCATTTCTTCATCTCCATTTTCGCACGCAAGATGAAGAGCCGTCTTGCAGGTTTTATCTTCCTCCTCGGCAGGTGGAAGGTAGTTGATATCTGCGCCTTTCGCAAGCACCAATCTCGCAAGGGACTTATGCCCACTCCACGCAGCCCATTGGAGCGCTGTGAAATCATCTACATCCTGAAGGGCAAGCTTATGCAGGCATTGAGTGAAAAGAACTGCGAACCGCCGGTTTGTTTGAAGAAACGAATTGACATCCTTAGGGCCGAGACGCTCCGCAACTAGGAGGAGAACTTCGTTTGGTAGACTCGAAAGCGACGACATTATGATTGGTTTGTTAGAGGTAGGAATGCTTCTTTCTCCTCTTAGTGATTAAGGAAAACTGCTTCGTTTTAAACGGCGAAGGGGGGAGAAAGAGGTTTGGCTTTCTCGATCGATGATTCACAGTCCTTTTATGCAAGCCCGCTTATCCTACATATCTGCTGCAGGCTGTGCCGCACCCAAGACAAAGCTTTAAATTCAGATTCCAAGATAACTGCTGTGGTTGATCAGTAATAGTGGGCTGTTACCAAGACTTTCACGGAGTCGGGTTTGTTGGTCCACCTGAGTGGTATCAACCATAGAAGGTTTGTTACATGCTTGCTCGATAAGGATAAGGGGATACAAAAGATCGCGTGTGACTACAGCTCCTCTGCCTAGTCTGATAAGTTCTTATGTTTACACTCATTTGCACCTAACTCTTCATTCTCAGAGTGAAGCTCCTGCATCTACTCTACCTGCCTCTGCAGTTGACGTGTCGCTTTATCAGCAATCCGCGGTGTGAAAGCTTCAATCCCGAAGTATTTCTCAGTCTTCATTTATGTCTCTGGGGTACTGATTACTTGGCTGCATGGATTTTCACATTCCTTTGATTTGGAACAGGGATGATACTATGTAATAAGTGCATGCGCAAACACCCCACTGCACAAGTTCCTCAGCTCACTGCCAAGTACCTAAAATCTCTGACGATAGTTAGTGAATTAGTGCTGGTCCCAGCACGAGCAGCTTATCCATTAACTCTACTCTTCATGTAAGCGACCTTCATGATCAGGCGGGGCTAAATGTTCACGTGCATCGCCGCAATTCAAGTGTTTCCCTCGGGCACAGCTTATTCCCGCTGCCGAAACCACTTTACGATTGTAACAGTTGCCGCGCCGCTGCACGTGTAAAAAATCGACGGGGTGGATAGACGCCGCTGCGCCAGCCGCCCGAGTTGAGGTTGAAGTTTAGGCTTACGTCGGGGCCGGACACCTCGATAGGGTGGCGACGTTGAGAAGGGGAAATCTTAAGATGGTGGAGGTAGATAACAGGGGGGGCCGGGGGTTCATGGTGCCTAACACAAGTAATTATGGCGAGCAAGATATATGGTAAAGGGTGTGATATAAAGCTGAGTTTATACAGGTTTAGAGGTGCTTGAGTAAAATTAAAAAGGAATATAGCCATAGCTTATTAGATATTTCAGACATGAACAAACTACGTTTAACCAAGCCTTATCTCCAAAATAGAACGTCCCAATATGCAATGCCCATATATGGAGTAACAGATATATCTAGAGGAATAAAATCCTAGCTAGATATCCACATTCGAAATGATACTAGTATAAAGCCAGTCAAATAATGAACTAACGGTTGGTACGATACTGGGATTTACGATATGAATGGCCTCACCCAGCATTGGGTAATTAAAGGGGTGGTTAGATTTAACGGTGCCAAGTTATATACTCGCCAATATTACCCTACTTATGTGCTCTGCCTTTTGATTTCAAAATTCCTGATTTGCAATCATTGACACTAAAAATTAAAATAGCCATTGCAAAGACTGGAATCTAAGTGCAGACAGGATCGATGATCGGATTTATTCGTAAGTATCTTAGAATACTGACATACCTCAAGTTTCCCAGTTCCTACAAATTTATATTGCTAACTTGAAATTGCGCGTCGAACTAACCCAAGGCCTTCCAACATGCTAGTAGCCTTTGCAAGATCCCAACCTGAGCGGTAGAGCACATCGATAAGACCCTTGTCGGCAGTCGACTCGGGGAACCGATGCACTAGCTTCTTCACTGTCTTTCTATTCGCACTGATCGCCAAGTATTCCCTAATCTCCATATCCTCCTCTAGCGGCCAGAAACGTTTTTCGGCTTCCTCCTTACTGAGCTTCCCGGCAATCAGACGTGAAATGCTGACCTTGTTGAGGATAGTACTTGGTGAGAGAGTTTCTTTTGTGGCGGAACATTCAGACATTGCTTTCTGTGTTGCGGATGTACTCCCATCAGAGACAGATACTGTAGGTGGTAAAAGATTCTCTGTTATGATAGAACCTTCCGGGGCCTTTTCCTGTGGTATAAATGTGCTTTTTTCAAAGACAGATTCAGGAGTAGCTGGTCGAAGGACAACACTCTGGATACTAGTAGAGTCGTTTAGCGGTGCTTTTCGGGGTATTGGTGGTTGTATGTTTAAGACAGGCCCCAAGGTAGCTGGTGGCGGAACTTGATGGATGTCAGAATTTTCCAAAGGCGCTTCTCGGGATGTAATCGAGTTTTGATCAGATTTCTCGTAAAAAATGGGAGCAGATTCTTGGATAGCTAATTGAGGTATTTCTTCAGTTGCGGGAGCCTCGGTAGGAATCTTCTCAAGTGCTCCTAAATATTCACCTGGCTCCTTATGGATAATATCGGACGTAGGCTCCATGGCTAACCTATCTATCACAGAAACAGTTCTGTCATGAGTATCGATGTCGTTTTTATCCGTGACTGCGATTTCGGTGGCAGAAAGAAACTCTGTTGCCAATTGCAAGTCCCAGTTTTTCTGCTTGAGGGACGTGGTGAGGTATTTAACGTCCAACGTAGGAAACCGACTCTTTAAGACCTTAAGATTGGCTATGTGGCCTTCATGGGATACATCACCCACTGTTATTCCATCAGGGAAAGGGTTTCGTGGTCCCCTCTGATATTTTCTCGCTAGTTCGGAGCCAGGGGTTGACCATGTTTGTCCGTGTGCTTCGGCGTTGGCTCTTGCCACGGCGTGCCTGAGGGGTGCAATTTTGGGAGACGTATTCTCCACGAGTTCTGGATTGGGCGCGCTTTCAATTCCGTTGGTCGCTTGTGAAGTGTACGTCTCGTTTACATGTGTAAGTTCATTATTCATGGTGATATTTGAATGGCCCGGAATCACTTTTTGCATGTAGACTAGAGTAGTTGTGTCTTTATCCTCCGTTAGAGAGTCATTATCTTTCAGATCTTCTCCTTCTTGTTTTTGCTCCCCGCCCCCATCCTTTTCAATATCATGCCTCTTTTTTCTAGCATCTCCATCTCTAAAAAAGACCTGGGGTCCGAAGTCTTCGATTGTTTCTTTGGTTTCCGAAAAGCCGTCAATGACTCCAGCAGGAACTTGAATATCACTGGTCTCGGAAAGAGAGTCCAGATCGTGGTTGATACGAGTAGAGAGCTCAGAACTAGTCTCGTCCTTCTCATAGTCACCGTCTTTATCGCTAAACGTTATATCCTTGTTTCTCTCTTCGTCTACTTCTTCTTTCGGTCCTTGGATTGGTTCCTCATTTCTGCCCCCTCTATTTTCTTTATTCTCGGCTTCTCCATCCCCACCATTCTCTGGGTATTTATCATAAGTTTGAACCGCCCGATCTTCCACAACTTGGAGTAAAAACTCTTCTGCTTTTTCCGCCTGTAAGTCATACCTTGAAATATCCAAGCCTTTAACAAGTTCGAGAATTCCAATCGCAATCCTTAGCTTTTCGATAGTTTCAATCTTAATTTCCCTACCGCAAGTCCCACTGTGGCTTGGATCTGTTCGTAATTGTAGATCTTTTATCTCGCCGATAATATCCATTGCGCTCATTCCGGGATACGGCGAAATTGGAACTGGCTGATACAAACCAAAGCTCATTGGCCCCTCGAGAATTGAATCCATGAGCATCGCATGACAGATTCCCTCTCTTCCTCTCTCACTACATATACCCTCAGCTGTTTGGTATCGAGCGAGTAATGCGAGGGCGACTGTAATAAGCTCAGTAATAACAGTGATACGACGGCGGGCAATAGTTTCTGATGATATCATCGATTAGCTTCAAGTGTACGCCTTCAAATACCTGAACTGGTCTGTTGTTTAAACAAGATCAAGTTTATAAGAGTTGATAATTGGACTAACCAATAATTTCTTTGAATGGGCCCTCGATGGGCACAGCCAAGTCAAGTGATTCTGCCGTAGCCGTAATGATAGCCCGTCTAGTGATCTTTCTAAACATCTCCTCCTGGCCGAAGGTGAGACAGATGTTGAGCCACGCAATTAAATCATCCCCCTTGCTGAAGTTAAGTTTATCATTATCGTAAAGTGATGATGTCCAAGTCATCACCCAGGGTGCCATCATATTCACGAGACCATATCTTCGTGATGATGCAGAAAATAGGCTGGCATCCTTAAGGGTAGGTGGATGCATCGGGGTTATCCTCTCAAAGTGACAAAGCTCGAGCAATGTTTGCATTATAAATGGGTTATTGTCATCAAGGGAAATTTGGTACTGCTTCTTATGAGAGGCTTCGTCAGGGAAAAGGGGAGCAAAAATAGAGGAGGCCATTGAGAGCTTTCTTGAAGAACAGTAGAAATGGCGCACGGCCTTTTCACTTTTAATGATAAACGTAAGGTTTTTATCAGTAAATGAAGGACCAACTGGATCTGGAGGGTGTGTAGGATATTCCATGATGTGGTATCAAACTTGATGAAGTAGGTGACGATGATGGGTAGAGACGGAGTCTGGTGGTGGTGTCGAGAAGAGTGGTCCACACAGCTAGGCCCGGGTAATAAATCCACACAACTGCATGTAACCGGGGCACCTGTTAGTATACGCAGTTGAGATGCGTCATAGAATATCATTCGGCTAAGGACAATGTACATGTATGTACCCATATAACTTCATAACAAGATTTTTACATAGGAATATCTACATTCAGACATTCAGGGCTACATGAATATTCCACATACCTTCAGCCCTGCTACGCGTATAATGTAACATGTATATTATCGATATTCATAACGCTTACAAGTCACACAGCGTATAGCGGGACGTACCTGAACCGATAGGTGAATGTATGTTAAAAATTTAGATTAAATACATGTAGTTCGAGCTGTAAATATGTAAATACATGTACTTATTCTGATCTACAACACAAATGTTTAAATAGAAGCCAGATATGCTTGGCGCAAGCTTTCAGGCCGCCATCCTTACATACATGCAGTTACGCCAAACAAGGATTTTTGTCAGTCAAGACCTTAGCACTCAGATCGATACGCAATAACCTGGTTGCCTGAAATCTATTGTTGCCCCAAAGTTGACATGTCTGCAACCAAAAAAGGAAAGTTTTACAAATAAAAACGAGATCTAATATTGCTATGCTATACTATTTTGAAGTTACCCAAACCCCAACGCTATGATGCTACTTTTACAAAGACAAAGGAAACCCAGTTACATAGGTAAAATATCTGACACAGGAAAGAAACTCAAAAATGAATGACATGCACACTAATAATAAGAATAAAGAAGAATTGTTAACGAATAAGATAAAACCAATAGTGACCCAATAAGCTAAGATATTATAAGAAGGGAATTCTACATAACACTCGCTCGCCATCTTTCCACTACTTCTCTCTGCTTAGGGTCTAATATAATCTCGCCCACTGGGCCCATCATCCCCATTCCTGCGGGACCCACCCCCATGCCCCCCATTGCGCCGGCACCCCGACCTATCAAACCGGGCCCTCCCATGCCGTAGCCTCCCATACCCATATTCATTCCAACCATTCCCCCTTGAGTAAATCCTGGTTGAATAGGTAGCTGCCCAAAGCTACCATTAGAACCACCACCACCTTGCAAACCATAGAAAGATTGAGGCCGAGTGCCAGCCATGCCCATTGGTTTTGCGTGGAGAAGATCAGCCATGTTACGGCGGGATTTCACTTCTTGTTGAAGCATTACTGATTCGCGTCGGAGGGCTTGGTGTTTGTCTTCATCCTGCTTTTCTTTCTGAAGACGACGCCGGCGCTCTGCGAGAGTTTCTTCAACTTCTGGCTTATCTGTTTGTTGATCACCCCCTTTGTCGCTTCCGAAATTCATATCAAGAGCACCAGTCCCAAATTGTTGCTTCTCTTTCAATCTCTTCATTCTTTCTCTCAATGTCTCGCCTTCTACTTCTTCCTCCTCAGCACCACCGCTAGAGCCACCAAGACCTGGCACGTCAAGCATACGATGGGAATGTGACTGGGCTATTGGTTGCCCATTTACCATGCGTAGCCTGTCACGACGCTTGCTTAGTGGTTCTGCATCTTCCATCTCTTTTTTCATCAAAAGTCCTAATGGTATCTCATCATCGCGGCGTTTCTGAACGCCAGGGGAAACTTGAAATAGTACGCCGAGAGGTACATCCTCATCTTTTTCATCTTCATCTTCCCCACCTTCCTCCTCCCATGCCAAATGAGTCTTTTTGGTACGTCTGTGTTTTTGTTGCACTTGCGTAACAGCATCAAGCTGCAGGAGAGTACTTCGAATTCCCCGAGGAAATGCAGAAGCAGCTGTACGGTTCCGGAGCCTTTGTTGAGCTTTTCGGGATTCAAGCTCTGCAAGAAGGGTAGTGGGATGAGGTTGGAGCGAGGGATCCAAATTTGCTGCTGCGAGTTCTTCGGAAGTACCAGAGAAGCGCTGTTGATCGTAGTATTCGCCGGTTTCAGGATTCAAGTGAGAGCCAGCATCGTCATCGTCGTATCCTGGGTTGTGATTGTGGTGGTCCGGGTTGTCGGCACCTTCTAGTGATGAGCGAGGGGATTCGCCAGGATGTAACTTAACATTAATGGCAACACTATTCCGGTAATTTCCTAGATTGGTAGCAGTGGAGCGGTTGCGGTTATGTGCGTATGATGGAACACCACCGGTGATTGGGTGGTCCGTGAATGCGGCTGCGGGAGCACGAGCTGATGCATCAAGGATACTGTCAAGTGTCGCGACTGCGGACTCCTCCTTAAGGTCCGGAACTATTGGCGGGAGCTGAGAATCGAAGAATTGGGATGCACGGAGAGCAGGTGGGAGATTAGCGAGTGAACGACGATTGTTGAGAGCAGGGTCATTCATTGCCGCAACTGAACGCCTATGGAGGTCTTTTTCTGAGGATCCCGGATGCGCGACTGAGAGCCGGTTATTATTTGTAGCTTGTCCGAGGGACTCGGTGGACATAAATCTGCTATTTCGGTTGTTTGGTCGAGCTTTGGACAATGTCGGTGGGAGGTTTAGCATCGCAGGAACAGGAGCTGGATAATAAACTAGGCCTGGGTCTGGATAGACCTGGCTTTGGCGATGATCAGGATATGCTTGGCTTTGACGGTGGTCTGGATAAGCTTGGCTTTGACGGTACTGCTGATGGGTCGGCGCCGGCGAAGGTGGGAGATAGCCTTGTTGGTTTCGAAGCGGGAATCCAGGAGCTTCGGGGTTATCAAGGTCAAAATGCACGCCGTCAAAATCCTTGAACAGATCCCCCACACCAGATGCAGATGTAGCTGGCCGGTAATCCCGATCGTCGTGAATATGCAGCCCCTGTACGTCAACAGGAGGGAGTTCAGGAACCGATTGTGAATGCCTAAAAACTGGATGTATATCTTCCGAGGAGCCACTATACTCCTGGTGGTCTGAGAGCTCTGGAGGCGGAGGTAAGGGGGTGTGTATAGATGGAGAACTGCCTCTACTTCTTCTCGGGCTACGTGGTTGATCATCATAGTTGTCGGCTTCTTCATACTCGAGCCGTGGTGGTACAGCTGAAGTTTGGGCTGAGACACCCCTTTCGTTGCTGTCAGCACGGCCGTCCAATTGTAGCCCGAGCCGAGATGGGTCTTTCGTTATCTCTGAGTGCATATTGCCCGCGCCGCCATGTGCCATGGAGTCGTGTACTTGCTGCTGTTTCCCGTGGCTGTTTAGATTCCCCCCTTGCATCGATTCTGCATTGTTGCGGTATGGTGAGTAGGGTTTAGAGACAAGAATGCCAGAACCGGAGATCTCGTCGTGTTCTTTGGCCTTTTTATTCAGGATGTTTTCCATACCTCCTTTCCCCTTTCCTTTACCATTTCCATCATTCTCATCCTCGTCATAATTGGATTCGGTGTCGGAGTCGACCATATCATAGGACGTTCCAGAATGTATGCTCGATTTCACCTTAGACCCAGATCGCGATCTACCGCCCTTGACTTCACTCGTACCTAAAGCAGAAGACAGGCTTCCGAAATCGAAGTTTCGGAGCTGCAGTTTCGGAGGTTGAAACGTCGGCGACTCAAGCTGGTCGTCGTCGCTCATGTAGTTCGCGGGGACAGCAGAATAGGACATCGTGGGGAGGAGTAGTTGAGCGCTACACGCAAGAGCGGAGGCGGACAGAGTCAAGGATGGGTCTCGGCAATACGGTGGATGTTGTTCAAGCAAGTCGTGGCGATTCTGGAAAGGTTATAGAAGATAGAGCATGGGGGAAGAAAGTTATGAATAGGAGGCTTTGTTTGGGGGCTTTCTTGTATAAGAGAGAGGTAACTCTTTGGCCGTTTGAACTTTGCCGATCTAGACAACCAAGGATCCTTAATATAGCAGGTGACAGGGTGGTGTACCCGAAAATCCTTCTGTTCCAAGTTCCAACCTAGCTTGATCCTTAAGTACGGGTCCAACGGCTCTCGTGGTCGTGACTGATCAAGTCCTTGTGAAAATCGTTCCTCCTGTCGATGGAAGAAGGAGGTCTCTTCCAATAGAATCTTTAAATTTAAGCTGAGATATCGAAAAGCGTCCAAACAAATCACTGTCTGTTGCAGCGGCGGCGCTTCCAATGTGAAGGAATTGAGATTGTCTTGTGTCGGAACCGACCGCTACTAGGACACAACCGTGCAACAATGCGTGATGATGGGCCAATGTGAGTCTTCTATGAATCTTCTTTCTCGAATCAGTTCAATTGCCGGGAGGTAGGTAAATAAGATTGGCTAGAAGCATTGAAAACATTCGTTATCTAGGCAGAGTCAGATTTCTCTCTCAAATGATCCCGCAATAGAGAA
The DNA here is from genome assembly GCF_003444635.1 of Morchella importuna. NCBI lineage: Eukaryota > Fungi > Ascomycota > Pezizomycetes > Pezizales > Morchellaceae > Morchella > Morchella importuna. The sequence continues at coordinate 626,303 of NW_025763413.1, forward strand.
ATAGAACCTACGAAAGGCAGTGAATGGTCATGATTCTGTATGAAGGAGCCTGATGGATCTTGATGGAAATTTCTTGCCTACACGCTCAGTTTACACCACTTGCTGCCATCTTTTTAACCTCTCTCCTGTGTGCACCACAGAAATAACTTTTGTACGGTCCGCATCTTGTGTCTTCGAGATTACCTGGATCTCTAGCTAGCTATGTATTCTTTGTCTCTCTTCGAATTGTGTTCCCTTATCTGTAGGTAACGAGATAAACCCTTGCGAGATGCACTGCCGGTAGTCTACCCGGGAGAAGAACACAAATCTACATGGGTATGCCTGTAGGTATCCGCCAGAACTGGTACTAGAGGCGTGCATGTACCTACTCTAGGGAATTCATCATACTCTACACGGTCTATTCCTATCAATCTGAAGGACGGAAACACTAACATTACATACGAGTACTTACTTAGTCTACAGAGTTACCAGAGTTTAAAAATAGCAAAAATATCCATTGTCAAAACGTATTTAGCCTAGTCCAAGTTCGCATAAACACAAGCTCAAGCCACTCCCATGCTGCAAGCTGCAAAGCCTGTAACGCAGTCGATCGGATAACTGATAACCTATTGGCAAAACAACCGTTATTACCGGCAGGCTCGCTCTCCAAAGGTTACATAAGAAGAGGGGAACCTTTATCGTATGCCTTTAGGGGTTTCGGCGCAGTATCTAGCCAATTAAATGGTGTCGAGTGATCTATCATGACGACTGTCTACGCAGCATTCCTTCAATCCTCTGTTTAAAAAAAGAAAAAAACGGCGCGCGGCCAAATGTTCATGTCTCAAGGATTATTTCTATACCGAAATTATATATTTCGATTTTTTTTCCATCCTACTGTGGCGAAGATCGCCCAGGATACCATGAGCGAATTGTTGTCCGAGCACTTGTATTGGTGTGTATGCACAGCTAAGGACACGCTGCAACATCTAGGTGGTGCATGGCCGAACTTGCGAGACCATGTTCAAAGACCATGACTTCTACATAGTCAATTGCTCGATACCACAAGTCATACTCGAGACGAAATGTCTTCCAACGTCTGTCAATTCGATCAATACAGACTTATCACAGAGTTTGGCGACGACTACTGCGAGCACATTCTAGATCTCGCTTCCGAGAAAAGTTCGTACAATCCCGATGCGCCGCAGGCTCAAAGGAAAGAAAGATGGAGCAAAGTAAGGATTCTTGGCAGAGGGGGGTTTGGGACTGTTTGGCTGGAAAAGAATGAAAGAGGTGCACTCAGGGCGGTAAAGCAAATAGCCAAGACGGAAACGTTCAATAAGGAAGAGTTACTGGCTTTAACAAGACTGAAAACGGTGGGCCCATCGGTGCATCTTATATCGTGCTATGCTGACAGACCCTATATAATAGCATCCACAATATTTCGTAGAGCTATTTGGATGGTTTGAGAATGAAGAAAATATCTATCTTGCTATGGAGTACATGAAACATGGAGATTTGAACAGTCTGATTCTCAAAGACTACTTGACTGAAATTCATGCAAAGACGATCACAATACAGGTACTCGAAGGTCTCAAGATCATGCATGAAAATGGGTTTTGTCATCGGGACCTCAAGCCACAGGTTAGATGCCTGCCTTCAGGTTCAAGCCTGCATAAAGCTAAAAGAAGAAAACGTAGAACATTCTCGTGGTCTCATTATCTCCTATGACCGTCAAGATAGGCGACTTTGGTGTTTCAAAACAAGTAAACGGCACAGACTTACGGACGATGGTCGGAACCCCGAACTATACAGCGCCCGAAGTTCTAGGTTATATATCTTCAGAAACCTCGTCTTACACAAATGCTGTTGATATTTGGTCCCTTGGTTGCCTGATTCATGCCATAATTACCAAGGAAACACCCTTTACAGACACACGTCAGCTCTTGAATTATGTTGTGGGCCAGGCCCCTTTCCCAGAAATGAGGATGCTTGATAATGGTACAAGCTCGACTGCAATCAAACTTATCGCTAGTCTCATGGTTGTACAGCCAGAGAAAAGATTGACAGCGGAACAGGCACTAGGTCACCCTTGGTTGTCGTTTGATATGGAGGTGGAGGAGGCGGATACATTATGGACAAATCTTTCAGATGATTCATTTATGTTAACGGCAGGGATAGGCCTGGGCATAATGATGCCAGATGGTAAGTTTGTCTCTGGATCTTTTCATGATATTTGACTAACGAGTTAACTTCAAGACCACGAAGACCAACCCCTCCATAACTGCCCAACCCCATATTGTGCAATCAAACATGGAAATGCAATCGCCCTGAGAATACACCTCCAAGAATATAGTGTTGATGTCAACGCAAAACAGCGAGGCGACACCACCCTATTACATATGATTGCCGAAAGTGGTGATGAAGATATGATGAGGCTTTTTCTAGAATATGGGGTGAACACTAATACGAGAGATGGAGATGGGAGGACTGCACTTGACTTGTCGATTGAGAAGGGGAATAAGGAGATTGTGAGGCTACTTCTGAAAGGTGGGGCAAGTGCAGCGGAGAAGGACTGTTTTGGAAAGTCAGCTCTTCATCATGTGTTAGATCACGCACATTTGAATGGGCAATGGTACAGTGAGGAAGTTGTAAAACTGCTATTGGAATATGGCGCGGATGCAAAGGCGAACGATGCCCAAGGGAACACTGCACTCCACAAAGCAGCTGAAGAAGGATATGAGACGATAATACAACTACTTTTCACGTTCGGGGCATCAATAACGAAAAACAATTCGGGATGTACAGCATTGCACATGGCGGCCTCCTCGGGACATACAAATATTGTGAAGATGATTCTTGAAAAAGGTGCAGATATAATGGATAAAAGTAATTCCGGATGTACGGCGCTTCATCAGGCGACTGATTCCGACTTTGCGCACAAGGACACCGTGGAGTTTCTCCTAGGAAGGGGAGTAGCTATCATGGCCAAGAATGACCTTCATATGACAGCGCTCGACAACGCAGTCCGGAAAGGAGATCAAGATATTGTGGAACTCCTCCTTGACAATGGGGCTGAAATTGTAACAATAGAAGGTGCCGGATTTAATGCACTTCATGCGGCAGCCCAAATGCAGCACGAAGGCATTGCAAAGCTGCTTGTGGCAAACGGGCCAAAAGCGTACCCTATGATGAAGAATGAGAAGGGCGAAACAGCACTCGACGTTGCTGCTCAGCTAGGATGTGAATCTGTAGTGAAGATCTTGCTCGAGAGTGTCCCTGAAATCATCGCAAAGACTGCTACCACATCGCGAGCAACAGCCCTACACTTAGCCGTCAGCAACGGGCACGAACAAATTGTGAGATTACTTCTTGATAGTGGAGCAAATATCATGGCAAAAGACGGAGATGGATCCACGGCACTTCACCTCGCAGTAGCAAATGGCGATAAACCCATTGTAGAACTGCTAATTCAAAACGGTGCCAACACAAAGGAAAAAAACTCAATGGGAAAGGAGCCACTAAAGGTGGCAATCGAGAACGGCTACACAGATATACAAGTGGTGTTAGGAAAGGAATCAGGTGTCAGCAATGTTCATGCATTGATACTTCTTCTCTTTGGGGTAGGCCTTTTCTTTGGCGATACACATGGAGCCCAGTTAGCGGGTAGTGTTTTTGGCTCGATTTTAGCGATCAGTATTTTTCGATATTTCTTTTCTGAATCACTTTTTTGGATTCTCGGTGTTTTGGGTCTAGGACTTTTCTTTGGTGGCGCACATGGGTCTGATATGGCGGTTGGCCTCGTGATTGTTATGCTTTATGGCAGTTGGGTCGTTCGGAGTCTGCTTTTCGAACGGGTGAAGGAGCAGGAGCTTAGTACAACAGGATCTGGGTAGATGAGTTTTCGCTTCTTGGGATTTGTTTATAGTTAAATTATAAAAGTTTATTTCTTTACGTATCATGTACAGGGACCTTTATTCTCGGAAGTAAATATCGTTAATTTGGTTATCAAAATAGCACATGAAAAAAAGATTATTTAGATCTGTGAGTTGAGTTACCACGATAGGACGATTCTTTTACGCTTAGAACACTAGAATATCTACCGTCCTTCTTTAAAGAGGTAAATGGGTTGGTGATTGGTGTGGTATTATGGCAGGTCACATAACATCTTTGCTCCTCAATCGAAGGTTTACTCCTGATCGAAACCGTAACGCGAGAATTACAAGTACATACCCATCCACAAACACTTACAGACTATTACTGGTAAATAGTAACATCACCTATGTCACATTCAAAGTTACAAATATTCACTCTTGATAGGTACCGATGACAATTTGATCATGGGTTATCACTCGTGAAAATCTAGATGTGAACTTCATGATACGAGTATTTAACATGCTAAACCAAGCTGGGTACTATGGTCCCAATGCGTCAAAGCAGGTGGTAACATCTAGCTAAAGAAACAACTATAAAGCCATGGAGGTTTCGCATCTCTGTGATATATACAACTCTCTCACTGTTATCTTGGGTTCCGATCAATTCACGTTCAGATATCCTCATATAACCTCGAGATCTTGCGGGCCAGAACGCTCACTCGTCATGCCACCTCTTGAACCTCGCCTCCAGCTGGCTTTATGGTACTCTGGCAAGTAATATTATTTTTCTCCTTGAGATGATGGCCAAGGCCGAGTACCGCTCTTGAGGTTATGACCACAGCTAGTTGCGGTGACATGTACGCTAAACCGAAAATGGCCACAGCCAAGGCGAGTGATATCGTGTGCCTGTATCCGTACACGTATTGGTTGATTGATTACTAGCTTCACTACATCTGCACTCATAGAATAAACACCGTCACCACTGGAAGATGGAGGTTACATGTTCAAGAATCTTGCAGACTACTATAATGATGTATGTACCTTTTTTACACGCAAGAATCCACCATCTGTCCCCCCCTCGTCCCAGAAATAACAAAGCACAAAAAGCCCCCCAACCCCGGATTTTTAAAATTAAATAACCCTTACGAAAAAGACAAGAGGAAAGAGAAAAAAAGAAGAGAGAAAAAAAAGCCCCAGAATGCTAATACCAATATGAAGAAATGAATTGATTGCTGGCCGGCCTGCCAGCACAGCCAGAAAGGAAAAAAAAAGAAAGGGGGGCTCAGTCCCTCTAATAAGGCTTTCTAGCAGGACTAACTCCCTCTACTCCCCCTGCTCCCGACTCTTCTACCATTAAAAACCCACTGCTCTACCTCCTCCCTCTTCTCTCCTTCATCCTGGCCTGTCGTGTCAACGGGGGACCCAACCGCGGACGCATAGCTTGAGTCTGCTGTGGAAGCTTTCTGGTGTGGTTGTTGGGCTTGGGTCTGTACTTGCATTCCGTTCTGTTGATAGAATTCGTTGTTGGCCGCTGGGGAGCTGTTTTGCATTTGCATTTGCATCTGCATCTGCATCTGCATTATCTGCCTCCCCTGCATCATCAGCAGCTGTTGCTCATCAAACGAGCCCTTTGTCGGAAGCATCGCGTTCGCGCCTGGGTGTGCTAGACCCGGCGGCGGCGATGAAAGCCCAGGCGGCGGCGAAAGTCCAGGTGGCGGCGAAAGTCCAGGTGGCGGCGAAAGGCCAGGTGGAAGAGGCAGGCCAGGTGGGGGGGATAATCCGGGTGGGGGAGATAGGCCCGGTGGTAATGATAATCCTGGTGATGACGGATAACCCAAACCGGGCGGCGGTGACAAGCCCGGTGGCGGGGTCAACCCTGGAGGGTAGCTCATGAAGCTCCCAGGACTTGCTAATGGGCTTCCCGGGAGTACCCCAGGACCCACGCCCCCTCCGTTAACACCTGGGCTTCCTGCCGCACCGCCCATAGCTCCCCATCCTGGTGGTGGTGCAACTGGACTATTTCCCCCGCCAGTCCCAGCAAGGCTGCTCTTGAGGCTCCCATTGCTCCCGCCCCACGCACTTCTTCTCACTTTCATCAAAGCGTCTAAACTCCCATCTCCACCGCCTGTCTCTTCACCACCACCGCCAAAAGAAAGTGCACTCAGCGGCCGCTGAGCGCCAAGTCCTTTCCATCCCTCCACAGGGAAGACTGCACTGTTCCTCCATGAGCTTTCGCTGCGCTCACTTATCGGTGTTAGCGACGGTCTTCTTAGCAATGGAGGCCGCTGTAGAATCTCGCCTCCAGGCGGCCCAAAGTAGCCGCCATATGCTCCTGTCTCCGATGTATCGGAGGCGGATGACGGCGGCGCCGGATAGAAACCAAATTCTTGCCCGTAAAACTCGGTGTCGTACGCTAGTGCCTCTGCATTGGCTGCGGCGACCATAGTTTCGTCGTCTTCCTCGTACTCGTCAGAGTAATACCCACTCTGAGATTCGCCTCGTGAGTAGGAATAAGGATTGTAGTCACTTTCGTAGCCATTGAGAGGATCGTTTAGACCTTCTTCCTCTTCAGCAAGACGCTGTTGCTCCTTCTGGTATGCATGGAGGGACTGTGTCAAGGTGGAAAGCGCAAGAGGGCAGCCGTTTCCGTCGAGCATTGTGCCGTCTGGCGCATAGAATTGGGCATGTTCTTGGGTAAAGCCAAGGCCGCCTCCAATCGGGTTGATAAAGGGGGGGAAAGAACGATTATCCGTGCCGGAACCACCGCCGTTGGTGGCGGAACCATGAGTACCGCTCATGCTACCATCCTCAACCATCATAGCCCCACCGCTGGAGACACCAACTGTTGATAAAGAAAGCCTCTGGTCTTCAGATAGTAGAGGGTTTGAAGCGCCGAGAGGTGTAGCCAGGGCAGTATCAGGTGCCGTTACATACTGACTTATGTCTTGCGGGGTTGGATCCATGATGATTCCGTCATCAAAATACATATCATCCTCATCTTCATATCCCGCGATTCCGTTGTCACCATTTCCATCTCCGTCCTCAAGATAGTCGAGATCGGAGTCATCATCAAGGTCGTAGCCTCGTGGGTTGGCAATACGCTTCCGCAGTGGGACCTCAGCACCAGTGTATGGAACTACCGCACCTGGGTTTGGGTCCATTGTCGGGAGTTCTTCTTCTACGTCTGTTTCTGTGTATTCTCCCTCGGGTGCCGCAGTGGAGCTGTGCTGCGAAGACTCATCTCCTCCGTTGATGGCAAGTCCAATGGACATTGGGTGAAAGCCAATAGACATAGGCTGTAACGCCATGACCAAGCCATCATCATCGTCGTCCTCATCACTTCCCTCATATTCATCCCCTTCTCCAAACATTCCTTCGTTTGCGCGCTCAAAGCCATCATCGTCCTCGCCGTCCATATCTATATCATCCATATCCATTTCAGCGTCTGAATCGTCGGGATCAAAATCAGGAGCTGTCCGTGGGATGAGCGAGAGGTTATCATTTGACTGTGTTGTTGATTCCCCTGCAGCGCTACTACCCTCAAAGGAGAAGCGGGAAGAATTGTTGATCAAATGATGCGGGAGTGAGAGGGGGTGATCGAATAAAGTAACTCTTGGACGCCCATCCGGTGGTGAATGAAGCTCGCCTTCATTATCAGACTCCTCTTCTGGCGCTGTCTCGACTATTGGCGGTACTGGGACTGCAGCTTCCTTTACCGAAATTGGAGGTGAAAGCGAAAGATCCTTTGGCGGAGTTGGAGGCGGTGGAGGGGCTTTCATTGGCGGTGACGGGGGCGACGTCATTGGCGCCCTCTGTGGCCCTACATCCGATAATGACCTCTGTTGCTCCTGCGCCTTCTCCTTATTCGAAATTATATCTCCCTCGACCCCCTTCTCATCCTCAAAATGTTCCTTGAAACCTTGACCATTCCTATCCTTAACAACCTCAACCTTCACCAACTCCTTTCCCCCAGTCTCCTGCCTATTCACTGGAACCATTCCACCCCGCCTTGAACCTGACGACCAATCAGGATGCCGTGTCCCGTATATAATCCCGGGATCAAAGTCATCTGGCAAGTCGCGCGCCATCTTCTGCTGCTTCTCAATCGTAGACTGAGAGCTCCGCCGGCGCGAGAGAAGCGACATAGGATTGAGGAGCGTTAGCTTCCTTTTATCCTTTGGCGCTTGCGGTGATGATGCATTCTGCTGTTTCCGCTCCTTGTCAGCAGACTTTCGTGACTTTTTTGGTGAACGGGCGGGCTCGGTCGAGGTGCGGCTCAGAGGGGTAGGTTCGGGGGCGGTTGGGGTGGTGGTTGTGGTGGTGGGGGTGAGCCACGTGTCTGGTGAGCCGAGGCTAGGTGAACCGCTACCAATGTTGAGCGGAGGAAGGATTTCTGGTGAGGGAGTATGCGGCGGAGGGGTGGTGGATGGCTTGCTATGTGTAGATTTTGATGATTGCTCATTGCTGGACCGACGATGATGACGGAGTAGATGTAGGCGGGGCATCATTATCTGTTAGGTATGTACTGCAGGGAAACTTCGGATAGGTGATAGTTGACGTATTCGAGCGCACGAAGAGAGCTTCTGGAGTCAATAGTCAGAGCTCACACAAGATGATGTCTGAGGTCCGAGTGATGTTACCGAGCGCCTGGCTAAGCTTTGACTAGGAGTAGTGGGCCTTGCACGACTAACTGCTGACGATGGTATGTAGTAGATACCTCACCTTTAACAGTCAATCTTGAAGGAAGAGGGGTTGGTAGTTGGGGGCTGACTGAATGACGATGTCGGTTGTAAGCGGTAATGAAGAAGAAGTTGGGGGGGTGTGTGAGGTAAGGAGTTGTCTCCTCGATCTCCAAAACGTTCCAGAAGAAGGAAGGAAGGAAGGCGCAGCCTGTACGATGTATGCAATGATGGGTGGTCACTTGTGGATTCTAATTTGCTGGGGGGGGGGGGGGGGGTAGAATGTAGGATTTTCTCTGGTATGTAGAAGAGTAGAGTGCAGTGCTTTCTCTGCTGTGCCTTTTTCTTTGCATAAGGTGCACGTTGTAGGTACTCCACACTCCGCCCTATCCCTACCCTAGAGTACACTAGCTAGAGAGAGAGAGCACGGTACGTACACTCTTCCACCCTGGTCTCTACTTCCTCCCCTCATTTAAACTCACAAATACGCGATATTGTTTCAAACAGCATCATCCCCCAATCAAATGAACGAATGGTGCAATGCGACACCGCACCGACAGACCTGGATATCGCCACTTGTCGTGCTCGAGATCAGCCTTCAGCATTGAAGAAGAGAAGGTGGGTTATGGATGAATGACGTTGACAGGGGTGGCAGACTATCAGAGCTATGCCTATTTTGGCCTCCATTACCAGGTTAAAGCTGCGCTATAAATAGATGTGGGCTGAGTTGGTGTGTGTGGGGTGTGGACTCAAATATACCGTGATGGAAGGTAATTGCGGGTCTCACTTCATAAGTTATCACTCTGTATAAAATTTCTTGAATCAAATAATCCAAACGGTTGATAATTGATTCTTATATATATCCAAGATGTATTTTGACTTCAAAAATACCAAAGAAAGGATTTATCACCCATAAATTAGATGCTTTGGGAAGGGTATAAAGCCAATGTGTAGGACGTCGCTAACTACAGGTAGGTACATCATTGTCAATATACAGGCAACTTTAGTTCTCGAGATCTCCTCGATTCTAGATCTTTTCATGGGAAGCTCGCGGCCATGATTAGTTGTAGCTTTCTATTTGAAAGTTCATTTCATTATATTGGACCAGTGTGATTGGGTTCTAGGATATGCCCTTGTTTCCCACTCGATCCTTCAACCCTACATCTATCTATATCAACTGCTCAATTAATCAACTCTAGCTAGTATAGTCTGTATAAAATATACGTCGGCTTGCAGCTTATATACACTCCCAGTTTGGTACTCGCTTTGAGGTCAAGTCGCTAGCTATCTGTAGACAGCGTAGGTATCTGCTGTATGCGACTGAAAAAAAAACTAATACCGTTAACGTTTTCTAGACAAATATTTTGACTCGTGCAATCTCGAGGTATAGTTGGCCGAACTGTCGACTCCGCTTGAGACGAAGACTTCGAGAACCCCCGTCTGCTCACCCCACACCCCGCCTCAGCCTTCTAGCTAGGTATATCATCATGTTGTGACACATGCCATCTAGAAAGATGGCCACCTATATACCAGGACAAGTGGGATATGTGGTGGAAATGTAGTCGGAAGGCGGGTGAAAATTACAGGTGGTCAGTGTTAAGTAATGGATATATAATATATAGTTTAGGTTTGGCTACTTCTCATGTTCACTATCCCACCATCGTCATAATCACATCGGTTTGTCACTACCAGTAATTCGTCGAGAACGTGAATACAAATGGCTATATAAGCAGCTAACACCGTCCAATGCGGCACCAATATAATACTGGATGTGGGCGTAAGTACATATGGAGGTTTCTAACTATTTTTATGATTAGTATAAGATATTTCTAACCACTTCTGCTTTGATGTAGGCCAGGCAGTATTATAGCCGTGTATTGGTACAAACATTTACACTAGGAGCTCCCGAGGATCAACAAGTGACACGAAAGTCTGGATACGAGACTACTAAGAGCCCCCTATATAAACATATTACCATGTATATGGTTTTAAACTACAACATCTCCTTATTACTTCATGAACGCCTTCAGCTCTAGACCCGGTACTCCATCCTCCGGTTCCATCACTTTGGCCACTTCACGAATCATCTCATTGAACCACAAATCCACACATTCCTGATGCCCGGTAAGCGATCCCCGGATCATCTCCAAGCTTTTTGATAAATGTCCGACGCAGAATATCTCATACGGGCTTTGCGGCGGCGGAAATATACCGATTTTTGAGTAGCAGTGTATAATAGATCCTAGGAGTGTAGCGTCGCAGCCTTGCGACCTATTACACTTCCTTCCAGGAGACTGATACTGGAGGCGGGCGGTCTCGGCGATGTCGAGAACCTTATCCATGGCGGCGAGGCGGGCGGCGTTGACTGCGGCTATATATGATTTGTCAGTAGTATTAGGGTGGAATGGTGTAACGTCTACCACAAACCCATGATTCTATCCGGAAGCGGTTCAAACATTCCCTTATCACCATAACAGGGCTCCAACCATGTAATCTCCATCGACGTATACGATTTGAATTCAGATGCCTGTCCAAACACATACATCAAGAATATCTCCCGTTGCCAGCCTCCCCCGTCACATGAGCCACACTCTGGTAATACAACTCTATTCAGCCATATATATCGCCATGGTCCCAATGACTTGGCCAGGTCGTACTTATCCGCGACGACCGCGATTTCGAGCAGCTCATGGAAGTGCATCTTCACCGTGACGAGGTCATGTTTGTAGTGTAGCACGTTGCAGATGTTCTCCAGAGCCTCCGGCGCGTCTTCCAATAAGTCAATTGTGATTGGAGCGGGAGCTGTGGCTAGCGAGTTGCCCTCGCGGAAGTGCGGGGAGAACATGGCGGCGAAGACGGGTGAGGCGACGGAGAGGATTTTGGAGGAAACGAGGAGGGAAAACCCCTTGGAAGATGTGTTGATAACCACATCGCCCTGGGGGTCAACACATTTTAGCATTTTCAGCTTATACACGGTCAGTATACGTATATAAAGCTCGTGAATGAGGAGAGCGGTGGAGGGTTGGTGAAGAAGAAGGAGGGGATGGCCAGCGAGACGAGAGTCCTATTAAAGCGCAGCATCACCTTAATTCGATTCGCTTGAGGGGAAATGGTTTTCCTAGATAGGTGTAGCGAATCAAAACAAATTTCTTGGATGAGCTTAATCCGTTGCTCTCATTATTACTCAGGCAACATAGCAACTCTTCAGCGGGCACTCGAAAAGCACCAACATCCATCATCCATCCGACATCAATCTAGCATTCAACTCTGGTCAATTCACGCAATAACCTATCCCGATTCCATATATCTTCTTACAAGCTACAGGCCATGTACCGTACTCTTGATATCAGAAAAATATTTCGTGCCGGTGTACGTTTTCCAAGTCATATGTCACCATGTTGCAATTTGCAGGATGATGCAGAGCGAACAGTTCCTTTTTTTTCGACCATCATTTCCACAACATATGCAATATTTGCGAAGTAATTTCTTACATCTGCAGTATTTGCGAAGTAATTTCCTACATCTACAGTATTTGCGAAGGTAATTTCCTACATCTACAGTATTTGCGAAGGTAATTTCCAATATTTGCGGTCATTTCCAATATTTGCGAAGCTAATTTCCATTTGTGGCTAAGTACCGGCTCGGTAGCCCAAGCAAGTCCCACAAACGGAAACCAGGTAGTTGTAGATTGGCCACTAAGGGCATAGCGTGGCAACAGGGATGCCTTTCCATAGATTAGTAGATGGAGATACATGATCGATAGTAGAACCAGACAATTGAAGAACTAATAAACGAGTAGGTAGGCGCCGCATATTGTGTGACCCAGGTCCACATCAACAAAATAATGAGACTTCAGGTCCTACAAGCCAACAGATGTTCCCGTTCAAGCATAGATGGTCCCGTTCAAAATATCTAGAGTAGCTAGCTAGATCTAGATCTAGATGTTACATCTGCAGCTACAGCTGAAGGTCTAGAATCTGGAATACGCTTGAATTCAGCGTTCCGGTCCGGGCTCGCCTACCGAAATCCCTTGGCAGCCCCAAGGAGCTTGTGGTACCCCGGGGGTGCCGATGGCTCTACATCTATACTATTGCAACGTCGACGGTGAGAGGGGGAATGTACTGCATCTCGAGCTCGGCGACTAACTAGTATAGTAGTGGGTTTTGCAGAAGGGTAGACTGGTACGATCATGATCAATGTATATATAATCGAGCCAGGTCGACGGTTGCACAGGGTAATAAATAGGGAAGCATTATCATTGGATACCTCTCGCTAACCCCTCTGCTTTGTTACTACATGTAGCAATATATATATTGGGTTGCGATTGGGGCCAGTTGTACGACGGCACCGGTTGTAATACCGTCATGCGATGGAAGAGGTTGGATCGAGTGCGGTGTGGTGTTCGAGTGCACTGTTCAGGTACCGTAGCTGTCTGTGTTTGAATTCTCCGGCATTGGTGGGGGCGGACGGGCTGGCACGGCATATCGTGAAGTGAGTTGCGGTGGGGAATGATCGCGAGATCGCTTACTGGATTGAGGGTATCGAGGCTGGGGGCTGATATGGTATGGTGCGGCGCGGTGTATACGATAGGGTTGTGGCAATAGTCTAGTGGGGGTAAGTAATCATTTAATTTATATATTTTTTTTACTGAATGGGTTTTTTCAGTAGTACAGTACTGAGTGTGTAGTTAGTGGAGACTGTACGTACTGGTTAATTCGAATTTGTAGTGTAGTACTCGGGGTGGAGAAGGCCTCGAGGAGGACTATAAAGGCTTCGTGATATCTCCTCTTGGAAGAAGGAACTATCACATCGACAAGCTACAAATCTCGAGACTCATCGATCTTTCAGTATATCAATTATTGCAATCATGAAGCTCTCTGTTATTTCTGGTGTTTTTGCGCTTCTCTGCAGGTATGACTTCTACTCTTTCATCAGTTAGCTGTCTATAAAGTCAGTGAATTAGCTAGTGAGTTAGCCAGTTAACACATATAACCCACCAGCATCGTGCATGCCGAAGCAGAGCCTGAGGCCAACCCCGACCCGCAAAGAGTCTCCCTCAGTCTCGCCACTCTCAACCCCTCCCTCGCAACCCTCATCACCCTCATTACCGTCAAGCCCACCAGCACCAGCACCACCATCGCCACCCCAACCTCCACCTGCACCAACATCACCAGCGTCATCTACAAGACTGCCACCATCTACGTGACCCTCCCCGCCAGCACCGTCACCAACACCACCACCGTCATCATCCCGGCCACAACTGTCACAAACACAACCACCCTGACCCTCCCGCCCGTCACCAACTACACCACATACACACTGCCCCCCGTCACGGTCAGCAACACCACTACGCTCACGGTGACAACGAAGGTGCCCTGCCCAAGCACTACGACGAACCCCTGCCCGGACCCATGTGTGGTCACGAAGACCGTCGATGATTGTGTGATTGATAGAACCTGCTCGCAGACGATCGCTACGGAGACGGTGGGATGCTCGACAACTAGTTGTCCTGTGGCCAGCTGTACGAGCTACCAGGTAGTTACGACTTGTTTGACGTGCCCGCCGTTGGGAACGACCACGGTGAAGTGTAGTAGCACTGCTATCTAGGGTGGCCGAGTGATCAGTGAAGAGAGCTAAGAAAGGAGAAGAGAGAGAATAGTAGAGAGAAAGTGTTTGTAGAGATTGAGATGTAGTGAGAAAAATTGAATGTAGTTGTTTGTCGTAAATATGTTGAATTATTTCTGGCTGCGCGGTTTTCGTGGCTCGCGAAGTTGGTTTCACCCATGAGTGATATGTCATGATCGGGCTACATTGTGCCAAAATGTGGATTAAATATTGCCAAGCTACATGATTATAGCCAGAAACCGCCGGTAACACATGGCGTGTGCGGATAAAGCTGTGCGTATGGTGGCATGACATGACATTGTGTACAAGAGGGTGCCTAGTGGGTTCGTGGTAGCGTGTGATTTTAGGGTTAGGTGTCCCCCTAGCCCGCTCTGTTTTCACTCCCTTAAGTATTACTTCCCGCACTCTGACAGTTGTGTGGGCGAGTGTGGTCTAAGGGTAGACGCCTCGTCATAGAGGAACACCGAGTGGGTTGAGTCCCCATGGCCATCAGTAGGCCATGGGGGAGTGAGATGCTGTGGCTCTATATTGGTAACGAGAAGTGGAGCTGCTAGTAGGGCCCATAGCCCCGTGGAGGTATATAGCCACACCATCACTTTTTGTAAATTTCTTTTCAAAATTTATTAATGGCAGCTTGATTATCAGCTCGCTCATGACTTGGGTCTCCCTCTTCCGAAACTCTTTTAGACCATATGTTCCTTTATAGTGTAGTTGATTACACACTACTTGAATTGAGAGGTCAAATGGTCATTGGGTCAAAGGACAGGTCACAGCGAGTATTGTATCCTCATTGACTGGCTCGTGTATTCCGCTATTTCTTCTGTGTCTTGATTTCTTTCTTGCTTTCTTCTTTCTTCTTCTTCTTCTAGATCTTCTTCCTCCCCCTCCCCCTCTTTCCCCTCAATCCGTCGGCACAATGCTATCATTCGAGCTGGCTTTACTTTCATGGACTGAGCGTGAGCTTCTCCCCCGTGATTCACGTATGTAGGACCCGAAATTAATCTATACTGAACACCAAAACGCCCAATGAAGCGATATATCATTAATATCATCAAAGTTCCCCTCTTTAAATTTGTGGGAAGTTAACTAAACAAACTTTTTATATACACCAGACCTACCTACATATAATTATTACTTTTAAAGTCCCCGAATATCTACAATAATCAAAACCCATTAACACACACTCCAACCCAACGACGTGTTAGTAGCCAGCATTCTACATATCCACAAATCTCCTCTCTCTCGCATACCTCTGCTGCATAACCCCCGTCCGATTAACCCCAAACTTGTTAAACCTCTCCCTCGCCGCATACCTCTTTCTAAACATCTCACTCCCCCTATGCAGCACCACCTCCATCTCCCTCCCATCTCTCTCTTCCCCCTCTTCCTCCTCTCGGACTACATCACTACCCTCTGAATCCGACACCTCCGCCACCGCCGTTTCATCTCTGGCGACTCCATACGGCTCCAGCCTCGGATCATGCAACCACTCATGCCCCAAAGCCTTCTCCGCAGAGATCCGTGACCGTGGATTCGCAACTAGCACGGCCTCCACAAACGCGATCCCCGCACTACTGATCCCTGCCGTCTCTAGCGGCCCTCGGGGGAAAGAGGATTTGCCGCTGCAGTAGTTTGCAAATAGCGCCATATCCATCTCTGGATACTCCACCGTCTCCTCCTGGTTCTCGAAGCGGGAGTCCATCTCGATCCCTGACTCGGGGTCTTCGTCCTCCGAGTCTGAATCAGAGTCGGAGTCGGGAGAGGCGCACTGGAGAAAGGGAAGCTGTGTGGTGAGGATTTCATGTGTCAGGATACCGAGCGACCAGATGTCGACGAGATTGGTGTAGGTGCGCCGGTTGCGTGACGGGCGTATGAAGCCCTGCAGCTCAGGGGCGATGTAATGGGAGGTGCCGCAGGCGGTGCGGAGGGAGGTGGCATTGTGGTCGTGTTTAGAGAGGCCAAAGTTGGCGATTTTGACGGTAATGGGGTTGGTATAAGCTACTAGGATGTTCTATGGGAGTAGTTAGTATGGCTGGTTTGTCGGGGGAGGGGGAAGGGAGAGACCTTGGATTTAATGTCCCGGTGGCAGATGTTTTGGTCGTGGAGGGCTATGAGGCCTTTTAGTACTTGGGAGACAATGGCTTTTGCTTGTGGCCTAGCGGAGGGGCCGGCTTTTTTGAGATATTGGCTGAGGTCGCCATGGCGCATGTATTCCATTGCGAAGTAGACATAGTTACTCCTATCGTCATACCATCCTCGAAAGTCTACAAATGACGGGTTCTAACAATATCTCCCTTTAGCTCCCTCTCCCTCTTTCTCGGCCGAACCCCCAAACACAATTAAACACAGCAGCATATGGACTCTCACGTTCTTCAACTGCGCCAAGATCTTCAGCTCCCTGGACCAGTCCAGGTTCTGGCCGGTATAGCGTATCCGCTTGACCGCCCGCAGGTCCACATCGGGCACCCGCTCCACCTCCACCTCCGCCTCCGCGCCCGCCTCCCCCAACAACTCCGGTGTGTGGTCGGCGCGCACCTTCTGCTCGAGCCAGACGTCGCCGAAGGCGCCGGCGCCGATCATTTTTACGCGGGCCCACAGCTGCTCGTGTGTGCCGGAGCGCGAGTGGATGGTGAGGTTGTTGTGGAAGGTTGTGGGCAGCTTGAGGTCTTCGACGGATTGTAAGGTTTCTGTCGCCATGGTTGTGGTTTAATTTGAGTATGGAGATATGATTGATGTATTGGAGGTGGTGGGAAGAGATGGGATGATGTAGTGGGAGGAGGACAGGTTTCATATTACCCCCCTCCTCCCAAACGGCCGGCTATCAATTATGCATGGCTACGGCGGAGTAGAAGGGATGAGTGAAATTAAGGGTTTGGGGGTGGTTTGGGGGTTGGGCTGGCGGTGAGGCATGTCAAGGGTGCGGATTAATACTGCAGTGGTGACGGGCATGGAATAAGCTTTCCCCCCTGAAGAGTGTATTGTCTGTATGCCCTAACTAAATAACTCTGCAGGTTATGCGCATATGAAGAAGGTACGTTGTGGCAGTGCTGGCTGCTACTCTAGAGTGATACTGTATCACGTAGTGTTGCACAAGGATGGGGGTTAAGGTCGAGGTTAATAGTCGTGATTGTGTATTTTTAGAAGCTAGCTTGGAATGCTGCGGGTCATTGTGGTGCCATCATCCGTTTGAGTGTGCAGCGAAATCATTTGTAGGTCTGTAGGTACATAGATGCTAGAGACGTTTGTTCTACTGCATACAAACTCACTCGGACGTTGTACCTACGCTGGCTGGCGGGTGCGGGCACAGCAGGTGTCTGGCTGGCTGCATGTTGCCGGTTTGGGTTAGCTTGACTGGTTGGGCTGGTTGGGCTGCTTCATCGATTATCATCCGTTGCACTGCGAGTGAGAGTGCGTGTTTGGCGGGCTGCGCGGGGGGGGAAGGTTATGTGGGTTGCTTGTATAATAATTGTATTTTTTCTAGGCCCTTTTTGAAGCAAATATTCTTGTAGTTAATACTTCATATGCTTGTTTGTTGTGCCCCCAATTCGGTTGGCCTCGTTCACCGGGGAGGTTTAACCGGACATAGCAAACATAACGTACACCCTCTGGATCTCTTCATCATCGCGACTCACGACTCGCGATTCGCGACTCATAGATACATAAGCACATGTATCGCTGCTGCTGCTGTGGTGGTACATGTACATACATGTACGTATACGGCCGGTGTACTTACGTATGCTGCTGTAGCAGCCCTCGGGCCTGTGTGTCACAGCGGGGAAACGATACTAAGGAAGAGCGAGAGATGGAGGGGGGCCCTGGATGAAACGTCAACGTCGATCGGCCGCGGGGGGCAGTATTAGGGTACGTATACCTACCCCGGGATTTTGTAAAAGCCTCTCGGTGATCGGTCATGCCACTGGGTACGGTGAGTCTTGGTTGTTTGTGTGTATGTTGGGTTGGACGGTGGGTGGAGATGGGGTTGGTGGGGGGTGTTGAGGTATGCGTAAGCTGGATGTTAATGTGCTTGTGTGTGGCCTTGAGCTTGGGATATGCTGTGGTTAGTACTAGTAGATATGGTAATTTGGCGTTTTTGTGAGTGGAGCTGCTCCTCTTGTAGTAAGAGCAGGCTTGTATAGGTCCACGAAGCTTGACGAGGACATGGAACAGATATTGGTATCTTTATAAGGCGGCTGTTCTTTAGTAAGTATCCTTATAGAGAGATTCGGATGTACTCCAAGTTGGTATAGAGAGTTCAGCTGGAGGAGAATTAGATATAATGAAGAACTTGTCTGTGCATATCTGGTTTGTAGCTGTGGTACTGCTGCTGGGTTTGGCGTTGGATACCCTAGAGCTGCAGCCATCATACAGCCTAGAGCTAATAAAGCTTAAAACACCCAAACCCCTCTCTCTCAAAGTTCATCCAATTGGGATTGTTAATGAGCTGGACTAATGATAGCACGTGTTGAGATAAATTATGTAGCCATGGTTGCTGATAGTAGACTGTTAGCTATAGCTCCATGGCCACTGCGTCGCACAACCAGTGCACTCGATCATGAACCAAGCTGTCTGATCTGCGTACGTAGGAGCTCCAATGCAAGTGGTCTTAGTAACGTAACGGTGTCCACAGCCGAGCTAGACGTGTCATCTCCATGTGTATAAGCTGATAGGCTTTCTTTCTTTCTTTCTTTCTTTCTTTCATTCCTCCTCCTCCTTCGTAACAGAACCGTTCATCCGATCAACTGAGAATATCGACTTGCATTCTATATCTGAGCTCTCTCTGTCCGCCTGGGAGTCAGTCGGCATACGCGCGTAGAGCAGTGCAAACTTGTCCGAAGCTGCTGGAGAAGTTAGTGATGTCCTAGGTCAGTCCTGTTGGTCGGGCCGCCAGAGAAAGGTATCGTCCATCTTAAGCTCCAAGCTCAATGCGTAATATTGCTAGATTGCGGCTCTGCAGAATTGACGCTGGGCAGATCAAGTAACTACTGTAGGGATTGTTACTCCCGTCCGGGTAACGGGGTTGTGCTCATTGTGTCATCCCCAGAACCCGCAGGCTCTGGCGGAGGGAGGTCTCTCACGGGAGACAGCCAGTCAGTCCATCCATCTACGATCCCCCCCCCCCCACACACAAGACTCTATGCTCAATACTCAATACTCCACACACCACACACTCTCACTCGCTCACACGCTGAAGACAGGACCCCTCCTCTGCTCTGCTCTGCTCTCCAGCTGCTAACGTCTCTGCTTCTACATATTTTTCTTCTTCTTCTCACACTGCATCTTCAAAATACCCACACCATTACTGTGAATGAATTACTAATATTTTTTTTCCCTTTTCCCCCCCAAAGCCTTCCCGGGTCTACAATTACCCCCCCCCCCTTCTTCAAGAACACCACTATAGCAGCAGCAGCAGCAGCAATATCACTAGCAGCAGCAACAGTACAAGGCCCGCCACACACCCTAGACAGTTCACCAATGGCATCCAAAGCAGCACCACCCCCCGTGCCTGGCCCCTCAACGCCCCTCCTCCCATCCAGCAGTGCCCGCCGTCAACCCATGCGACAAGCCCGCACCAACCCCGTGCGAAAAACCGCCGCGCACCCCAAACTCGGCGGCGGAAGTGGCAGCAACATTAATGGCAGTGGCAGCCGTCTCACCAACGGCACCAACCCACACGCAGGCCACCCCACACCCTCCACCCAGCCTCCGGCAAAGTTCTACCCCGCCCTCACAGCGTTCACAGATGCCGTCGACGCTCTCCCGTCCGAAACGATCCGCCACTTTACGCTCCTGCGCGAGGTGGACGCGAAGGCGTACGGGCCCGAGGCCGTCCTGCGCTCGCTCATCACGGCCGCGCAGGAGCTCCCGGCCCCCGACGACCCCTACGAGTTTGATCCAGCGCTGGAGGCAATGAAGCAGCTCGACGAGCTCCAGCGACGGCGGGACGAGCTCACCACGCCCGCCGAGGCCATGCTCCTGCATGAGCTTGAAGCCACCCAGGCGGCTGAGATCACGGCGGGGGCCAAGACGATCCTGGGCCATGCTGAGACGCGGCGGTCGCGATGTCTCCAGATGCGGACGCAGATCTCGGAGATCCTTGTGACGCTGGACGAGAAGATTCATGTCATAACGACGGCGTACGAGGCGCTGCAGAAGCATCTCCAGCGGATCGATCACGCGTATAGCTATGTGCAGCACGAGATCCCGGATTTGTATCGGCTGGGCAGCACGGAGCACTGGGCCTACAAGGAGCCGGTTAAGAAGGGGACAGCGGCGGCACAGGCTCGGGCGGCCGAGCGCGCGCAGAGGGAGGCAGAGGAGAGGCATCATGCTGCGCAGCAGCAGAGGGAGTTGGAGACGTCAAATACGCGCTCGGAAACTAGACGGGAGGCACTACTACGGCAGAAGGCGGCGGCAGCCCAGCAACAACAGGCGGCAGCGGCAGCAGCGGCAGCAGCATCGGCTCATGAGGAGGATGAGCAGGCCCCAAGAGACCAGAACCACCACGCTCAGCCGACAAAGAAGTTGCACGGAAACTCAAAAATACGGAAGGAACAGGAGGCCCTGGCATCGGCAAAGCGGATGGCCGAGCACCAATCGGCGAACGGGGGTGGTGGGCTCATACCGGCTGCTGCTGCAGCTGCAGCAGCCGCAGCCGCTACAGCGACTACACCGCTTGTTCCGCCGCAGCAGAAGAGACGAAAGACGACGAATACGACAAAGGAGACGCCGACGGCGGAGAAGGTGTCGGCACCGGGGACGGCGACAAAGGGCGCGGTCAGCCCGAGGGCGGGCACGCCGGCGAGTACGACAAGCAAGAGGGGAGGGAAGTCGGGATCTGGGGCGGGAGCGGGTAGAGGGGGACGAAGGTAAATTCTCCCCAGTCTCATTTTTGAACTCTTGTTTCATTTTTTTTCTTTCTTTTTCTTGGGGTCTTTCTTTTTTTTTTTTTTTACCATGTTTCCTTTTATCTTTTTGTTTATCTTCATGGATTCAAGCACTTTTATTTTTGGGGCAATTTTCTCTCTCTCCCTTCTCCTTTCATCTGTTTGGTCTGCGTCTGTACAAGTATTGTTCGGAGAAAAAGGCGTAACTGTAATATTTTCTCGGTGTCATGTGGGGGCGGGGTTGGGGAATTTGGGGGGGCTTTATATTCTGGAGAAGTTTTGATATCTCTTATTTTTTATCTTTTTATCATACTATTGCACAGTTTTTGCTGCTTTGTCATTAGCCATGGGCAAGGTTGGAGGGGTTGGGGGGGTCAGGAGTATGTATTTTTTTCTTTCTCCCAGTTTGTCTATCAGGCCATGCGTCTATCGCGCGTGAGCCTTGTTTTTTTTTTTTTTTTTCTTTCTTGTTTTCTTGCTGCTGCTGCTGCTTGTACAATTAGATGGGGATGTGGGCTACTTTAATAGGTTTTTTAGGGGCCACCTCCTTCCAAAGAAAAGGGACACCCACCCATCCATCCATCCATCCACCCACCGCGCCGCACGGACAAAAAAAGCCGCCGGGTGTTTTTCAGTCCCTGCGTTGCTGCTGCAGCTGTCCGTGTGGTGGGGAGGGATGATGAAGGGAGGGAGGGAAGGGTGGGAAGGGGGGGGAGAAGAACGCCCTTTATTGTTTTTGTGCCGCATATCCCTTCCTTTTTTTTTTCTTTCCTTTTTTCTTTTTTGTTTTCTTTCTATGTCGTTCTTTTACCCCTTTTTTGTGTTCTTTTTTGCACATTCCCAGTGTCTGGCTGGTGTCTAGCGTTATTGGTGTTGTTGATATTGTTATCTATGGATTGTTGTTTATTAGGCGTTGTTGTTGCTTGTTGCTGTTCCCAGATTCTTTGCCTTGCCTCACTCCACTGCTTCTCTATTATCACTATCACTTCTCACTTCTCATTCCCCTGGCAACCCCGGCTTTGTTGACATTGAACTTTGTTGTTGTGACCTATCGATACCCCTGACTGTTTTTTCCTTTCTTTTTTCTAATCTCGCTTATGCGGCTCCTTCCGAGACACCGCCCCCCGAGGGCCCGGCACAGCGCTGCCCTGCCCTACCTACTGCCCTCGCTGCCCTGCACACCCTCCACTTCCATCAGAGCCCCCGTTCTAACTGCTTTCTCGCAGCAGGAACCCCGGCCCCGCCACGGCTACAAACACCGCGCCCGCACCCGCCACAACCACCACCACAACCGGCACACCCGCGCACCCCGCGCAGACACCAACCTCCGTCGCCGCATCCTCACCGCATCTGGGACCCCCGCAGTCGCCCCTCCACGTCCTCTTCCCGCCTATTAAAACCAAGAAGGAAAAAGACCCCACCCCCACCGCCGCCGCCGCCTCTACCACCGCAGCTGCCGCCGCAGAGGAAGGCACAATAGCACCACCCCCCCGGTCCCCGCGGCGAGGAGGAACAGCAAAGTCACAGGCCCCCCACCAGGCCCAGACGCATTCCGCGATGACCGCAACGACGTAGTCATGGGCGGCACCATCGCCGCCGCTGCAGACCCGCACCAGCACCCCCAGGCGCACGCGCCAAAAGCGTACACCACAGAAACAGCAGAGAAGCCAGCGGGCGGCAAGCGGCGAAAGGACCTACAGACGCACCACAGCATCACTGTCGCCAGCAGCAACCCCGACGAGATGCAAGGCGTCGAGATGGAGCACCCGCACCCCCACCCACACGGGCACGGGCACGGGCACGGGCATGGACACGGGCATGGACACGGCGGCCACGGCGGCCACGCACGAAAAGACTCCAGCGACCGCAAAGACGACAAGAAGCGCAAACGCCACGACGACGCCGCCTCCACCGTCTCCACCACCACCGCTACCACCACTACCGGCGCCTCCCACGACGCACCAGAAAAAGAGAAGCCGTCCACCACCACCAAATCGCACTCCAAGGCGCGTCCCTCCACCTCCGACAGCGGCGGGCCGAAGCGCGCACGTAAGCGCGCAGACTCGTCTGCCGCCGCTGTTGCTGCTATGAAGATTGAGGAGCCGGAGCCGGAGCCGGAGGACGATGCGGATGCGGAGGCGGACGCGGAGGACGATGAGGATGAGCCTGTATATTGTTACTGCCAGCAGGTGAGCTATGGGGAGATGGTGGCGTGTGATGGGGAGAGTTGTCCCCGGGAGTGGTTTCATCTGGATTGTGTGGGACTGCAGCAGGCGCCGAGGGGGAAGGGTATGTTTTTTTTCCTTTTCTTTTTTTCCCCTATCTTTTTTTTTTTGCTTTTGATGAGGTGAAGGAGGATGTGTGCTGACGAGTGGATTTGGGGGGTGTAGCGAAATGGTATTGTAATGAGTGTAAGGAGAATATGTTGCGTGTGAGGAGGACGGGGAGTAGGGCTTAGATTGGCTGTCTGTCAGTCGTGGCATGGATGGCTGGATGGATGGCTGGATATCGTGGATAGCGTAGCATATGGTATGGTATGATATGGTATGGTAGGATATGATAGGGTAGGATAGATCTTTTTTTTCAAAAACACACAAAAATGACGATTGTGGGTTTTTTTTCGCGGGATGGGAGCATGCAGTTGTAGCATAGCATACATGGGTCCTTTCTTTTTTTTCTTTATTTTCCTACATCTCCTACCTTTCCTCTCTTTTATTATGTTGGCTGTTGTGTTATCTTCAGCTGTTGTGTTATCCTTGGCTGTTTGTTACTTATTGCTTTGGCTTTTTATACTATCTCTCTCTGTGTCTGTCTCTCTCTCTCTCTGTGTTGTCTGCTCCTCTGTCGGTATCATCATTATTATCGTTATCATTATCATTACCATTATCATTATTGTACTTCTTAGGGTGGTTTCTCTTTCTTTCATTCTTTCTCTTTCATTCTTTCGATTCTACTTCTTCCTTCATGACCGTTCTAGCCCCTCTCTCCCTCCATTCATCATTGCGCTCGCTCATCTGTCTATCTCTGTCTACATATGTGTATTAGTCCTCCCCCCCCCCCCCCCCTTCCTTCTCTTCCCTCTCTCCCCTCTCCCCCCCCCCCCCCCCTCCATCCCCTCTTTTCTCCCCTGCCGCCGCCACAATTAACCCATTGCATGACCCCTTTCCGTTCCGTTCTGTTTCGTTTCATTTACTTCCTTCCTTTATTTGTTTGGAGCGTTTTACGTGTGTACGTGTGTTTGTGTGGATGTGGATAATAGAGCTGCATGGCCTGCATGAATTGGGAGCGAAGTATGAGTTTTTGTGTTTGTGTGTTTATGTGTTTGTGGTGTGTTTGTGGTGTGTTTGTGTTTGTGTGTGTTTGTGTTTGGTGTGTTCTTCATGGGGCGTCACTCGGTGTAGATGTAGATGTACAGTAGGTAGTGGGTATATAGCTAGAGTGAGTGATGCAGTGGTTGATTGTCTACATGTGCTTAAGTGCTACAAATATAAGCCACAGAATTGAAATCGAGACTTGGCAAAGTTGATAACTTAACACTACATGTAGTGTAAGAGGGATATTCAGGAATGCGTGCGTGAGGTTAAATCCACTATACCGTCCGATTCAAACCAAGGTCGTTTTCTTGAGCAGTGTTATCTGCAGACTGGGAAGACTCAATCTAGAGGAAGGATTCGTTCAAATATCAACTTACTCGTAGATAGCACTAGTACATATCGTTAAGGTTAAAATCAAAGTACATGTAGTTGTCGCCGGTTCTTCACGATCGCTGTTTGATCATTTCACTGTAATTAACTCCAGCATTTATAGATCATAGACGATGAAGAAAAAGGGGGGGGGGGGGGGATGAAGGGTGAGGGGGGCTCGGCTGCAATGTAGAATAAAACCGGCAGAGAAACAGAAAACTACTTCCCTTTAATTCCTCGGTCTAGCTAAAGACCCCAAAACCAACAGCGGCTATATTCTTGCGGGAGGAGATGCGAGATGTGAGATGAGCAAGGATATTCAGGAAGTGAGGAAGAGGAATTAACGGTGTGTTTATATAGCTGTTAGATGATATTATAGTGTTGGCCCTTCCGCTTTGTGGGTACGGTATCCACCGATCCATTCAGAAAGACGGGTTGTATATAAAGGTTGTAGACACCGTATTCTGTGAGATGTGGCATATACTTGTACGCATCTGTAATCTTTCAAGTGAAGCCCCTCTTCCCTCTTCCCCCTCCGTCTACATTCTTCTTTTTCATCTTCACCTGCTACATAACGGTTAATATTTGGCTACATGTACTTGTAGTCAAATAACACATCCCCAATGCTAAATACAACGCACGCAGTGTGGCCGACGAGACGAGCCGAGCCCAAAGCTCGAGCAGCCACGAGCGGCCACCCTCACGAGTCGAGTTTGCTCGAGCTCCTTCCACTGCTCGGCTTGAAAAGGCTTGAGCCCTGGGGATGTTATTTTAACCATGCTAAAAATGCGGATAATATCCTTGGTATGTAATTGATTTTACGAAATGTGAGAGTAGGAAACCCTAACCCTGGGGGCATCAGTTCCAGTGGAGAGATCGATATATATCTAGAATGACTTCAAGGGCAAATATCTGAGAACACTGAAAAGCTCGAGTATTTACAAGTCGAATCGAGACGAGCTGATTCGAGCTTTTCCTCTTGCTCGTCTCGAGCTAGCTCGTCGACCACACTAAACGTATGTTTCGCTTCTAACCATCTCATTCTAATAATCCACTTAAATTCTCGCAATCAGGGCTCACACCTCTATCGATGAAATAATACTGAATAGGAACCCGAACTGACCGAAACTTGAAGAGGTACATGCCTACACCAGAATCTATTCAGTCACCTGTTATCACTCGGCTCATTTATATACCCGAATCTTGATGCTCGCCTCGGACTTTTGAACGTACTTTATACTCGATGTCACTCATCTATTGTAAGAAATATGCCCCCATCAAGCTCATCAATACATTTAGTTAGTCCCCCCCTGTCAATTGCCGCCTAAACTATAGTAACTTTAAAAAAACCTAAAAAACCTGCCGCACAATCATTTCCCTCACTGACTACATGTCACCCACGGCACCTCATCGTCCGCCAACTCCGCACACGTCAAATACGCCATCTCTTCCCCCCGTCTCAAGTTATTCTTTACCAGCCTTCTTGCAATCTCTCTAATCCTCTCCACTATTCTCGCCGAGCTGTTCACCACCGCATCTACATTCGCCCGAGTCGAGTACCTCTCCACATCATACGCCGAGATATCAAACCTACAATTCACAATCATTCTAAACAGCGCTCCCTCACTTCCCTCTCCACCATGCAGCTCCAAGCATGACGCCAACCGCTCTCTCAGCACCGCAACCGCAACCTTATAATGATCACTCTCCCTCTCACCCGCCGCGCCACCACTCCCAATACACTGCAGACTCTTCACCGCGGTCATAGACACCGCCGTGAGACGACTACATTCCGCCTTCACCAGCGCCACCACACTCTCTGGGACACTCCGGTCCTTACACCAGCGCATAAGGCCCTCGTGCCGGCCGCACAGCTTCCCCACAACGTGGATAAACGCCTCTCTAAACACCCGCACCGACTTGACGCGGTACCCCAGCACGAGGTATGCTGTCGGGGCCTCGCGGATCTGCGCATCAATGTGTGGCCACTCGAGGAGGCGGGCGCGGATGCTGTCTGCTATGGAGTCGAGGGCCTCGAGGCTCGCGGCGAGGGCGACGACGGCGGTGCATTCGGGAAGGGTGGTAAGTGGGGAGTGCTGGCGGTAGAAGAAGGCGAAGAGTGTGCGGAAGGCCGCGCAGTGCTTCTCTTGGATCTCGCGGCTTGGAGGTACCGGCTACAGAGAAAAGATCTGCTATTCAGCACTAGCTAGGTTATATCAAACGCTGAAGGAGAACTTACGCCCAGGTCATGCTCCCCACTCGTAATCTGCAAACTCGGATTCCCATCACCATCATAATCGACGCCATAATAAAATCGATACTGCCTCGCGATCGCCCCACCGATGGGCTGCGCGTCCTGTCTGCCTAGACATATATGCGCCGCGAAACGTCTCGACACGCTCTTCAAGACCCCCGAATGGAGATAAAACACCTGGAGTGGTATCGTGACAAGCACATCCGGGGCATCGCTGCCGTTGTTGCGAAACGTACCATTGCACTCTGCATGCGACATTGATGTGGCGGCGAGTGGCAGTGGTAGGGGAAGGAGAGAGGAAGAGGCGGGGGCGGGGGGGGGGTGTATATAATGCAGTGGGAGGAGAGCCTACGGGGTTCTTGATCATTGACACCTCCGTTCTAGCTGCAAGATAATCATTTCCAGGTTCCAACATGTTCTGGCTCCAGCTCGATTTCTGGATTACTTACCTACTACAGATATCCATACTACTATTACTACTACTACTGCTACTACTACTGCTACTACTATTACTACTACTACTGCTACTACTACTGCTACTACTACTGCTACTACTACTACTGACTACTGCCATCATCCCAGTTCCAGACACCCCTTCAATCCTCTATCCATGACCTCGAATCCCCGCCCCTTCCTCCAAGTCCAAGCCCAAACTCCTCACTTACTGGCAACAACTACTACCCTTACATCCCACCACCGAAGATCCCAGCATCAAACCGCACATAGCAACAGCAACCCCCGGACCCGGTTACTGCACCCGCCCCCCCGTAAAAAAAGCTTGACCGAAGATCCAACCACCCTCAATGCAGCAACTTGCGGGGTTTTCACCACAACACCCCCCCCCCCCTCCTGCATGGAGGGGTTGTATGTTATGTATGTATAATTTATGCATGTACAATATGCAGCCTAGCTAGGTTGTAGGCACTATGCAGTGCTCTATTTGAAAGGCTTATATTGTGGATTACGTATCCTGTCCCCCCTCTTTTCGCATTCACCCGGAATTGGAACATAAATAAATATATGTGAGATGCAGGTTAATAAAGAAAGATGAGCTCGAGTATTGATTTGTGTTTGTTTCACTGACGCAGGGAAGGGGATTATGATTACTTATGTATAACTGTTTTCGAAAAGTAGTGATCAAAAGTAGTGAACACAGGATCCAGGCATATCACCATACCATACTAGCAGTTGATCAAATGAGAAACAGAACCAATCACCAATCCTGCCTATGAGGATCTTAACGGCAGTTCCCACTACTAATACTAATACTATTACTAACTATACGGTACGATACGACAGGCCAAGTTATATAGCTCATCTATTATGATAAAATTACTATGTAACAGCAGCGCATGTCTCACTTCACGAATCATCACTCGCACGTTCCATTCCGTTCGTTCTACATCTTCCCATTGTTTAGAAATCAATCACTAAACACTATACAATTGAGTTCAGTTCAGTCCATCGAGAAAGAAAAAAAATATTAGTATCATCGTAAGGAGAGAAAAAGAAAATGAAAAAAGAAAGTAGTAGTAGGCAACGACAACAACCAGCAAACAACAAACGCCTTGAATTCCCAGATTTCCCCTGCCCCAGTCATTTATTTATCCCACTGAGTCATTGTCCCGTTCGATGACGTGACGTCGCACGACAGACAGACCACAACACAGTACATCATTACAATTCGAGATCAATCACCACACACACACACAGCAATAGAAGAAAAAAGAGAAAGAAAAGGATAAGGAATAGAGAGGTTTTACAATGGGTGAAGTCACAGACAAAACACACATAAAAGAAGGCCTCTTGCGCCCTCCACACAAGCCTACCTGCCTGGCCGCCCTGACAGAAAAAAAAAGGTTGATGGGGTGTTCTCGCTCGATCGACCGTTCCGGGTCCCGTAAAGACATAATAATATACCGCACAAATCTCGTGCCCGTCGTTTAAAAAAGGAAGGAAAAGAACTCCCAGACTGAACCACAATCACACGCAAGAATAAAGAACCCGCCGCCCGCCCGCCCGCCCGCCCGTTTATATAGTAGAATGGATTTTTCTTTTTTTTCTTCTCCTTTTTTCTTTTTCTTTCGTTTGAGTCTTCACTTAATCGACTTTCGCGTCGGCCAACTGTCTAGTTGTAGCGTTCGCAGTCAGGTTGTTCGCCAGCCGGACATTTGTGTTTGCATACTTCTTTGTATGCTTCAGCTTCTTTCGCGCGACCATAACAGGTACAGACGACTTCGTGACGAGGTAGTTCGAGAAGGATCCGAGGAGTACACTGTTGGATGTCAACTTCCTGAATATCGAGGAGGAGAATATGCGGAAGATATACCCTTTGAGAGCGCTTCTGCCTCGTGAGCCAAGAACGACTAGGGTAGGTTCTACAAGATCGATCTGCATGCAGGGGTTAGTACAAGGCAAAGATAAGAATTACTAAACCATTTTCGCTTGTTTCAAATAAAGCTTGTCTGATGGGGGGGGGAAAGGCTATACTCACGATTTCTGTTAGAAGATGTTTTGGGCTCTTGCAATGAATCACCTCCACAGTGCACTTGACTTGTAGTCGCGTCTTCTTCAACAGTTTCGAAACCAGCGATGTGATCGCTTCTGCGGCTACGAATCTCTCCTGCTCCGCTTTTGTCCTTTCCCGACTCCTTTCGGACCTTTCCATTACTTGAAATGGTGTACGCGGTGATGCACTCCCGGGTGTTTGCGTCCCTGACGTCAGAGTCTGGTTGGACCCCACTGCCAATTGGGTAGTCATATCGGCAATGATCCCATCGTCGGATACAATCTTGCCGCCATCCTCAACGGTGTCTTGGTCGATTGCGTAGATAGCCATGAGGGTGTCTCCGTCCCTGAGAACTGTTCCGATGGTCCATTCGAGTGCATGCTGAGCCTCACCACTGAGATCCGTAGCAACAAGGTATTTGCGGGCCCGTCTGTTTCCCTCCTCGGCTTCCTTGGAAATTTCTGCATATTCACCACGCAGAATAGTTCGGACAACACGTTGGGATTCGGGCGTTGAAACGATGGGGGAAATGCTCATGTCCATTCGCTGCGCACGGCGAAGGTCTAGAACGTCTGCTTCCGTGTCAGATGACAAGGGGGTAGAGGTGTGAGATGGCAGATCAAAGTTTGTGGTTGGGTGCACCCCCGTGCGGCGGCTTGTTGTGGGGGAATTTGCGCCCGGGACAGTGCTACCGGAAGGAGTAATGGATATTGAGGGAAGTAACGAACGGACTTTGTACCTAGAAGATACTTCCTTGCCTGTAGTGAAACACAGTTAGCTACTTAATTTTGAATATTCGCGGGGAAATCGGCCTAGGTAACAAACGTTCTTCCTCTGCAGCAGCCAACAAGCTCATGCTAGTCTTTCGCATGTTGCCTGTCCCCTTCTTTGCATCAATACCACCACCCTTCTTTCCCTTCTTCTTGACACCCCCACCAGGATCGCCGACACTCCTGATCATGCTCTTGATGATTCCGGTAGATCCCCTAGTATTTTCTTCGAAGCTTGGCTTCGCGCCATCTATGCGCCGCGATCTTGATCCTGGCCTACCCCTCTCCTCTTTGTCCTCCTCTTCACTCCCGGGGGAGCTCCCCAGACTGCTGGACTCTTCCTCGGACGAGTCCTCAGCTGCGCGCTCACCCTCCAGATCGTAATCCTTCTGCAGGCGAATACCACCTTCGCTAGTAAGAGACTCGCCTGTTCCTGCACGTATATGCTCTCCATCGCTACCTGTTAGCGGCTTGCGCTCGGGTAGCTGACCCAGTATGCCGCCGGAACTCGCAAGGGCTTGGTCATTTAGCCGGGCGTAAGCGTGACCAAGGTCTATCTTAGGCTCGTTGTCCATCGCAATCCGGGGGTTCTGTCGGGAAGGCGATGATAAGCGTCCTACAGAAGATCGGGGTGATGCTGACCGCAATATCTCCTCCCGCAATAATTCGCCTGTATTCGGAGATATTGATCGTCGCCCGATGCTTCCTCGAGCGGAAGGCGCAGCACTTGGATCGCGGGAGCGGGGTTTGCGTGGAATGGGTGGCGCTACAGATGGCGTCATCGAGAAGTTGTAGGCGTCGTTCGGGGTCAAGCTGTTTGTTTGCTTGTCACGATCCTTGAGCAGTTTTGGGGGCCCATTGAGAACAGGGCCAGACTCGGAGCGGTGCCTGCCATTGACATTCTGGGTGACGGTTGGTGACCATGTAATTGTGGTTGGAGATCTAGTGGGAGGTGGGTCTGCCATATCAATTAAAGAGGATATTGTGGCGCCGCGAATAGGAGATGAAGTACGACTGTGGTGTGGGGGAAGTACAGAGTTGTACTGTTGTCGGGGTGAGGAGGGAGTGGAATATGCACCAGAGGCATGCTGGTACATGGAGGTCCTGCTTGGTCTTTCGAGAAGCTTAAGGATCTCTAGACGCTCCTCCTCGAGGGCGGATTCGAGAGACATCTTGGTGTAGTGGTGAGCAAATCAGGTATCTAGTATTAAGTGGCACTAGACGGTTGTCAGTTGACTGCACGATAGATTGGTTGGACTAGCCAGATAATTAATAGAACCAACAGGCAGTAGATGGAGCGATGAAGGATGCAATGGATGTAATAGTACAAACAGAGTTGATTGATCGGGGTTGAGGGAGATAGTGCAGCTTTTTTCGTGTGAGAAAGAGGAGAAAGGTTTTCTTTACCTCTGCTATGAGGATGCTGTTTGCAAGAGCAATATGATGTCCTTTAAGGGAATGAAAGCTGATGGTGATGATGCTTTCGAGTACTGACTGAGTGGAAAGAAAGAAGCAACGGAAAATTCTAGTGGGGAAGCCAAATGAAAGGTGGTGAGGTGGTGGGTTGGCTAAGTATCCTCTTGGGATGACCGCGTGGGGATGCAAAGGTGGATAGAATGTGAGATGGAGTGGGATGGCTTGAAGATAAAGAGGAGAGGGAAAAGAAAAAATGCAAGTAACAGTAGATCCCTTGTGAGAGAAAGAGAGCTCTTGGGTCGAATTTGAATAATGCCGAGAACAGTTTATGCTGGTGGTGGTGGTGCTAGCAAACAAGAGTAAAGTGGGTGCGGGTGGACTGATGACGAAGATCCAAGTGCCCTGTCTGTTGCTTGCTTGCCTGCCAGCCCTGTTTACTGCTGCTTTATCTGGTGCCTGGGAGGGGTGGTCTGGGGGCCTGGGGCCTAATGTGGAGCTCTAGACGCAACAAGAAAGGTGCGTCTTTTCTCTCGACTTTCCCCAGTGGTTTGTTAAGTGTAAAGAGTAAACGAAGAAATAGCCTCCGCCGAAAGAACCCGCATTTTCGCCCGAATTGTGGAACGGGTAATTCGAGGAACGGGTGTTTTAGGTATGTATTTCGTTACAGCTGCTCTTTCTACGAATTCTCTTTTTCTCTCATGTCTTTTTTTTTTTCTTTCTGTCTCCTTGCGGAACCTACCTACATAGGTTCATGCAGCTAATATCACCGCAACCAACGCCCGGTGTGTAGGGCGACGAAAGCGATTGCACGATGCAAACAATTGTAAGATGGGAAGAAGCCATAAAAAATCGATGGAAAATATTAGCCAATTACCCAAGTGGAAGCAGCATGCACGGGGCCATTAGAGTTGAGTACATATAGGCACCACTTACTAGCTAGGGAAGTAATAGAATCAGAAAGGAGAGAAAGCAACAGGGAAGAGAATTGTCAAATTCCCCCTCTTCTTCTTCTACAGCAGGAAAAAAAAATAAGATGTGTGTAAAGTACCTTTGAATCACTGCCCTACCAAATTCCACTTGTTGACTGCATGGAGGACATGAACCCACTATCAATAACGTCCAGGTTTTGCATATGTGCAACCCTACGACGATACACTCTTTTCGGTTTCTTCATCTCGCCTGCTTCTGTTTCCGGTACTCTGGGTGGACTAAGACACGCAGACCCTATTGCTCTTCTGATAGAGCAGCGCCATCTGGCCATGCACAGAACGTGATGACCTCCCCTTTGCACATTGGCAGGGGTCCACCCCAAAAAAAGTTACGCTGCCATCCAGTCCTTTATCTGATCCGCGAGCTTGCCTTAGTTCCACCTCTCCTCCTTCGGCTTCACGATAACTTTCTCATGCTTTTCCAACCTTCACCTCTTTCGCGTGTTTCGCCGTCCCCATCCCCCCTCCCCAAAACCCTTACAGGCCTTCCATGAGCTTGTTCCATTCCCTGAGCACTCTGCTCTAGCTCTTCTTCCTTCTCGTCCTCAACTGCTATCCGCACGTGCTCCACACCACCACAACCGCTACCTCCCGTTCGCTTCGTTCCCACGCACCCATCACCACCGCCATGGTGCCTCTTGGCCTACATCTCTTGGACTCTTGGCCATACAACTCCGGCAGTCATACACGCAGGCCAAGCAAAAAAAATAAACGGGGAGGGGGGGCAGTGCAATTAACCTCTCGTCTGTCCATCCAAGGGAAAGCGGGGGTGCGTAAATTATATTTGTTGGATTAATTATTTTTCAGCAACTGAGACACGGTCAAGCAAGCAGGAAAGCAAGCAGGAAAGCCGGTACATACTCTAGGAGTTAGAGTACGCAACGGCTGATTTTTATGAAGAGCACTTTAAAACGGACGGGCCTTACAAGAGGATCTCTTCTAGACTCAGGCGTACGGACTCGCTGCTCCATGGGCACTGAGGAGAATAGTCACCTGGGAAAACCCGGGCCATAGGTAGCTGCTGCCCTACTCAGGTACCAGCACGAAAGAGAGAAGGTTCACCGAGACCTTCGGCGAACCAAATTCGAAGCTCACGAACGAACCCTCTCCCCATTCCTCGAAACCAAATACTGTGGTGTCTCGCCTGCGTGACATCCGTTCACATCCCTGCCGGACCCTACCCGCAGCGGGTAGCAAGAAAAAAAATCCAAAAAAATCGCGGCCGAGTGCCAAGTAACGTTAGATAGCCCCGTGTCGTCCGCGCCGAGACAAACATTCAGCTCCAGAACGATTACATACATACTGGGGGAGATCGTGACGTACTCCATGCTTGGTATCTAATAAATAAGCATACTAGAGACATAGATCTAGAGGTTTCCAGTTCAGACTTCAGAGAGGTAAGAAAGGGTTGGCAGGCGAACACGGCCCCCTAGTATCGTTTGTGTATGTATGGTTCAAGTAAGGTTGATGTCGAAATTTGGCGTTTTTGCCTTACAACACGCCGGTGGTCCACAGAGTTGCACACGATACGTGAGCAGCATGGCACTTATCTTTGATCGACGTGAGGTCTTACAGTCACGTCGTGTTATGTTTTTCGAGTGATACACTGTGTACCTACATACAATGCTTGCTTGACAACCCAACCCAACGTTGCAATGACTGGAATACATGTATCATTACCAGGCGAATCCCCTGCTCCCGGGTAAAGCACCTCACATGTACCTATCATTCTGATTCTTCACCTCCTAGGTATGTAGAGATCAGCATATCGGTCTGCATAATTGTGTAGAGTGGTGCTACACACATCATATTCATAAATATAGTTCTGTCGTATGATTACATTTGATCACCTATCTACTCTACCCGTCTCTAATAAATCGTTCTACTCGTTCGTGCACCCAAGAAAAGGGGAATTGACCAAGGTTCAGGTCCCTAGGCAACCGGAATAACCACAACGTGTATCTACAACCATATCTTGCCAAGCTCATTCCCACCCTATCTATCATCGCCCAGCCCTTGGCTCTCCAGCCAGCCCGGGAAAACCAAGGTTGAGGGTTGACAGGCAGGGAAAGCCAGCTGCGCCGAGATCATCGTACGCGTCCTCCCCAGCAAATGCGGGACTTAGGCGAGACCGAGATAGGAAGCGATCACGATCATGCGGGTACTGGATTCAGACGTTCTGTTTAGGGCCCTAATGCTAAAGTTTGTACTCTAGGGTACCTAGGTAGTTTGACGCGAATCTAGAGCATGGGGGGATACGATTCGTTGAATACCGGTACCGAGAACAAGTCAATGTATCTACCCTACCCGTACAAAGTTGTGTATACACCGCTTTACGTATCATAGAGCACCTGGAGCCTAGAAGGTAGGGAGCGTTTTACGTGTACGTATTGTATTCACCCATTCTAGGTATTCTAGCGCCTCCCTCGCCTCCTATAAACCCCCCACGATGGGTATCGGAGCTTAAGAGAAAAAAAGACACGCGCCTCCGTGCAGAGATGCCGACCGACCCGTGAGTAAGCATCAGCAGAAAGTTCGAAATCCAATCATGTTCGAGGATGTTAATTTAGGTTTAGGTTCTGGTTGCTTAATTGCTTGAGCGTGGGGTCACGCGGGGTACCGTGGTGTAGGTACATGTACCTAGAGTACTCTTAGTCACGGCGCGCGCGCGTGGAGAGATTCTTAGCTGCGTGGGATAAATGAAACTCGGAATGTGCCAGTGGAACGGTCGTTAGATTAGAGTACATGAGATGTTGCAAGGCTCGAAGGTCTCATGGTGAATTGGGAGACTACCTGCTCTACCAATGTGTTTACCCAGCTCGCCCCAAGCTTTCAGCCAACACGATCGAGTGAGTATCCGTGAAGCCCTAACCCTAGAGGATAATAGGGTATTATACACCATCATATTTCGAGAATGCCCATCATTTCCCGCCTACTTGTGGCTTTTTCTCCTTCCCCTCTTTCCCAACCACCTTTGGTTTTGTCCCCCTGTTAATTTCGGCCTGTTAGAGCAGATGAATATTTAAGGTGGACAAGAAAGGTTTATTTAGAGTACCTGCTATACATACCTCGGTGGTACACATGTTCCTTTACTTATTCAAGTTCCTTCTGCATATGCTGGGTGGGAAAAGCGATCGGATCGCGATTTGACCCTAATCAGACCGAGTGCTTGTTTGTGGGGTTACCCCGGGTTTTTTTTTTTCCCCTCTGCGTACCTACGTGTCTCTCCGCCCATGATCAACGATTCAGAAAACTCCGGTTCCCTTGATTTAAACACTTAGGTTTTCGGATCAAGGAGGCTGTGATCGACTTCAACTTGAATCCCGGTCATTTCCCGTCGCTTGGGACAGATCTAACTACCGATTATCTAGAACTGGCGGCAGTTCAAACGCGGTTAGTTTACTATAGATAGGTAAGTATAACAAGCTAAGCCGGATTAGAACGGAAACAAGCCATGTAGCTTACTAGAGTAAGGCAAAACCAAGTAGGGAGATCTCTACCTCTATCTAAAGTAAAATGAGACAGAAGACCTTTCTTTGAATTAGTAGAGTCGGGGTTCTGAGCGGAGGTTGTTTGTTCCAATAAAATAAATATTATCTCCGCACCATGTTAAGTATTGCGCATATATTCTGCATAGCCGGGCCGGGAGTCGATATTAATAATGCAATATCCCGAGGTTCCCGAAGTTTCCGTCTTTTGGTCTGATATGATCATGACTACTAGGCAACAGCTCCTTGGAATATTTTTGTGTTTTCTTTTCTGCAGGATACTTGCGCTGCTCATGCCGGAAAAATTAACAGACGCAATCAGGCAACGTGATAGTCGCAATAAACAAGCAAGGATATATGTATGTACCTAAAGCTTACCAACCAATCATGAGAACCGGGAGAATTCCGTGGCGTGCCTACTCTACTCTATCTGACTAAGAGTAAAATGCTTGATGTAACGTACCAGGTTCTTCATATAAAAGAAAAACACGTGCTCCTTGGCCCCTCGGTGATTGGAGATTTCCCATTATACCCGCCACTTTGTAATAATACTCTGTTCATTAATTATCTCTTCAAATCATCTGTTTTGGAGTATGTAATCTTGGTGACCAAAGTGTTGGATCCGAGCGACAGGGGATGTCTAGTGTAAACTTTTTGAACCGAACTGAGATGAGATGGGGGTAGAACACAGTGTAACGATGAGCCCTGAAACCACAAATTCGCACGTGAGTGCCTAGAGTATCTGCGTATATATTTACCCCTGAGAAATAGAGCTCGCCCATAGGAAGTCTCCATTGGTCTTATTGCAATTGGGTGAGAAATGCATCTATGGGTTAGAGATATGGTCCCGTGCATTCATTATCTGTCGCGAGTAAACTAGCATTCAAAAGAAGTACGGAAATAAACGTTTATATATAATTACAAGGAAGGACTCAGGGCACGTGAGGGGAATCGATGCCCTAAAATAATTAACGGCGTTCGGCAATTGAACCGAATCGTTAGAGGCCAGATGATTATTAGAAAAACAGTTCTATGTACTCGCGCGTCTTCGCCAAGAATTTTCACCTGACTCGGTGAAGAAAGGGATTTCGGTGTTTCAATTGGTCAAATGCCTTGATCTCTCAGTCACGTTAAAATCCTTGGCGAAGACGCACGAGTAGTAGCTTCCGTCAGGGCCTTGATAATATTCCACATATAAACGGTGCTGCCATGGCGATCATTTGAGGGATACGAGTATATTGGCTTACTTGGCGATGATCATCAACGTACATGGGCTGTTGGGCTGGAATTGAATAGTTCCTTGATCCGTGAAATATCCGACTCCCGAGTCCTCGCGATGAAAACTGGAGTCGGTATACGTAGTAGAGTGTCCTGTGGCCTAAGAACGATAGAATTTATGTAGAACCCGAAGAATGAATGCTGGTAGATAGACGCCTTCCCGGGCCATTCGAACACCCCCCTCACTCGAACAGTTAAAAAAGAAAAGATCTGCGCTGTAACCGGTTTCTGTACCTCTTGAATTGGGCTTCTCCACCAATAAGCATCAACTGTTCGAGTGAGGGGGTTGTTCGAATGGCCCGGGAAGGCGTCTATCGGCCTTGAATGATTATCTCCGAATTCGTCGAGCGAAAAGGTGAGTGTTTGTGGCGAAGGGCGACAAACCTCCCGACGAGCAGATAGACAAATTCCTTGTATGAAACAAAGCATCCTGCTCGAGCCCTACAGGAGTGTTGGTGTTGGACAAGGCCTAATGTCCTTACTCCCTTGTCGTGGTATCTCATCAAATACCGAGCAAAGGCTCACCATGGAGACGGAGTGATTGTGGTTGGTGTCTTTAAAGAGGTAGAAGGATATAAGGCAGTTGGATTGATGTTCATAACACGTTCGTACCGGTGACGTATCATCATCTGCTTCGTGGGCTTAACCACCCGTTTGTGTCACACTGTTCGTCATCGCCGTGTACACCATGATCTACTGAGATAAGATTGTAATACTTTAGCTCGGAGAATCAACTATCGCTGACATTGATTAGCAACACTGGTCTGGTAGATAAATGTATTCATGAAATATCACTCGCAAAGTGATGGTAACTACTCTAATGAATAGTTGGGAGATAAAGTCTTGAGTCGCCTGCATTTTGCTCTAGACAAATCTTACTATTTTACGCTTTAGGTTCAGTGTGAAGGCTGAGAAAAGCGGATAGTGGAATTCAAAAGAATCTTTCGACCAGCTCAGGGGAGTTACTTATCTTGAATAACCCTGACCGAGGGACTGGCCGGGAGATTAATGGGTGATCTTCGGCCAGATAAGACTAACTCAGGTGGTGTGGATAACATATGTACATGTATGTACTCAGCTCCATTTCTCCGCGCAGTATGTTTTTGGACCGGCTAGATCAAGTCAAAGACAAATTCCAAACTGCGAGGTTGACTGCATACAGCCCCCCGCAAAACAAAAACAAAAACAAAATTGATGATGTCGTCAGTTGGGATTTGAACCCAAGATCTCCTCACAGCACTAACACCTACAAGCTGGGTTTCGGTATGTTTAACCACTACACTACTAGACGATTGCTTATAAGTGCTATATACCAGACCTTAAACCCACATTAGCGCTAGTTACCCATAGACAGAAACGGGCCGCGTCACACAGTACATGCACCAACACTCTGCTGCTACCTTAGATGTAATACATGTAGGCTTACGTATGCTAGTACTTCTATTGTTCTACTCGGGGTAGTCATGGACATGTGCCGGGCATCTTATCTAACCCACAGCATTTCAGCCATAAGTTGGAGTAGATTCTTAGGAATCAAGTCAGATACTCGCCACAGATACACGTGGTATACTTTTCTCTTGTCCATCCCCTACAAGTGCTGCTTACGTGCACCGCCTCTGGCAAGAGGCTGGGCACAAGCCTATACTCGGGGTACTTAGTGGTAAGGGAGACCATGACTTCCGATGATACTAAACGACCTCCCACTCGCGGCTAGCTGGTGAAAAACTACCCAAACTGAGCCTCGGATCCCAACTTGTATTTTATTGTTCTTACTAATTAATTAACTACCTGTCCCCAGTGCTAAGTTTTTCCAATGGGCTCCCTAGTAAGGCTATCCAGATTGCCAGAACAAAATTAGTTTGAAGTTTCGTAGATCGCACAAGTGTATTTGTGTGTGAGTTTCCTCAGGCCAAGTTTTATGAAGCGGCTGTAAGATCTTGTCTCGAACAGCTCAACAACAAATGTCGTAGGTGTTACTTGTAGTGATAAAATGGCTCATGTACATGTAGTTCTCCCCCAATCTGATCTCCTACTATGTCGGCAGTATATAAACCTTAACCGTTATTACAAGTTTATCTGGCAGCATTTGAATAGCTAGATACGGAAACAGGTAATATTGTGGATCATAGTATATCACTCGATTTAGTTTAGTGTTTTTTTCTTTCTTTCTTTTCAACTCGTTGATCGGTTTTAGTGCGGTCTACAAAGCTTGATAAGTAGTAGTCTTTTATACTCGCATGCGCAGGTCTGATTGGTTGGTTGGTTGATCGGTAGCTCTGGTCTACGAGGTTGTGAATGCTCAATGCGAGTAGAGATAAGTATCTCTGCCTCGTATGATCTATGTCTTTGCTTTCTTTTCCAAAGAGATGCAATGCCCTAAGGCAGATCATTACTATATGTATATTGAGACCTATCAAAACCGATTTAGATTCTGACGATACTGAACTGGGGAATCCGGTAATAGTAGTACACCTTCTAATACTTCTATAGGAAATATCGATTCTACTGGATACATGCCACCAATACTACATGTACTATGATTATCCAAGCCTCGAACAGGCTAAGCCAGTGTAGTCTACAAACCGAGTCCGCTCGAGTTCACATCCCGAGCTTTATTCCCTAGAAGGGTCGAGCATGAGGAGTCGCGGGGCGAGCTTTCCAAAGTAATTTATAAAAGGTTGTTCGAGTTTTCTACTTTGCCTTATCATGTCAGGGTAATAAAAAACATATTGGAAAGCCCGAGTTCCGACACATACGAGTAGAACTGATCCCATGGGTCGGCCCTATCGTACATTTGAGCACGGTTTAGTTTAACGGTAAAACACCACAATGCCACTGCTTTTTGTCAAATATATTTAGGGTGCCATGCATGGCAACCAGTGCATACAACAAAGCTCAAACTCTAACCCCAACTAACCAACTCCAACTGATTTAACACTATAGAGTTTACAGTCTTCTATATACTGTCAGCAATAAAAATAACACCGTAAAGCCTATAGTCTTCCATACAGTACAAGTATGAAACTGCAGACCGTAGCCACTACGGTCTACAGTTTAACACAAGCAATGAAAGTAACACCGTAGAGGTTACGGTGTTACATATAGGGTTGGTGCTGAAAACAACACCGTAGATTCTACTTGGGGCAGGCAGGAAGAACCTGAAAATGACTTTTAATGGTAACGACCTCTGATTCGCCGCTGGCAAAAAGCTACACCAAATTGAGCCCCTACTTGCAGCTTACATTTTCAGGTTCTTCTTGCCTGCCCCGTGTATGGTCAACCGTGTAACATGACTAGTCCCGATTAAGTAAAGTTATTGGCAACCAGTGCATAGACGCCTTCCCGGGCCATTCGAACACCCCCCTCACTCGAACAGTTGATGCTTATTGGTGGAGAAGCCCAATTCAAGAGGTACAGAAACCGGTTACAGCGCAGATATTTTCTTTTTTAAGTTAACTGTTCGAGTGAGGGGGGTGTTCGAGTGGCCCGGGAAGGCGTCTACACCAAAAATCTCATGACTTCACTATCAATAGAAATTTTAAAATAAAAACAGCTTCAGATTTAATGACCTACACCTGTTAAAATCATCTGGGGAAACTCTGTGATTTTTAACTAGTGTTTTGGGGAATGCACTAATGGCAGCCAATATATTTTCCTCCTTGAGTATAGCTCCCAAATGTGGAGTGAGAAAGAACACCCCAAAGCCGAACTTCTTTTCTTCTTGTTATTTCACAGTTTTCGCCATGAGGCCTAGGTCTCTGTTGACATTTATGGTTTCCATTATACCCAAGCTGATATATGTCACAAAAAGTCCATGGCATTGTGATCTTTTACC
Source organism: Morchella importuna (assembly GCF_003444635.1). Classification (NCBI taxonomy): domain Eukaryota; kingdom Fungi; phylum Ascomycota; class Pezizomycetes; order Pezizales; family Morchellaceae; genus Morchella; species Morchella importuna. Next base: position 667,564 of record NW_025763413.1, read on the forward strand.
GTCAGTCTAAACTACAGATTTAACCCCGAAAATGGTTTAATTCAAACCACAGCGGTGATATGGGCCGCGCGCGGTCACGCGATCTTATCTAAACCAAACCCCGCCGCGGTTTGGTTTGTGGTTTAAGCTACGAGTGTTCTGTCCTTTAAGTTGGCCCGCGTCGGGTGGTGGTTTGAATTAACCCACAGATTGTGGTTTGAATTAAAACCCAACCACGAAATCGAAAAACTTTCAACCACAAACATGGTTCAAACCAACACAAAAGATTCCAAACGACACATTTTTTTTAGTAGACGCTGTGTTCTACAATAACATACCATACAAGACAACACAGTTCGCTATGGATGGCCGACTCGGCACCGAAGGGTCAGGGCCCGTTCCGCTCCATCTCAGCACACCACCAAAGCCCAGCCCAGCCCAGCCCAAATACCACCTCCACCTCAACACCAACATGGGCGGGTGGTCTAGTGGCTAGACTGCAAAATTAATCAGGAGGATGTATATTTTTACTATTGATTTCTCTAGACCAGGAAGAAGGGATGAGTGCCCGGGAATCGACCCTTAATTATTACTTACTGGCCTTCAATTTGTCCGATGTGTTTGAACTTTTGTACTCTCGGCGTATACGCACGAGGTTGAGTACATGTAGACTTTCAACCCCGTTATTTCATTCAATTGCGTCTTTAAAACCACGACACGGCCCGAACAAAACCACATTACAATTGATGAGATTATCTGTACCACCCAGCCCGGGGGCCGCGGGGTCAAGCACTGCCCACTAGAGCAAGCCTCCTAATTAGATGTAGATAGATGGATGCTGGTTATGTGTGGTGGGGCCGGACTCATTGACCAGACCACCCGGAGCAGGAGTATGTGGCGTTGGTTGGGCTTGAGCTTGAGCAGAGCTCTCTCGATCACGAGCTGCTGGTCTCGAGATAGAGGCCTTGAGCGTTAATGCTTTCTGGATTACGTATATACACTAGCTATACATATTTATAGCCATGCACAAAAGATTAAGATACACCACTCCACCGGAGACGAACCAGTCTCACCACCGACATGCGAGGTTCGGGCGCATCAATGAATTACCAGGTGATTGATTGCGGTTCAAGGCGCATAAGCTTTTCTAAAAAAAGAGGTTCGAGTGCTAGAAGTCTAATACCGAGTGATGGGCTGTGGTTCGATTATGAAACCATTCGTATTTTGGGCTAACAATTCGATAACACAGCAACACCATATCTACAGCGCCACCAAAGGTCACGTTTACGTACAAAGAGGACATCAAGCCTGTCCCACGATTTATATTTAGACCTTATTACTTGTATCTCAGGCCATTTAATACCAAATCATAAATAAACCAAAAAGAAAAAACAAACCACAAATTACATATACTTTTAACCGCCGCCACCCGCAGTCCCCTCACCCACATCCAAAAAGCGCAGAGAAAACACAAAACCCGCCCCAACACACAACACCTACTCCATACGCACATCGACATCCACCACCACGCCTCTCCGCGCACCATGCGCCGCGGGCGGCGGCCTCCGTCGACCCGCCTCACCACTCCCCCTCCCCAACACGCTCGTACTCCTCTCAACCAGTAGCTCCACCACCGCATCCTCGCCCCTCGCCGCCGCCAACGCTAGTGCCGTCTTCCCCTCCGCCACCACGCTCCCATCCGCCCCGCTCTCCAACAACACCCTCACAATATCCACCATCCCAAACAGCGCCGCCCAGTGCAGCGGCGTCCTCCCATCCACATCCCTCACATTCACATCCACGCCCTGCTCCAATATCATCTTCAACACATCCTCATGCCCATTCTTGACCGCCCACAGCAACAGCTGCCCGTCCAGCGTGTGCGACGAATACCTGCTCGCCCCCCTCGACAGCAGCACGCGGATCGTCGCCTCAAACTCGGCCTCCGGCGACCCAGCCCCTGCCGCCCCCGCCCCAAGCGCAGCGCTATCAATCGGCGTGTACCCCGTAAAGTCGCGCTCCGTCAGCTCCGCCCCGTGCTGCAGCAGCATCTCACAGATCTTTGGATCCGTGCCCCGCGCCGCCGCCATGTGCAGCGGCGTCTTCCCGAGCCCGTCCCTGGCGGCGATGTCTGCGCCGTGGCGCAGCAGCGTGTCCACGAGCGCCGCTGTGCCGCGCTCAGATGCCACATGCAGTGGCGTCTGGCCGCCAGAGTTGACGGCGTTGCGGGGCGCGCCAAAGGCGAGAAGGCGGTCGGCAACGTCCGGTGCGGTCTCGGCCGTGTTGGCCGCGATGGCATGCAGCGGCGTGCGTCTGCCGCGTCGGGTTGCAAGGCCCGTGCTGGCGCCGCGGGAGAGCAGTAGCTGCGCGATCGCAGACGACGGGTTGTTGGCTGCGCAGCACTGGTACAGGGGTGTTTCGCCGTCGTCGTTGCAGGCGTCGATGGGGATTTCTGCGCGGTCGAGGAGTAGCTGCACGGTTGGTTTGTGGCCGGCGGCGGCGGCGGCGTGGAGGATTGTGTTGGAGCGCTGGTCACGGACCTCGGCCGTGGTGTTGGCGTGAGAGAAGAGGAGGGGGACAAGGGCTGTGGGCTTGCGGCCGGAGATGGCGGAGAAGATGACGGGGGGGGAGCCGGAGGAGGCGGAGACGCCGTCCGCGAGAAGGAACTGGGCGAGGCCTTTGTGCCCGCGCTGGCAGGCCCATTGCAGGGCGGTGAGGCCATCCTTGTCTTGGTGGGCGAGCTCGTGGAGGATGGGGAGGAGGAGGTGGTGGAAGCGGTGGCAGGTCTGGAGCAGATGATAAATGTCGCGGGGGTTGGTGATGGTCTGAATGATGCTGAAGAGCAATTCGTTGGGAAGGGCGAGGAGAGACATCTTTTGGGGGGTGGATCAATTGGTGGTTGTAGTTGTAGTTGTAGTTGCTGTTGAGATGTCTCAATATATGTGAATATCGATATCTCTTGTGCGAAGTGAAGTTGCCAGGGTGGCGGTGCCAAGAGGGCGATCACTGTCTGCACAATCCATCACTCGGCCTTGGCATAGTGTCTCTTTGTGACTGGTTGATCATTGGCCCCCCCCCCCCCCCCTTCCTTACATAATCCAATTCCAAGCAGGGATTGATCGTTCGCTTGTCTTACTCTGTTTGAGCAGACAGGCGCCCGGTCTGTGTGCATGTGCTCTAAACTCAGGTCCTACACCGAGAGAGATCAGCAAACAAGCATCAGCCTTCGAGAAGAAGGGGAAACACTACCCTGCAACCCGGCGACTCGATGCTTGGAAACCTTAATTTGGAAAGAACATGGATCAACCATCTTTGGTTACTGTTGACGAGACGGGCGTTGGTTGAAATAGCTGAAAGTACATGTAGAAATGCGGGGCAGAGGCTAGATAACATAGAGGTCAGTAGATGCAGTATTACTCTGAGCAAAGTATAGATTCTGCTCCTACGTAAACCATCCCTTAAGCCCTCCCAAGCCCCACTACTTTTCAAGCCCATTCCTAGACTCAAGCAGGAAAAGGAGAGGTACCGTAGCTGGTTGATCTGGAGATACCCAAAGCGGTGTTAGCGGTAATACTGCTGCCCACCATGGCTAAACACTCGCACCTTGAAAACAGAGGAAGGGACAGAAGTAAAGCACCAATCCCGCTCGAGTCACAAGCCTGGGTGATGAAATTGGTGATGATGATGGTGATGATGAAGTGAAAGGAAAGGAAAAAAAGGCAGACGAAAACGCACTACACCACATGTACCAAGGACACAGTACTCGCCACGATCTATCCTTCGACCCTCCGGCTATCTGCCCGCGATCGAGCTAGTCAACTTCACCTAGTACCATCACAGGCACTCTACACCCGCGTACATCCCATCCCAGCCAACTCCAAAGACGTTTCTGGGTGCGCGACAAACCCGGCTCGATAAATAAACCACAAAAACGCACCGGGCCGATCGCCATTCGTCCTTGAGCATGAGCCGGCGCGGGTACGTTCACCACCGACCCAGAAACGACACGTGCACATGCACACCGTACCACAAAACCCAAGCCTTTAACCCCTCCCCTGTCCTGCCTTACAACATACACGCTTACCAGCGTAGGGACCAGGGGGTGCAGTTGCTCAGGGCAAGGATAATTTGTATGGAGTGGCGTCGTTCTCTCATACAAATAATCCCTGTTTCCGTTACTTGGTTCTTTTGAGGGTAAGCTGTACATGTAGCTACCACCCCACACCGGAAAAAAACTAGTACTAGGATTGCAATTGATCTCGCGATAAGATAAGCGACCCTACAATCAATACCCCCCGCAACCACAACCACAACCACAACCACAACAACAACCTAGCTGACCGGACCTCCACCGAAACCCACACCACAACAAAGATATATTCCACCGCGTACAGATAATCAATGGAGCTATTTTCAGCTGGCCGACCGGTTTAGGGCGGAGTGGGCGGGGCGTGGGACGGATTGCCTACATATATGCTCCCCATCCTCCGCTCCACCTCGTCCTACTTCTTCTTCTGTTAAACTAACCAGTACGTTACTAGCTAGCTAGTCTATCTAAGCTACTGCGAGGTCCCTCTCGCCATCCACTCCTTTTTTTTTTCTTTTTTTCGTTTGTTCTGAATCACAGTCGCTCTTTATTAAGCCCACCAGCAGGCTGGTTCCACACACCTTGGTCGATCCAAGATACATTCAAAATGCAGCAACGACTCACCTTCCTCCCGCTCTTGCTCCTGCTGCTACTCCCCTACTCCGGTGCTCTCGCTCCCGCTCCACATGCGACCCTGACTCCAACGGCAATAGTTAAGCGCGCACCGCTACCAGGTCCTTCTCCTCCGCCTCCACCGCCGCCGCCGCCGGGTGCGCCTCCAGGACCACCACCTCCTGTTCCATCACCACCGCCAGGGCCACCTGGAGGGCCGCCAGGGGGACCACCGGGAGGACCACCAGGAGGACCACCAGGAGGACCGCCAGGAGGACCGCCAGGAGGGCCGCCCGGAGGACCACCAGGGGGACCGCCCGGAGCACCACCAGGGGGACCACCGGGAGGGCCACCAGGGCCACCAGGGGGCCCAACAGTAACCCACACTGTCACCAGCACCGCACTCACCACAAACACAAAATGGGTGACCTCCACTACCGCTACTACGGCAACCTCCACGGCAACCTCCACGGCCCCTACAGCGGCGCCGCAGAAGAAGAAGCCGAACGCGATCCAGAAGATCTTCAAGAATATCTTCGGGAAGAAGAAGGACGATAAGAAGAAGAAAGAGGACAAGAAGAAGAAGAAGAAGAAGCAGAACAAGAAGAACAAGGGCAAGAAGATCCAGGTCATCAAGCCCACGACTACCACAAAGACAGAGACAATCACCACAAAGATCAACGGCAAGGACACCACCCAGACACGCACCACCACCATGACGCTCCCCACAAGGACCGTCCGAAAGCTCATCTACACAACCACAATCAAGCACCAGCGCCCCAACGGCAAGAACATCATCCGCACCGTGACCAAGCTCGTGACCGAGAACCCAAAGCCCAAGCCAACCAAGCGGCCCAAGAAGATCATAAAGAACATCAAGAAGGTTGTCAAAAAGATCAAGAAGGCCGCGGCCAAGAAGAAGAATAACGCGAAGCCAACGACGCAGACAATCACGAGTAGGATCGTCACCACCGTTCAGCCGACGCGGCCGGGGATGGGGGCCGTTGTGATGACGGTCGTGAAGACGATCACCACGACGCGGAACCCCACGGCGGCGAAGAAGGGGCCCAGCATGACGACGAGAGTCATCACGACGACGGTCAAGCCGCGGAAGAAGGGGGAGACGGCGGTCGTGAAGACGATCACGCGGATTAGCAGGGTGGGCAAGACGAAGAAGAAGGTGGGCAAGATTGTGAAGTTGATACGGAAGAAGAAGGCGAAGAAGGCGAAGAAGAAGGCGGACAAGGCGAAGAAGAAGGCGGAGGAGGCGAAGAGGAAGGCGGATGAGAAGAAGAGGAAGGAGGAGGAGGCGAAGAGGAAGGCGGAGGGGTCAAAGACCACTTCAACTACTTCGTCGAGTACGACGTCAACCTCGACTAACTCGTCGTCGACGACTACTACAACGTCCTCGACTACTTCTTCGTCGAGTACGACTACGACGTCGAAGCCAAGTACAACAACGAGCGCTTCCACGACGTCCTCGACAACTAGCACTTCTACAACCACCTCGAGCACTACATCCAAAAAATAGATGCTCTAGATGGGCATGCTACGACACGAATTTCGTTTTCTTCTTGAGCTAGCGGGGCCATGGTTAAAAACGGATCTCTTCTTTCCCCTTTTTTTCTCTTTTTTTCTGGGGGGGACTAGGGAGCATGTTTGATAGGAGTTTTGGGCGTTTTTCCTCTTCTTTTTTTTCTTTTTCTTTCTTTCTTCCAGGTGGATTTGCATTCAATTCTTTGTTTATTAGATTGGCAGGAGAACGGTTCATGCTATAGTTATGAAAATATATTTGACAAGTAAGCACATAGATATCCGAAGCGCGGAAGATGTAGTTGTTAAAGACCACACGATGCAATTGTGATGCTGTAGAAAAAGTGCCTTGATACGTGTACCAGCCAACCAGTAAAAGTCTCGCTCTAGAGTCTGATGTTGATGCGTATATAATCAACCATCTAAGTAAGGAATATAACAATCCCCTTAGCTACTATAGTTCACGAGGTAATGGATAACAGCAAAGAGAAACAGTCTCTAATTGGCCAAAAGAAAAAAACCCTAGGCCCTGTCAGTCAACACCTAGTGCACCCCGTCAAACAACCAGTGAATAATACATGTAGTTAGCACCCTTACCCCTATCCCTATCACTGCTCTAGCTCGAGTGCACGCAGAACTTAATGTATGTGCCTCCAATTAGAGAAAGGGGAGCGTTTAACCAGGTGGCCTATATAACGACATAATATACTTATAATGCAGGCTCGGTGGGAGTTGCATGGGTAACGTTACACAGTGAGATTTCGAGATGTGAATAAAACTGACTGACTCCCCCCGCCCCTCTTTCACAAAGACCCGCAACGAAGTTCTGCCATTTTGCTCTACTAACTATCCTGAGACACACACCACACACACCACACAGCAATAATTGTCTTACCCTAGCTGCAGACCAAGGGAAATCGAACATGGATCCTACTAATCGGTAGGAATTACTTTTTTTTTTAAAACGCTAGTCTGTGGCGCCATGGCGGTATAAGTCGCTACTCGCCAGAGGAGCTTCAATCCTGGAACCTGCTAGACGAGCCATTGGCCTTTCCGTCCAAAGAGCCGCAGGCACACCCTATTACTTGCAGCGGGAAGTGCAAAGGAGATCTATCGTAACCCCCCTTTCCCCCCCCCGGGCCCTCACTCCCCCTCCCCCTTCTTCTTCTTAATACTGCCATATACTAACCTCCACCGCCGTGCGTATGTAGTGGTCCCCACACGTGCACGCGCGACAACAAGAGACGCCTTGCAATCACCTGCCGCAGCGGCAACTGCACCGCAAAGTTCACCAACAAGTGCGGCTTCAACCGCCACTGCCGGTCCGTCCACGGGCTCGGAGGGCTAGTTGACTGCGAGTTCGCTGGGTGTAATAGAGTTGGTGGTGAGGGGTTCTCGCGGAGGGATAACATGCTGCAGCATATGAGGGAAAAGCATGGTGCGGGAGGTAGTGACTTGAGGTTTGTGGTGAGGGCCCAGTGAGGGGCTTTGAGAGGGTTCGCCGTGAGGTTTAGTACTTGGGGGTTGGGTGGTTTGCACAGTGCTTCCGGAGGTATTGTGTAGTTCGGCTTGGTTGTTGTCTGTCAGCTCTCTCTCTCTTGTTTTTCCTTTCCGTGGGTACTCTTTTGTTATTCTTTATTACGTGCAATCTCTTCTCGATACTTTCTCTTATTTTTCCTTGGTTCTCTTATCTCGTCTTTGCCCTACATTTCCTTAGTTCTCTTGTCTCTCACTTCTATGCCTTACTTCTCCTTGGTCCTTGGTCCTCCTATCTCTCAAAAACAAAACAAAACAACAGTCGTTACCTCATGCCACCAGCTCATACCACTCCATGGCCGGCCATGCATAAGAAGCCTCAAACTTCCTCTCCAAGCTACCAATAATGAATCAAGAGTGAATTCAGCCCACAGTGTCCATGATGGTATTTACGCATCTGCTGAGTAACATTTGGCATCAGTAGATAGAAACTGGTGCTAGATCATAGTGCTTTGTTGCTGCGCGTGCGTCAAAGAACAAATCCGTGCTTATCCACAGTCAATGTTCGATTCCCAAGCGTGTGTCTATCTCTTCATATCAATAGACGCAGTATAAGCAATTCGACCAATTCAAGTTGCCAAGATTACGATAATATAATCCCATATAGAAACAAAAACTGAATTTTGTAGGAAGGCAAATATATATATTAATATGGGGTACTAAATTAAAGAGATCTGGGGTATGTAGTACAGGAAGTGGTTAACCACCGCCTCAATGGGGCTGGACAGTCTACTCCCATAGGCCAAAACTACGAGCTAATGCAGGAGGGGAAAATGTAACGTTACACAAATGCTCAGTGTGGCGTAGATATTAAATATTGTTATCCCTAACGAATAAGCCCATGGGTTTAAAGCAAAGCAGTGGTAGAAAAGAAGGGAAATGACGCTTGCTGGTTGGCTCAAGTCACCTTTTCCACTTGTTCTTTTCTCCTACGACTTCGCCAAATTGAGTCTGTGGACTTATTCGCCAGGGCTGATGGTAGGTGGGCGCAGATGCCGCTGCCAGCTCAGAAGAAATTCGAGTAGAACATAAATTGGGCCCATTCCCACACCCTCTTTCACAAAGAACTCACACGAAGTACTGCCAAATTTTTCAACATCCAGCTACGACTAATCAATTAACCTAGCCCACTGCATAACATCTGATATGTCACACGTACACCCACTTTACCTCATTGGTCCTGCCCCATGTCTCATGCAGACACGGGGGAGACCAATCGGTAGGTCTTTTTTTTTGACCCAAAACTAATTTAACGAATAGTAAGCATAAGATAAATCCCATATCACACACAATTCGTTCAGCCCTACTAGCAGCAGAATTGGCCTATGAGATTGACAGCCTATTGGATCTGTCTAAAAATGTACACCTCGATGTACCTGACGATATTTCCGAACAATCTAATGCGCCTAAAAAAGTGGATCTACTCGATGTATGCGTGCTTGAGAAGTCTAATATTTGCTATAAATCTAAACTTCTCTCGTGGGATCTACTGTCCGAGTCGCTTTGTCCAAAGAACACTATCAATCCAGTACTCGAACAATTAAACCGCTCAAGCTCGGAAGATGACCAACAGCCGGGTGGAACCATCACTGTGCCCTCTGTGCTCGAGTACCAGTTTACCCCTCAAGCCCAAGCCTGCTGTGACGGGAATTGCAATGGAGGCTTGATGTACCTTCCCTCCCTTCCCTTCTCCCTATATACTCCCAGATACCCCTTCATCCGTATGCTAAAAACATGGTGCTCCACAGTGGCCCTCACGCATGCAAACGTGACGGGAAGGCTCTTCGTATTACCTGTCGTAGCAAATCTTGCACGGCTGGATTCACTACCAAGCATGGCTTCAACCGTCACTGTCAATCGGTGCATAAGCTCGGGAAGCCCATCGATTGCGAAGTCCCTGGGTGTAATGAAGTGTTTACACGTAAGGTCAACATGATTCAGCATTTGCGGACTGTTCACGAAGCCTATGTTCCGATTAAGAAGTATCGGATGAAGGGACAGGCACGGGGCTATGGTCATTGATGTAGCTGTTTCGTGAGAAATCTCGCCTGCAGGACCTTTTAAATGTCCCTTGGCTTTTAGCCACGATTTGTTCTTGATTATTTCTTAGCTCTTTGATTCTCTTTCTCTATGTTTTATTCCACTGGCATCACTGGCTTGCTATTTCATTTAGTATTTTACTATCCACTTTCTCTTATCTCTTCTCTTATTAGTATTCTCTTCTACTTCTCTACGAATTTTACTATGTTTTTCTCGCCTCATATTCCTCAAGTGATTACGTCCTTTATGCTTGCCCTATAACGTTGATTATATTGTAAGACTGAAGCCTTTACGGATTGTGGGTATTGGCGTAGCCCCCAATCTTTGTTACATGCACCTAATGCCCCTGTTCAAGTGCTTCCACTACACGTAGATTAGTAGATTACTAAACAAACCGAGGATTTACCTTGGGTACCTGTAGCACCTCTTACTAATATATGCTCCCTGCCTCTGGATGCAGGTACACGAAGTAATAGCTTTATCCACTGGTCGAGAATAGTGTGGGACAACTGATTCGGCAAAGAAGATTTTCGAGGTACATAACTCAGTACATACATGCAAATTTACAACCACCATTCGATAAGACTGAATCTGCCAGTCAACTATTCTTTTATCAACCTCACACCGGCCCCTGTGACGGATTTGAGGTGAATCTGATAAGCACGAGGTCGGTTACCCGAGGTTGCTATCTCATCTGAGAACGCAAGTATCTTACGGTAATCTCTAAGACTCAAGCACGCAGCTGGGGACACGCATCGATATCTTTGAGAACAGGAGACATGTGGCTTAACTAGCGTGTGTAACTGGTACTGTGGCTCGAAATAAGCCTTGGCATTTATGTAATGATGGGAGCACACTACGTGCTAATCGACCGGTGCTTCCTACTCATGACGTGGGAATCGATCAATTGAAGGTAAGCCGGAAGAGTGTTTAATTCAATAAATCCAATAACCCCCAACTGAATTCGGTGTGTAGCTTTGGTCTTATTTCAAATAGTGTCGGAATCGAGTGATCATGTATGATCGGGAATGGAACCACGAGGCCCGTGTAACACCAGTTGACAACAGCTGGCAAAGCCCAATCAACCCAGGGGATCTATGCAGACTCGAGGAGCTAAGACAACTCTCATACATACATGTAGTGCCGTGAGCACAATCCAGGAATCGATGGGGGAAAGAGCCCCACAGATATATATACCTTGAGGGGTAGATCTAGAGTCTTAAGATATTTTGGCTGACTTCTTAAGCCTCGGACTATGGAACTCAAACCCCCGTTTGAATGCATCCAGTATCCACTACAGTACTTACTCCCATCAGACACAGCTGGATACGCTTCTCACTAGAAGACATAACCAGCAAGGAAGTAGATTCACTTGCTCTGGTAGTCGACCACAATATTGATTACGATTTCATCTAAGTTTTCTCCGGCGTGCCAACGACTGGCCAAGCTAATTTCAATTGAGAAACCGATATCATAATCGAGTGATATTTGGTGATCAAGGCTGCACTTTCAATTCACTGTGTTGTGTCACCAGTTGTCTATACCAATGAACTATATTGGCGCCAATGAACTTCGTTATATTTATGCGGGACAAATAAACCCTGCCAGGCTCGGTGCTAAAGATGCAACTTTACACGAAGGGGCCTGGATGTGGATAAAGTTGGGACTATCTCCTTTCCTCTCTTTCACAAAACTTCACACGAAGTGCTGCTATTTTTAAATATCGGCCCGGCTACAACTACCTTGCACACAATATCTAACATCTTGTTGGTCTTCCTTGTCTCAGCGACATGGAGATCAATTGGTAATTTTTTTTTTTTAGTTTTCATTACTGAAATAGGCAATAGGCGTCGGCTCAATTTCGCCGATGAGATCGAGATCCATCTCTATGACGGTACTGGTCAATACCCCGGGCTGCAGGACTTGGCCGAAGACACTACTGCGTTTGGGCACACACCTAAATTATTCTCGAATGAGGCCCATGAGTCTGAACACGGATTTAAAGACTTTGATTTACCTGAACCGCAGTCTGATATCTCCTATACATTCGAGGAACTTTCTTCGTGGGATCTACTATCCGAACCATCTGATCCATACGCACCAATCATTTCGCCCAGAGAGTTAATTCAATCTTCGCCGGCCCCCAACACCCCCGGACAGGATCTCCAAGTCCCAGTCCCAGCACCGGACACTGAAATAGCTCTCGCGGTCGGTAGCGCACTATCTCTCCCTGGCAATCTTTGCAATGGGAAATGTAAAGGGGATCTATCGTATGTTGTCTTTCCGATAAATCCATCAATCGAATACTAATCTCCATGACTTATAGGGGCCCCATAAATGCCAACGTCCTCAAGGAAAGCTGAAAATCACATGTCTCGACAACAATTCATGTAACCGCGTTTTCACCACCAAGAACGACTTCAACCGTCACTGTAGGACCAAGCATGCGCTCAGGAACATACAGCTGATCGACTGCGAGTTTGCTGGATGCAATAGGGTTGGTAGTGAAGGGTTCTCACGTAGGGATAACATGCGACAGCACATGAGAGATGTGCACAGGGTAGCATGCCCTGTCAGACAGTTTAGAGTACAGGGCCCGGTGCGTGGTTTTGTCTAGTCGATGGAGGGTTCCGAAGCGGGGTTGGCTCTTGTAAGGGTGGAGGGATTTGTTTGTGTTTCTCTTTTTGGCCGTGCATGGTTTACTCCATTTTCCTTTTTTGTCTTGAAACGATATATATATATCCTAGGCTCTCTCTTTCTTTCTTTCTGTTGCTTGGAACACTCTTTCTCGCTTTTCCTTTCTCAGTGGTTTCTCGATCTTGATCTCTTCTTTGACCTGCCTACCTGCCTACCTGCCTACCTGCCTGATTGTTTGATCCCCGTACGTACTGGCACATGCGCGCACGAATTAAACATAACTTTCGAGTATATATTATAACACTAATTCTGCCGAATAGGCAATAATCTAAAATAATGGGCATTAGTATGTGCATATGCATACGTACATACATATACATAGTTTACAGGACATGTACAAAAGACACCCTACTTCCCTACATATGGAGTCCGATTCTCACCCAATTATTGTGCCGAGTCATGATCCCTGGGCCAGACAGGCCTGAGAGCCTCGGAGCTGCAGTTTATACATTTCAATCGTTCCTAATCCAACAGATATAGGAGGAGAAAATATTGAAAAGTAGCTGTTGATCATGATATTAGTATAGACATTTTGAGTACACGATGAAACATGCTCAAGCTAAGTACCTATCATATAACTTTCCGCAAAAAACACTATCCTAAGCACGAAGAATTCGAAGCATTCCTGCATACGACACAGGCCACCATAATTAATTACGGGGGACACCAACCCAATCCGCATCACTTGTTCTCCCAAGACCGACTAAACCGGAATATTTATCTCCAACCCAGCTACCTTCATGACTCGAATTGATCGGCTCACAGTACTAGCGTGAAGTAACAGCAGCCAAGTCCACCGTTTGCCGATAGTGGTAGCTATGCACGTGCACATGTATACACGTATCGGCATGCGTGTGTCTACCAGTGGTGGAACCAAGAACTCCCCACTAATGTTCTGGAAGGATTCATCGACCATGCAGGGAATAGTCCATGTGCTCGGGCCGTTTCTTGAGATGAACGATGGTGATACGATGGAAGCTTGGTATTGTGGGGTACAGATGCAGGGCCTGTTTTTAAACCTGGTCTGCCGGTAGGCTATGTACATGTATGTTTGGTTAGAAGAGTGATGAACCTTGGCGTGGTACCGTCGGTCTAGAATGACTTTGTTATCATCCGAGGAATTGTCCCATAAACCGTCGAGACAACCCTTTACAAAGGGCAAAAAAGTGGCCGATGCCAACAGACCCTGTTTATTTTATTGAGCTCTTAACCAAGCATGCTGTGCCTTTATAAATCCCATAAGAAACAGCATCGACGGTTTATGAGATAATGTAGTCGCGGTATATACAAATCTGACCGATAGGCTTCGGCTACTATACCATTCAAAAGTCAGTAATAGTTAAGCTTTCGGAAGTGGTGGTGTACTAGCGTTCTTCTTATGTTACAAAGCTTAAGCAGGATTACAACGATGACATCTATTGAGACACATATGTATATATTTTGTTTCTATTGGTTATGGTTCCTGACGGTTTCCGGCGTGTAAAAAGTGTTCATGGAATAAAAAAGGGTGGATAGTAATCGTATGCCGTAAAGGATCGAATTGGTTACTGGTGATTGGTGGCCTATCATGGTCCTCGAGTTCTCTCTGATCGAGATGATAACTGGATCATTGAGCACGAGAGATCTTAACCGCCGCCATAATAAAGTCCAAGGATACAAATACCGAAGATTGTAGCTTCCTGATACGGTAGAAGATCCAAGATTGTCTTCTCGACAGATGATTCGCACAAAGCGCCTGCGCAGCTGCTCAATGTACCGAGTGAGATCTCATGATTTGCCAAGAAGTGTCGTGTCACGAATCGAAGCCCACATATACGAAAGAATAGAGTGGATACGTATGAAGTAGGTGCCTAAAGCCAAATCAAACCATCATGATCATATAGCGTCTGCAGGCTCGAGGAGCTAAAACATATCTTCATGCAGGCTTGACGAACTCAAACATCTATTCATGCAGGCTCGGCGACAGTAGAGAGCAACTATAGCCGGGGGGTAGATTGATGTATGTAAAGCCCACGCTCTCCCACGGTCTTTGTAGCATCAACTCTCCAAAATTGCTGCCAAATTTTTCTTCGACTGCTCGGTTATAACTGCTTGCTTTCTAAGAATAATCCTCAGCCTCTGGATCTTGCATATTGCACTTGTCTTACTTTTTGGTCATCCTTGTCTCACACTAGAGTCATGGATCAGACTAACGGGTAAGGTTTTTTTTTTTTTTTTGAGGTGCTAATAATTTGCCACCGTCGTATCAGTCAGCATCAAGATGCACTCGATCTATCCGGACCGCTTCTTTACCACGATTTCCCCGGGCTCGGGTATCTCAACCAGCCAGGGCTATTTGATGAGCCACTTCTCTACCAGTGGGGTGATCTACACCGGCCCCAATGCCTCGGCCCATTTATACTACTTGACCTCCCCGAGTCGCTTAGACCTGAGCAGTTGAATCCCCCAAGACTAGATAATCAACCGCCAGTAGAGGTCAATGATCACCCTATCGTTGAGCGCCGAAATTCTCTCCAGGTTGGGCCGCTTGAGGAGGCACCGGAATATCTCAACCCACTGAGACTATTCGATTTACACTGGCCCGAGTATCTCTACCCATTTGAACCACTTGACCTACCGGAACCGCTTAGGCCCGAACAACTGAATCCCATTGGACCAGAGGATCAACCGCTGGTAGTAATTATCGATGATCACCCTATCGTTGAGCGCCAAGACCCTCCCCCAGCGGTCCCCGAGCTCTGCAACGGGAAATGTAAAGGGAATCTGATGTAAGCACCTCCCACAGCTATGACAACCCATACTTACACTAACTTGGCCATTCTGTGCCACTATATAGCGGCCCCCACAAGTGTCAACGGCTCCAAAGAAGGCTTCACATTACATGTCTCAGTAACGACTGTACACATGTGTTCACTACCAAGAATGATTTCAACCGTCACTGCAACACAAGGCATGAGCTTAGGGAGTCACTGCTGGATTGCACCTTTGCTGGTTGTAACAAGGTAGGTAGGAATGGGTTCTCGAGAAGAGACAATATGTTGCAACATTTGAGAGAAAAGCACAGCGTAGAGATTCAGAGAACACGTTTCAGGATTCGGGGCCCGAGACGTGGTGTTGAGGTCTAAAGTTCGCTGGTGATTATTGAGTTGAGGTGAATGCCACCGAAGATGTTTTAGGGTGGGGGTGGGGGTGGGGGTGGGGGTGGGGGTGGGTCTCTTCCGTTTTTCTTGGGCTTTCTATCATTCCATCTTTTCTTTTCCATTCGAGGATTCCCTTCCTCTATCTCCTAGTTTGTGATTCCTGTCTTACCCCCGCGCCTTCTCTAGGCCCTTTCCTTTTGTACTATTTCTACTTCCGTTATTTTTTTTTGATACGCTCTTTATTTCACATCCTCTCATTTCGAAATATCCATTCATAACCCCTCAGCTCTTCAAGTGTTTTCTTTTGTCATAATTCGTCTTTTTTCATAATTCGTCTTTTGTCATCTTCCCCTCTTTCTATTTTCTGTCATTAAAAACCAAAAAAAAGACGGCCGCTTGTTGGAACACTAGAATATATGCACACCCGAAATTGAGTTTCCCCAATTAGAGAAAGTGACACTATTTGCCGTCGTCCTTCTCTGTATTCAGGAGTGGCTTGGCGGCTTATTGTAATATGAGTGCTACTAATCCTTTAGTATCAATGTGGTGATCTTATGTGAAGAGTTAAACGGGTTTACTCAGGGGTTGACGATTACTTGGGAGATTGAATTTCAGTATGTATAGGCTCCTAAGACTCGATTACATAACTTCCGAACTATCAACCCATAAACATGTCTTAATTCATAAGGGGACGCGGATACATAAATAGCCAAGAACCCCCCAATAAGCTCAAACATTGCAGCCACATCTGTAGGGACACCAGCCATAGGTCTCTGCTGTAAAAGCCCAACTCGAGGAATGTTAATTGGTAGCCGGGTACCTCAGCAGGGTGTTCTCTCCACCAACGGTACAAGCCGAAGAATACCGAAAGGGGCCTGTATCGTTGCCTCTTTGCATGAAATATCACTCGGGCCCTGGTCAAAAAATTTCTTAATTTCGGAGATTTACCGAGATTCTTATCATCTCTGTGTGGAGGTTTGATCAACCCAATATTTATGGGCTAAGGATATCATCCATAAGCTATTTATATTTTCCTAGTACATCTCAAGCAGCTCAAAGCATCATCTCTCCTTGTTATGAAGAGCAAGGCATGTCTTCCGGGCCCATGGGTAACGCATAGGTATCATTAGATAATT
The DNA here is from genome assembly GCF_003444635.1 of Morchella importuna. NCBI lineage: Eukaryota > Fungi > Ascomycota > Pezizomycetes > Pezizales > Morchellaceae > Morchella > Morchella importuna. Next base: position 684,324 of record NW_025763413.1, read on the forward strand.
TTCTCTCCTTGTCTCACGCGTGCTAGCATAGCCCTGATTTACAGCGCGTATCAGGGGATATATGTTCATTAGACCGCACTACTCAGGACCACAGCCGGAACATTGCCACAACCCAAGTCCAATGTTCCCGCCATCTACTCAAGCATATTATTTCTTTAGTACCTGTATCTCTCCGATATTCGCGAGCCGTTGCTGCTGTCCCGTTGTTTGTCTAGACTGGCAGGTCTAATTATGGGCACGAGAGACCTGATGACAAGAATCAATTTCTTAAGACCTTTTTTTCAAATTTCGAGATAGCTCTCAAAACTTCCAAATAATACTTCATAGCCCAAAACTAGGCTTTATCTGGCTCTCTCTAGTGCCCAGCCTTCTTCACATTAGTTATAAACCGGGTATTCATTTTGACCTTACATTTAATCTGCCATTATTTGCCAACGATACTAGCCCCCCATTTACTTTTGGGAGTTATTGATGGCGAAAAGCCAGGTTCGTACAGGTTCTTACCCTGAATTTGGATTGAGCTCAGCCTGCCCTGGCTATGAAGTTCGTCCCTAGACTTAGCTTGGGCCTCAAGACTTTCAAGATTAAGATAGGACGATACAAGACAAGAATCAGTCCACAATAGTCTCGTGCCCATCATCAGGCGAGTTCATCTCTGCAGAAACCGCTATGACCAACGGTGATCCAGATCCTCGCATATTCGATCTCCAGATAGAGCCGGGTGAAGGCTCAGTATTTGAAGCGTTGTTCTTATGAAATAGAAGCGCCTGATGTCTAGGGTCCGCGGAAATGCGGGGACGGGAGGAAATAACCTTAACTACTGGTTTGATACCAGAGCCTGTATGCATTACTGTTCAAGTAATGAGCAATATCTGCCGAGATCACGATCTATACTCGTCCTGTACATCGACTCGGTTTCGAATGACCATCAGGGCATGCATGCCTTCCCGGACGACACCTGTAGAAACGCATTTTTTTCTTTCTCTCCCCTTTTTCCGATGGTGAATTTACTCGAATTAAACTTCTGTGGTAGAGTAAAAGTAGCGATCGTAATGGAGGGTGAATATTCACTAATCTCGTGATGTTAGCCCGTGTATGTTTATATCCAGAAATGGAGCAACCTGCATCATTTGACAAGCTTAGTATCCGGTGATATCTTGAGTCAAATTAAGAGAGAGTGGGATGAACATCAGTGCATGGTGTTCCTCTTTCTTTTTAGTGTCCGGCCCGTGTTGGGCCCCATGTTGATGTCAAAACCAAGAGAGTAGAGCTCATTTGAAACATGAGGTCGAGTGGCTGATGGGTTAGCTAGGTTTCTTCAAGAGTTCGGTCGGGCGGCCTGGAGGGAACTTCCAACAGGGGTAAGGTGCCGTGTGAAGTCAGTTACGTCCTGTAGAGTGGTGAAGGGCTAGAAGGAGGGATGGCTAGAAAACTGATTTCAATAAAAAGCTTGGCATCAATTTGTTAGTGGATACAGTACTAGTGCCAAGTCGACATACCCATTGCAATCCTCCACTACTTTAGATGTACGGTACTCTATCTATCTCTGTGCTAGGTATTTAGGTACCTTAATAGAAGCTGCTAACTGAGAAAGGTCACATTAATTAATGCCTTGTAAGTTTAGCGAGCCGGCTATCTAAAGTGCCTACACAATGAATACCTGGTGGTATAAGTACATGTATTCGTGTTACTGGAAGTGTCCTAGGGGAATCCACCAATTTGCGAAAAAATACATGTAAATAGCGCGTATCCATCCTACAAGGCAATAAGCGGGAACGTGCATTGCGCCCACTAATGTACTGAGTACGTGGTGTTTTCTCGTCAACTTGTTTGTAGTAATCCACGATAGTCTGAATCAGATCAATGTAAAAGTAGCGTAATCGAGCACTGATAATGGTTAGCTAAACACATACGCACTCCGACCGAGGTCATATCTGCCGTAGGATTGAACCGTAAGGACAGTCTGGTGCTACGATGAACCCCCAGGCGCGAATTATATGCATGAACTCACCTCTCTCCAATTCCTCCCATGGATCCAAGCCATCACCCACAATCAGGCCTCGTCTCACCAATCCTACAGGCCATGTACGTTAATTAACTGGGATATACGGTGATGTGATCATACATATTGATATTACTTTAATTGCCTTCCATCTGATGTATAAACGTCAGAAAGGGAGAATGTCCCGGTAACCCTAGCTAGTATCCGCGCACGTGCTGCGCAGACTTTTGTCGGGGTTTTCATTCATTGAGTACAATCCAATCCTAACTGCGCGTATCGTCCAAGCCTGAATACTTACGGCAATACAAATGTAAGAGAATTCGAATCTAAAGTCTGATCAATGCCAGTAGAGGGTTAGAGACTTCAGCACTTGAACCCGCCACGGCTGTTGAGCGACTTAATGTTTCCCGCGCACTGCGCATGATCACGAAGCATGAGATTACACTGCAAGGACCAATCTCTCGCACCATGATGTCAGAGCTAGACCGGTACATGAAATGCATGTGTTTGTCCCGCCAATTTACCTCGCATCATACGTACATACTAGTTTGAACCAGCACCATCTCTGCATAGAGGTCTTTAACAATCCTTGAGTATAGGCTACCTATATAAACACGAGCCTATCTTGATTACCACATGATCGACGATAGCATCCTCATTCCAAGTTTACACCGGGGTCCAATTGTTTTACCTACTCTATAAAAGGGCCAATGTTGTTCAAATAAGTATATTCTGCATCCCTTCAAGAGTGTATATCGGCCACCGGGCTTGCTATACCCTTACAGCTTTGTCAAGAAAAGATCTACCTAAACCTCGAAAAAATGGCCATGAAATCAAAATATTCAGGCCCTATTACCGTCGATTCGGAGGATGATGACTATACTATAAGTAGTTCATCCAGCACCACTGGATAGTACGTTTTTTCCCCTTCTTTTTTCCTTTCTATTACGACTTTTGATTGTTTTTTGAGTTGACCTCTTTCTCTACGGCCACAACAGCGTGAGTGATACAACGACATTTGCAACTACCATATTCGATTACAAGTACGAAAATGGTCGCAGGTAATCACTTCCCCCTCCTGCCTTGATAGAGAATCGTTAGTTGATATCATGAGGCAGATACCATTCGTATAGAGAAGGCGCTTATTGGGCGCCCAACGATATCCAACAAAACGATCAGCTTAATCTATTGTAAGTCTTTCTGCATGTATCAAGAGACTGAAAGCTGACCCAAACCTATTTAGCCATCAAATTTATACCTTAGTACTACAAGGCGAGCTCTACGATGCACCCCTCACTGGAAACGTAAAAAGCATCCTCGATGTTGGCACCGGCACCGGGATCTGGGCTATTGAAATGTCAAACAAGTTTCCCTGTGCAAGGATTGTAGGGAATGATTTATCGCCTACACAACCATCATGGTAGTTACACAGAATCATTGCACCCGAATCAGCGTGCTGATGCATGATAGGGTCCCATTAAATGTTGAATTTGAGGTGGATGATATCACGCAAGACTGGACTCATCCTCCTTGCAGCTTTGACTTTATACACGCCCGCGCCCTCGCCGGCTCTATTCCCTGCTGGCCCATATTCCTCTCCCGCGCCTATCGCACACTCTCGCCCGGCGGTTGGTTCGAGTCCGTCGAAACCACACTAGAACAGCTCAGTGACGACAACTCTGTGCCACCCGAATCTGCCGTGACAGAGTGGTACCGGCTACTCTCCGAGTCTGGGGGAAATGTTGGCAAAGCATTCGATACAACGAATATGAGCACTTGGATGGAGGAGCAGGGGTTCGTGAACGTTAGACAGAGGGTTTTCAAAATCCCTACAGCACCGTGGCCGGCTCCTCCGGCGTTGAAGGAGATTGGGAGACAGAATTTGGCAAACTTGTTGGAGGGTATGGAGGGATTTTCGTTGGCACTATTCACGAGGGTTTTGGAGTGGGATACTGCGGATATTGATGCGTTGCTGGCAAGAGTGAGGTCGGAGCTTTTGGATAGGAAGGTGCATTCATATTATCGGATGTAAGTTTTGCGTCACCCTTTCGATTATATATCCGGTTCGAGGCTAAGGATGTAAAGGTTTGTGGTTATTGGCCAGAAGCCAGAAAACGCAGCTGCGTCAGAGAAGACAGCTGGAAATTCTGTTAAATTCTCAAATGAGCCTGGCCCGAGCTCGTAATATTAGTATTAAAATATTAATGATAGGCTACATGCCAGTATTTAGGGAGATTTTGTTACTATAGGCTGCTGAGAAATATTTAGACACAAATGCGATTGTAATAGATTCCAACGTAACTAGAATTGAGAGATTTCCAATCCCTAAAGATTTTGATGTTACTGAAAGATCTAGATACTCAACACTACCCGTGGATGCTCGATTGGTTCTCTTTCACGCCTTGGTACACAGCGCTGTCAATCTAATTTCGTAGGGATAGGTAAGTGCTTGTACCTATTACTTTCCTGAAGTAAGAGACTTAACAATACCATATATTTAAGTAGCAATTTGTCTTGTTCGCTATGTCAAAATCTGAGAATTAAATCCTGATATGAGAAATAGTTGAAAGATCCTTTCCTACCGCCGATACCAACAGAGAAAATAGTTGTACAGGTCGTGTCGAGCCTGATAATACGAGCCATATTCTCATTAAAGTGACTATATGGGTACCGCAAGACTTAGAATCCGCCATCAGGAAACGGGCCTAGCTATTCTAGCGTTAAGTACACGGGTACTAGTGACTTCACGAAGACCTTCGCCGCGGCCATGTAGACGCGTCGTCTTCACCCCTCAGTATTTGTCCATAATGAAGAATCTATCTCCCAGTGGTGCCCATGAAACAATAGCCACTAAGTGTCCGAATATATTAGTACGCACGGATTCCGGTGGGGTAAGGTACTGGATACATAGCCTCCATAAATGGCTTGCCTAGGTCTTAACCCCGGACTACATATAGTTCGTATTAGCTAGCTCCCCCTTATTGCTGCAAAGCGCAGTTGTATGAAGCTGTTTATACGTATACTGATAATACGCGTAGGGCTAGCTTGTAGTTGTGCCTTTCCTGGGTCATTTGATCATGATGAAGCATCCGGCATCTACTGACATTCCGCAAAAGAGTTAGAGCACTAAACCAAACTCCAAGCTTAACACCAACCGTTATCAGCTTCCCCAGAAAACCAACCTAGAGACTAGAGCATACTCTACAGCCATATCCGCACTGGCCTATTCCCTAGCTATCTACATGTAGCTAAACACGCAGCTAAACACCTAGCTAGCTCAACCCAACCCAACCCACGACCAACAGACCGCCCGCAGATCCCCGCCAAGCCCAGCACCCACCACCACGCTAGCACTCCCTACTGTTCTCTCCAAACCGGCTAGCGCCGTGATCTACATTTAGTTAGCGACTAGTACATCCCCCTTCCCCCCCTCCCCGACATTGCCTGATTAGTCATTCAAAGCTCAAGTATTTCAAATCCTGTTACTACTCCATCGTGGATATTGATGATTATTCGCAGTTACCAGGCACGGGCACGGTTTGACGGCGTGTGGAGGGAGTGTTTCAATCTAGTGTTTCGATCTAGATCTATAGTCTGTGGTGGTGGTGGTGGTGGTGAAACAGATCCAGATCTAAATCTCGCAACAGGACGTTGCAGGTTGGGGGGGCGGCGGGGCGTCTATTCTTCAGAAGCGAGAGTCGCAACAGGGTGTTCTAGATTTTGGTGAGTGGTCCTCGTGGCTCTAGACTAAGTGATGAGGAGCTCGAAAGTGTTGAGATTTGGGGTTTCTCGCTTGTGGTGGGTTGTGGTGGGGAATAGGCGTCATGAGGGGTCACTCGGTTTGTGGGTGATCAGACCGGGAGTGGTTTGGTCGTGTACGAGTGATCTGTTGAGTGAGGATAGGCGATTGAGTGGTGATACTCAGTGACAGGTACTCTAACTATCTCAAGACCATGAACAGTAAGATGACTATTGAAAGCTTCATTACAAAACCTACTAAAACGTACATTCAACTATATACCAACTATAACTATAACTATAAACCCCATAACTCCAATTACCAAACGAAAGAAAGAAAGAAAAAAAACACTGATAAACTCCTGATAGCTACATATATACTCAATACTTACAAAACCCTCAAAGCCAAATCACGCCTCCCCCAACTCCTTAACCTGCCTCCTCTCCAACTGCCTCATGAGCGACATCCTGCCCACCACCTTGCCTATGCTCCTGATCCTCCTCCCCCACCTCTTCCCCTTCTCCTCCTTATCGCCGACCCCCTCCCCCTCCCCCTCACCTCCAGCCCCGCCCTCCATACCCACCGCCTTCTCCTCCGCCAGCAGCATCTCAGCAACCTCATACCTCCCCACAACCATCCTCGTAATCTCCTCATCCCCCTTCTTAACCGCCCACTCGACCGCCGTCTCCCCATCCACACTCGCCACATCCGCATCCGCCCCAAACTCCGTCAGCAGCTTCACCGTCAACCGCTGCCCCCGCCACACAGCCCAATGCAGCGCCGTCTCACCCCTCTCATACTCCTGCGCGTCCACCACGCCCTCTCCGCACCCGCCCTCACCGCCCTCACCACCCTCACCACCCACTACCGCCGCCGTCGCCGCATCCTTCTCCAGCAGCATCCTGAAAATGCCCACCAGCGACTCACTAGCACTCTGACACTTCACCGCCCACAGCAGCGGCGTCATCCCAGCATGATCGCGCGCCGCCACGTCCGCGCCGCGCTGCAGCAGGAGCTGCACCACCTCTGCGCGCCCACGGACCACGGCCTGGTGCAGCGCCGACTTGCCAAACCTGTCGTCGCGCGCGTTGATGTCGGCGCCGTGGTCGAGAAGGAAGCGGACCATCTCTGTGTGGCCCTGCCAGGCGGCGCACTGCAATGCGGTTTTGCCGTGCTCGCTCGTTTTGGCGTCGATGGGGGGAGGGGGGAGATGGTTGTGAGGAGGAGGCGGGCGAGGGAGAGGCGGTTGTACCAGGCGGCCCAGTGCAGGGCGGGGAGGACCATGCCGTAGCTGTGGCGGTCGAGGGTGGCGTGGGTGTGTAGATGGTGGGTGGTGAGGTGGTGGAGGCGGTGGTTGGTGAGGTGGAGGTTGAGGAGGGAGGGGAGGGGGAGGTGGTCGGCGATAAGGAGGAGGAGCTCGTTGGGGAGCGCGAGGAGGGACATATTGGGTGGGTGTGTGGGTGTAGTATGTGGGTGTAGTAAGATATGTAGGTATGTCTAATTCTTGGGTGTTTCTTTAATGTGATACGATCTGTGGTGGTGGTGAAGAAAGCTAGAGATATCGATAGATGAAAGTTCCTCTGTGCTGTACAGTGCAGCTATGTGTGAGCAAAAGCTAAGTGTATATATATATAAGGAATTCCGGTTCGACAGTTGCGAAAACGACTTTAGTTAAAACGAGCGGGAGCTTACTCTAAGATTAGCAATCATTCAAAAAAGAAAACCCAAGGGGAAGAGAAGAAACAACATACAAAAGTGCACTCTGCTCTCTGAATTCTTGCACCATCTTTAAACACCCTCCGGGAAACAGTTTATTTTAGTCCTCTCCATCCTCCTCCTCCTCCTCCTAGCTCTCAACACAACCCCCCCTGGACTGTCATTTCAAAATTCAAGGGCCCCTTGTGTAACCCCGCAAACCAACCAACAATCAATCTCCCTCTCTAGCTTCTTTTTTTTCCTCGTTCTATTGCTTTTGCTTTTTCTGCGGTCTGTGCCTTATGTTCGCTGATCATTGTTTCAGTCCCAGAACGCTGGGTTTCACCCACGTTGGCCCAGTCCAGTCCAGTCCGGCCCTGACCTGTCCAGGGTTCTAGCTGTCTGCCCCCCCCCCCCCTCCCTTCCCCATCTCCCAACCAGAAGAATTTCATTTTTTTTCTTTGCTTTTCTTTTCTACTTCCCCCACCCCCCTCAGATCATGAAACGCAAGGGGGGGCTAGATCTTGTAAGGCAGGTTTTGTATGGGGGGTGGGATCTAGCCAGCCGGCCAAGGACGAGTTAGAGGCCGAGTTAGAGGCCGAGTTAGAGGCCGTGGTTATATATATCCCCCCGTTTTGACAGCGCATAGGTCGTTTTGCGGTCTAGGACTCGTCCAGGCACCACCATAGGCCCATAGGTAGGTAGAGTGATGTGATCTCTGGACTAGACCGTTCGCCCATAGCCATAGATGAACCAGCCAGCTAGTTACACCGCGGCGGCAGCCGGCCAAACGTGCAAGAACGATAGATGGAATGTAGTCCAATGGTTCTCGTACGATCCAAATCTCGTTTACTTGCCTTGCTGGGGGATTACTAACCCCACTGAGTGCACCCGCCTAATGTCGGGAACGCTTTATCGCGATGTGTCTGCCAACCGGACCGGTGGGTACTCCGAATCACGGCCAATCACTCGGTTTGTACCGTTGATGGCTGCTTACGTGGAAGCCGTTTGTTTGGCAGGCGCAGCCAATCAGTGCCTTCCTCGTCCCCTCCCCTCCCCGGGTGGTTTTTAGGCGGTATTGACCGGGAGGGGTGGGGTGGGTGGTGGGCGCCAATCACCGCAACGCTGCCGGGAAAAAAGGGACATTTGTTTTCTCCCGGATCAAATAGAGTGATAGCTGGCGGAGGTTTGTTTCTGTGTGTGTGTGGTCCGGTTGTCCCGAGATGTTGCGATCCGATCTGATTCCGAGATATGGGTGACGAAAGAAGATCGGTGCATGGTGTGTGGGTTGGGTTGGGTGCACGACTTCAGTGACATGACATGACAGGCACATACAGCTCATGTATAGATAGATACCGGGAATGAAGCGAGTTGTCTCACTCTGTTTTCTCCCTCTCCCTTCTGCTGCTGGATGATGGTGGTGGTGATCGGTGCTGCTTGTATCGGGTGCATGTCAGTGGTATGTAACTTGGCGGGTAAGCCGGGGTGCGGGGGGAGAGAGGGCCGGGGAAGAAGAGGTATTCTTACCGTCTGTCTGTACGTGAGAGGAAGAACCGGCCCAACGTCTCTCTGGATAGCTTTTGTTGGCCAGGGTTGGGTAACACTCACTGTCTAAGGATGTACCTACTCCACCTACTACTCCACCCTACAGTAGCACTACTGCTCCACCTCGACCCAACTCTCGACCTCGCTGTGCACAGTATCGATACCTAGCACTACGCCCACTGTCAGATTGGGCGATGTGCGCTGCGCTGTGGTGCTGCTGCTGGGTATGGGTACGCTTGCCCGGCGCGGCCGGTAGGTATGTATGCTGCTCTGCACACAATTATGGCTTCAGCTGATGGGTTCGAAGCAACGTCCGTCCATGAGGCGGGGATGTGTTTTGTATCACCAGGACAAGAACAGCCCTATCTGGCTGCGCAGTCTGGCTGACTGACTGGCCGGGCGGGATAGCGCTCCAAAGAGAGAACTCTTTTTTTATTTTTTATTTTTTATTTTTAATTTTTTTTTGCCAACTGGAAAAGAAAGAAAAAAACATTTTGGATGATATGGCGCCAGAGAGTTGAATTGGTGCAAAAAAGAAAAAAAAAATCACAGAGAATTTCAAAAGTCTATATACCACCCAGTGCTCCGTGGAGGCGCGCCTCACAATCCAACGGTCAAATTTCCAAATGTTTGCAGTTGATTGCATATACATATTGATTGCACTCGCGGGGAACGTCCTTGAATTAGCCTGAAAGCCACGCTTAATTAATGTGATATTGTAGATGACTTGATTGATGAGGGGAGGAAGAGGAAGAGGAAGAGCGCTCCAACCGTTAAGATTAATGTACCAGCCATGTAGTCTGGTATATTCTGTTTTACTTGCAACTTAGACGATGCTGAGTGTTCTCTCCACATGGCTGTGAATACGCCGTTGCTAAGTATTGTACTGACTAGGCCTTATTGGCAGTCCCGCAATCCATCCCTACATAGCCGCGTGTTGCACGTTTTTATTTGCATCCCGCCCGGTCCGGTGTGCCTGGCTACATGAACTACATGAATTACATGACCTACGCGCTGTGGTGGTGGAGGATGGCCGGCCGGAGCGATCGATGCCGCACTCGACATCATGCTCGTCCCGTCTTTTGATAGTGACACTGAAGGAACAGAAAAGAACATCTCGCGAACAATATTCAGCTTTCGGTTTTTCAGAACTAATTTACATTTCCATCTTGGGACCACACATATGTACTCTAGCTCTACAACACTATAATAACAGTCATCAACAGTCAGTCAGTCACCACTGTTTCACTTCTCTAGCCCTGCCATGCCCTGCCATGCCCATGCATGTTCGCTGCTCTACCTACTCGATTACTCTGCTCTCTTCCCGGTTAACATTTGCACCTGATCACTAATATGACCCATGGTGCATATTCCCCCAACCTCGAAAACGCACTTCTCGAATGTTCCGAGTGCTGCTGTTGATAATTGAAACATTAGAAATTTAAATTTTTAATTACGCTATGTAGCCCTCCACGCACGGCATGATCTGTGACAAGACAGACAGACACTAGGAACGTAGGAGCGCAATCGACTTCTGGTTATTAAGGCTCGATAAACAGTGCACAGTAAACCTGGTGGTTAATTCGTAAGGGCAGGTCGTAAAGCACATACATACGTAGCTACATGTAGAAGTACAAGTCTCTAGCTCTTTGCACCACCATGCGTCACGGACGCCCATCGCAGAATCGAATCCCAAATCCCTAAATCCCAACATGTTTCGTTTCGAGATCAACAAAAACTCCCATCTCCATATGTTTATCCCCAGGCACAAACACCCATGATCACCCACACCCACCTATCCACTCCCACCACCACCCATACCAGCCCCATCCACACCCACGCGCCAGTGCGCCTTCGCACCAACGCCATCTACCTCATCACCTCACCCCCGATGAGCCATGCTGCCATGCAACCCTACCTACCCTACACATCATACTCCAGATCAACAGAGTAGATCCGCACCCATCTGCAGGAACCTCTGCCCTCCCGCCCGTTATAGGGTAGGGTACATACACTCACTCACTCACTCACTTTCACTCAGGCCCCAGCTAGCTGCTAGCTTGACTAATCATACTCCCGCCGCACAAACTATCACTCGTTTCCCGCACATTCCAAAACCGGTGCGCTGCCGGGCTGCGTTGCGCCACGGGGTGGCGTGTGGATGGATGGATGGCGTCCAATATCCGGGTCCACCCCCTAGGGAGCTGGAGCTGGTAGGCTCTAACCTAAACCTAACCTAAAGCTAAAGGCGAACCTAAAAGCTAAAAATAAACTTTCCCTTTCTCGCTCGCTCTGTTTCTCTTCTACTAGGGTAGGTAGATTTAAGGCATCGGTGAAGAAACCCTCTGCCAAAATTAAAAAAGCGAGGCCTAGGTTAGGTTAGGTAGGGTACGGTCATGTCGCAATGTGTATGTAGTATGTAGTAAACATCCCGTTGCGCGCTCCATCATATCATATCATCGCCATCACCAGGCCGTGGTAGGTATCACGTAGGTTAGTGGTACATGTAAGGCAGCGGTAGTGGTAGTCTCTTCGATTCGCCATCATCACCATCATCTCATACCCAACAATAGCGTTGTCCCAGAGCTACATACATGCATGTAGCTAGCTAGCTACCAGCTTACTACACGACTCTAGCTCTGAGTAGTTGGACCCTGCACTAATAATAGCATTCCACTCTACTCTACTCTACCTCACTCATCAATCCACTCCGTTAATTCACCGTGGAGCGGCAAGTCCCGCCCTCGCCAGCCAGCTGGTCGTCCATGGAGAGAAGAGAGAAGGGCGGGCGGGAAGATACCTACTCTAGAGAGATGCAGCAGCATGAAGAAGAAGAGGAAGAATGGTGTAGAAAGTGCGGGAATGGTTCCACTCTGGTGTGGAGTGGATTGTGTTGGATTTCAATTGAAGTGGATTGGATGTGTGGATGTGTGGATTGGGAGGGAGACTGCCTACTGGTCTACTCTATCTGTATCAACTACCTACCTGCCGACCGGGGGGGGGGAACATTCATCGAATATCATCATATCATAGGTAGGTTACGTTATGTAGAAGAACAGACAACGCCCAACCAGCCCTGATCGCAACGTCCAAACAAAAAAACCCTACTCGTCGCTTCATGTCCTCTCCTACAATACCTATCTATACAATACCATCACGGCACTCGCGGTGTGAGAGGGAGGGGGTGCAGTGCAAAAGCAAAGGGGGAGAGAGGGGGGGGCAAAATGCAGTTTCGAGAAAAAACAACGGGCCCCAAATTCCCCAAAAGCCGGGTTGGGTCCAATTGTTCGATTGGGTCCGACCGGGGGGAGGGGAGGCGCGCGTCCGTGCCCGCTTCACAAAGTTAGGTTTGTAGTCAGTTAACCCCAGGTTTTTTTTTTTTCTTTCTCCTTCCTTCCCTTTGGTTTTGGTGTGGGTGTGGCACTGGGGCGGGATCGTGGCCGGGCGGATGTCTGTCTGGGAGTGTGCGAGACATTCGCGGTGTATCTATCTACGGCGTGGTCCACGGTTTCGATCCCTTTTTGGGTTTGGGGGGCGCCGCGCGCTGGTTTGCCAACGCGTAGGTTGTTGCTCTGGGTACATACGGCACCTAGAGTAGAGTATGGCGGAGAAGGTGGAAGTAGAGTAATGGGGATTACTCCAGCCAGATGCAATGGAGGGAAGAGAGGGCCGAAGGGGAAGGGTGGGAACGGAAGGGAAGGAATCGTGCTTGTGCTTTGCTTTGCCTTCCCTTCCGGCCCTGCTACCTACATACATACACCCATAACTTGCAAGTTAAGTTGCCTGTTGCCAGGCGGCAGGCAGACAGGCAGGCTGGCAGGCTGGCAGGTTGGTTGATGCTGTTTCAAGGCTGCGGTCAGGTACCGATGGCGACAATTAAAGGCACGGGGGTTGATTCTTCTTTAATTTGGTTTGGGGCAGTTCGTTTAGAGTCGGTGTGGTGTTGTTGTACCTATTGTACCTACCTCCTAATTCTACTACCTAGAGTACCTAGAGTACTTACAGCAGGTACCTGGTGCCTGCTCAGAAGACATGCGCACGGGCAGTGTAGAGGTCAGGCAAATGACTACTTTTACTAAGCTGGCTAGCACCCTACATGTACCTAGCAAATCTGGAAAAGCAATTAAGAGGGAAGGAAGGAAGGAAGCTTCGGTGTTTTGTTCCCGGGGGAGCAATTATCACAGTATGCACCTTGCTAGCTACTCTAGCTCCGTAGCTAATTGGAGCTGTAACTAATGATACCTTCTGTTTGCCTTCCTTCCCCCTCGTCTCCCTCGAGCTTTCGCGCTCATCATGGGAGCTCTCTTCTTCTCTACTTCTCACTTTCGTCGTGCTAGTGACCTGTACCTCGCTGCATTGGGATTAATGAACCGTTGCAGCGCGCTAGCTCGGCCAGTTAATTGGAGCAAGCAGGCAGGGGGGGCAGTTGTGACGTATGGACTAGTACAGTAACAAGCAAGCCAATCCCAGCACGCCGGAAAACACGCAATTCGTATCCAAAGCATGGATAGATGGATGGGCGACGGCCGCGGATGGGATATGTGATTGATGCCGGCCGGAAAGCGACCGACGGGCGGGATACCGAAAGAAAACAAAAAAAAAGAACGAGATCAAGATTGGAAGCAGCCAGCCGGTCCGAGTGTGGACGGACGGACTAGGGTAGGGGGGTAGGATCTGACATGAGGGACGGACGGCCGGGTAACCTGGAATGTAGGTGTCTCGTTTTCGGGAGAGGGCGTTCTCACGGGTACACAGGTGCTACTGGGGGTGGTGGTGGTGGTGGTAGGTAAGGTAGAGTAGGTCATGGTATCCAATGGTGTGTGTGATCCGTCCTGTGTGGTTCGCCCCGCTTCTTTGAACCGGGGGGCGTGTTTGGAGGGCTCGAATCAAACGGATGAACCTCGAAACTTATTCGCGAACACGTAGATCTAGAAGTGGGCTTCGTATGTAATGTAATGTATGTAGGTAGCTTAGTAGAACTGTGAGTACATACTAGCACGGCGTGATTGTGATGCTCTCTAGCTAACTCTCTTTATCTTTCTCCTCTTTTTTTCTTGCTTGCTTTCTCTTTCAGCTGTGGTGGAGAAGGAGGAGGAAGAAGAGATTTTTTTTTTTTTTTTTTGTCCCTCTTTTCTATTGTTATTTATTTTACTTTTTAAAGCCTCACCCAATATAAGGATTTTCTGGACGTATCGACGTGGCAACCCTCACGAAGCATTTCACCCATAAACTCACCCCCCGGGAAAAAAAATCCGAAAAACGCCCGGAAGAAACAACCTTTGAGTCAGTGTCGAACAAGTCACTTCCCTCGTCCACTCAAAGCAGCACTAGTAACAATTTTACGTCCTACTCACCTTTTTTTGAATCTGCTCTGCTCTGCCCAATTCTCTCCACGAGCTACTACTAGCTAGCTGCTTGCCCACACCGAAATCCATCTTTCCCATCCCACTTTTTTTCTCTTTCCCTGTAGTTTAGTAGTGTAGTTACATGTAGGCACATACTCGTACATTACAGCTTCTCCCACACCTCCTTCTTGTTGGTTGCATGATCCCCAGAGTGCATCGATTGTACCGCACACTTACTCACCCTTCTGCTCTCTACCAGAGCAGTTTAGTCCCATCATCAATAATCCTTGGGTTAGGTTCTCGTTCTTCAAAGCTGCTGCTTGCTGCTGCTCGTGACTCGCTTGTTCCTGTTCTCGTAGTCAGCAAAGCAACGGCACCGCCCCGCCACCCGCTTAATACCACCCGCAAAACCTGCGTCTCCTCTCCCTTCCTCCCTTCCTCTCTTTCCCCTCCTCTCTCTCTTTCTCTTTCTTTCACTTCACACAACAATTTCGCTCCCCACCCACACCCCTCCCCTCCCCCCCCCCCCCCCGTTCTCCACCCGAACTAGGTGCTGCTTGCACCTACCCACACCCACCACCCACACCCACCCACACTTCAGGCTTCTACAAACCTGACCTAACCTAACATCCTCTTTCTCTCCTAACTACTTCTTACCTCACCTACCTCACCTCACCTTACCTACACTTACTCTTTCTTCTACCTACCTTATCTTTCCTTCCACCACCACCACCACCGCGCTTCTTTTTTATTTTTTGGTTGTCGGTTTCCTCTTCCTTCTCCTTAGGTTTCGGTTTCGGTTTCGGGGTTTCTACATATCTTGTTCGGTCGCATTTTGGATAGTGGTAATAGTACATCGTTGCTGCTGCTATTTTACTATCGTCCGCTATTGCATTACTACTGAGACTTCTTTCTACCAGTACTATCAAATCCTCTTCTCTGTGTACTATTCCCACGTACCCTTTTACCCCCCCACACTCCACACTCCACACTCCACACACCCTTGGGTTTTTGGTTGCTGTAACATTATCCATACATCATCAGAACAACTGGGGGTTGCTCCATTCGATTTTCTTATACTCCCCTTTTTTCTTCTCACGATCTTTCTGCTGCTTTCCACGTATAATTGCCTCGTAAAGAAAAGAGAGAAGAACCAAGTATACGTTGGGAAAAGGTACGAAAAAGACAAGACAAGAAAAGAAAAGAACAAGACAAGAAAACAAGACAAGAAAAAAGCTACACTAGAGCAGAGAGGTCAAGGAAAAGAGAAGATAAAAAAAATACCTAATTTTTTTTTCCTTTCTCCACAACCTTTTTTTTTTCCTTTCCCTTTCTACACAACCCCCCCCCCCCCAATCATTTCCGCACGAACCAATCATCACTCTTCACCTCCACAAACCACAATGGGCTTCCTCCGCCGCAGCCCCTCAAGTTCACGACGCATGATGACCCCTAGCAGCACCAGCAGCAGCTCCCCCACATCAACGACAACAACACCATCACCACCACCACCACCACCACCACAATCATCACAACCCCCAACAATCACCACAAGCACCCCCACATCGACATCCCCCCTCCCAATGTCAACGCCAATGTCCGCCTCCTCCCACCCCCGCACCTCCACCCGCAAGATCTCAAAACACACCCGCAAAACACGATCCCGAACCACCACCTCCTCCTCCTCCTCCGCCCTCTCAACCTCCGCTTCCGCCTCCACCTCCCCCCCACCAAACTTCTTCCACGACCACCCCCACCACCGCCGGCGACCACACCGCGTGACGCTGGTACCCACAACTTTCGCCCCCGTCAGCGCCTACTTCCCGCGCGACTACCAGTTCGAGTTCGAAGACGAGGGCTACGACAGCGCGTCGTCGGCCTCCTCCTCGTCCGACGAGTCTACGGGTGGTGCCGCGGTAGCAGCAGGGTGGCGGCCCGTGCAGGGGAGCATCGAGATGGAGTTCATGTTTGGCGACATGGACGACGAGTTTATGGCGGAGCTGACGCGCGAGAGTACGCCTGAGGCGGAGGAGGACGTGGTGATGGCGGAGATGGGGTATCGGTCTGTTGCGACGACGGCGTGGGGGGTTGGGCAGGAGAGGGGCGTGGGGCTGGGGGGGAGGGTCGTGGATGAGGATTATGACTAGATTTTGGGGTGTAGGAACGGATATTTTTTCTGTTTAGCTGCCTATCTACATCTATATACCTACCTGCCGATTCACCTGCTTACTACTATATACCGCCTGCTACTACTACTACCACCACCACCACTACCGCGAGCTAGCTAGTACCACCACCCAGTACTACCTGCACACCACAAAAACCACTTCAGAGTTGCGTTTTTTTCTTTCAGCTGGGGGAGGGAGATATCTAAAGGTCTTCAATTGCCTCTTTTTTTCTTCTTCCCTTTCCTTTTTTGAGCCCCATTTTTTTCTTCCTTCCCCATTCTTTGCTCTCCGTAGGGGGGTTTTTATATTAATTCCTTGGTTTCGCAGTCCTGAAGAAAAAGAGAAAGAGAAAAGTTGGAATCATTGGAAGGAAGGGGAGAAAAACAACCAGCCATCATTCATTCATCACTCTTACAATCTCAAGTAAGGTCTGGTTTTCTTCTTCTTTGCTTTCTTCACGGCCTTCCTCTTCTTTTTTCTTTTTTTTTCTTCATCCATGGATCGATCCTTCCCACCTTGCCTACTACCCCCCCTTCTTGAGCTTATAGTTGAGTTGGGGGCGAAGAGATGGCTCGGCTCCTTGTCACCCTCATCCTGCGGGACCAGAACCTTGGATTGTATGTGCGTGTTTTTTTATATTTTTTTGTCCGAGGTTGTTTATATATGTTTCTACTTCTTTTTTCTTTCTATTACTTGTTTTACTTTTACAATGGCGCCGGTGTATTAGGGAGGAAAAGAAAAAAAGGCTTGTTTCTTTTTCTCTCTTTTTTCCTTTCCAAAAAAAACTCTTGTATATTTTTTTTTTTTCTGTTATGGGATCCGGATTTTTTGCAAACGGGGTGTTCTTCTATTATTCATCTTTTTTTTTTATCTTCTGTGTGATTCTCTCCTCTTTTTTTTTTACTCTTCTTGGGCGGGCTGTTTTTTTTACTTTCGGATGCACGGTTGGGCTTTTTTTCACCTTCAGCTTGAAACGAACGCACGCACGAACGATCGATCGATAGCCACCACTACTCGACTCGGCTACTACCATTACTAGCGGGAACTAGTCTTTTACATGAGGATCCCCAACTCGTTTGTTTATCGGGGGAGCTTGCGCGGAGTTTGTTTCCCTTTTTTTTTTTTTCCATCCATCAACGCGCGGTTGGGGGGGGGGGGGGTTCATTCTTCTTCTTCCTCTTCTTGATCATGGTTTCCTTTTGTAATTCGGGCTGGTTGGCGGGGGGGGGGGGGAACTCATAACATAGCACGGCGTTTTTTTTTTACTCTTCTTTTTTTTTGCGCGTCTTCTTTTTTTCTCTCATGGGAGGGGGGCTGGACGGTGTTTTTTGTGTGTATTAACTCTGGCATTATGACGAACTTCTTCTTCATTCTTTTTCTTCTTCTTTGTCTTTTCTCTTTTTCCCCGCGTTGCTTGCTAGAAGAACGACCCCTTACGATCATGGCGTTTATCTTTTTTCTCTCTTCTTTATCTATTATTATCTTTTCCTCTCTTCTTTTGAAGCTAGCTCAAGCCAGCCAGCAAGCTAGCCAAAAGCTAGCTATGATGTAGTTCTGTAGTTATTTAGCATCCACATGGCTACCCCAAAAGGAACATCAAAGAAACACACCAGAAATATCTCACCATCCCAAATCAATATCGCAATCTCTATCGTGTGAAACGTTTCTTCTCCCTGCAACAAAAGTGACGATCCCGGATCTGCTGGCTGACGCACGCACGGATCCTGGGTTGGCTTGGCCCCCCCGGGTTAGCTTGGCTCGCAATTGGGTAACCCTAACCCTGTCATTGTCAGGTCAAGTGGTGCGCGGTGCGCGTTGCGCGTGTGCGGTATTGTGTAAAGCACGGTGGGTGCTGCCAAGGCCGTGGATCTGATGACTTGATTTGATGTCTTGGCGTGCCTGTGTTTTCCATGGGGATGGCGGTTATGTGAGGTGGGTGAGTGGTATTCCCATGTAGGGCAGGCCTAGGAAGGATGGGAACCTAGATTACTCTGCGTGATCAACTAGAGAGGGCTGATGGATGTTGAGGGGAAAAGGGGGGGGGTCCTGAGGCGTGCCCTCAGATCGTGGTGCTAGCTAGACGTTAGATAGCTCGGGAAAAGTGCACACAGACATGTAAGCTTTAGGGATCCTCGCTCCATCCATCCCTATATTTCCCTCCTATCGTTGTTATTGGGTATCCGTCCGCACCCCCAGCAACACGCGCGGAGGTAGGACCGACGGACGGGGAGATGGTTAATTAGTGACATGTAGTTAGAGTACATTACATTGTGGCTAGGGTAGGATAGGATAGTGCCGCTTATCCGCATGGGACCCGAGGGCTCGGGCTACCGATCGAGGGTGTCAGTCCAGTCCCGTCCCGGTATGGTCCGTCCGTGGCCATGGTGGTACAGGGCAAAAATGCGGAGATGGTGGAACCGAGTGATAGTCTGCGATTGTGATGTGGTGTGGACGTGGGCGTGGGCGTGGGCGTGGGGGGAGCCGTGGATTAGTTAATAGCTTGTCTTGGACCACCGGGTGTGTTTGTGACGTTTATGGGCATGGATCGGTTGGCGCAGTATCATGAATTATCACTCGATATATCCCGTATTTCTTTTTTCTTTTCTTTTCTTTTTTTTTGGTTTAATTCATCTGTATTTCTTTGTTGATCATGATCGATTCATTCACGTTGGGCTTTCCTCGTTGAAAAAAGTGGGACGAGATAGCTGAGTGGGATTGTTTTTACCTTCAAGGAACCCAACTACATGGATTGGACAGGTATCGACATGGCCAATGACAGGTGTCGATAGTGACAAGTGTCGGCATGACAGGTCCGGACAGCTCACCTCATTTGAAAAGCCAAGTACCCATTAAAATCACTCCCATAGTATTGGGAGACGCACTTTTGGCACTTCCGAGAAACCGATGGTGGAGGGACGTGGTTTTTTTTAGTGATGGCCACGAGGCAAGAAGAGACCAGATTGACAGTTTCGTCTCGTATCCTGTTGGTAAGGGATATTTCTCGGGAGTCTCGAGACGTCTCGAGAGTATCCCGAGATAATTGTGGTCTCGAATTCAACAGCATTAAACGGTTCCAAGTGAGAGAATATTTGAATTAGACAGGTGTATAATCACGTTCTCCGCCAAGTGCAAGCTTTTGGACTATGGACTAACTAATATTCGATAGATGGGGACTAGATAAGTAGTGGCAAAGTCTTGCAGTATATCTCGAGACCAACGTTAACCCCAGTCTCATCTCGAGATATTTGTTCTTCAAGCCGTATTGCCGGGTCTTGTAGATAAGTCTCGAGACAAGAGCTTGAGACGGCTTGTCTCCTGGCCATCACTAAGTTTTTTATGTCTTAGCACATGTATCCTATCTATAGACATACACTAATATAATTCCATCTAACTACGCTCTGGTTCGGAGAGGCTGCAAAAGGCAGCATTTTTAAGGTGCGGGGCTGTATATTTGTCATTTGAGAAGTGAGGATTGATATTGGTCTCGTTGCCAGACCCATATGCTTTGTTATATCACAGTGCGCGTAGTATTACACCATAATCCACATCACGTCGAAACAGGGCAGGCAAGCAAGAGACTAGCTTGATTATAGATAACATGGCTACATGTATTACTTCGGTTTCTTGCACTTGGCGGGCTCTCTCAGGAATTCGTTATTTTTTCGAAAAATGTGCAAATGTATCATTGTACCTGCGGCACATATAACATCATATTCAAACACTATTGTACCTTCATAAATTACATGTACTTACATCCATTATACAAGACCGCCAAAACATACATATACAACCGACTCAAACATAAGTAGGCTCCAACGGCGGGTTCGCATTGATCACCAGCCTCTTCACAAAGTCATTAAACCAGCTACCTGCCTCCGGCGCCGGGACATCCGCATCCTCGCTGACACAGTTGACATCGAACCTCGCCGCGCTCGTGTCGCTAGTCCCGTCAGACTCGCCGCCGGGCTTGACCCACACAATGGCGTCCACAATGCACTCGCCCGTATCCGTCGTCGGACGCGTTCCGTACCTATAGAACATATCAGTATACCAGCTCTCACGCCGCAGTCACGGGAATATAGAACTTACCCTGCATCCTTAATATTACACCAGTGTCCACCTATCGTCCTGATATTCTGGGCTCCAGATCTCCCCTGATCAATGATGAACTTACTCGGCAGGCCCTCTGCCTCAAGATACGGCGCGAGCGCCTTCGCATACTTCAGCTCGCTCCAGTTCGGGTTATCCGGGCCGGGCCCGTAGATGACGTCGGGAGTGGTAGCGTTATAAGCATTATAATTTGACACATTCGTAGCAAAGCCCCTAATCTTTGCTCCGGATCCCGCGCCCTCCACAACCTGCTTAAACACCTTCGCAGCAGGCTCCAAGTTCGACGGCCACCCCAGCCAGTTGCTGTGCGCAGCGTCAATGTACAGCGCAATGTTATCGCGCTGCAGCTTCTGGATTGCGTACGAGAGGCCTGCGAGGTAGCCGGGTGCAGCAGTCACGCAAGCCGGTGCGGTAGCCAGGTTAGTGACAATATTACCGAGGGAATCGGGCTCAAGGACGATGGCATAGTCGAGGCGGTCGTAGGGGGGCGCCGAGAGCGCGGTGGCAATCGTGTCGATGAAGGTTTTGTATTTCTCGAGGCCGCCGTCGGCGAGGGAGAGTTCGCCGGCGGACGCTTTGGCGCTGCAGTCTCGGTCGGGGAGGTTGTAGATTACGAGCGGGAAGATCAGCTTCTTGTTGGGAGGGCGGCGTTGGGCGCGGATTGCCTCGTCGAGGCGTGCATTGAGGCCAGTGATCTGAGGAGGTGTTAGGATTTCTTTATACAATTATCTGATATATATATATATATATATATATATGAGAATGGAGGGCTTACATCGCCGAAGCTCGAAACCCACATGAAGGTGCTAACGCCCTGTACGGTTCTTGTGCGCGCTGCATTGAGCTCGTCGCCGTCGGCAAGGAAGCTCTGGATTGTCTCCTCGAGCTTTGTAGCGTAACCAGTGTTTGCGTACTGCACGCGGTTCAGGAAGGGGTTGTCGCTGTTGCAGCTTGGTTCTGTCGTCCTTTTCTCCGTCAGGAGGGGACTGCCGGCTACAAGAGCTTGCAGGGACGGGGAGAGTACAAGGAGCGCAGAGAGAAGAGGGAGATGCATCTTGGGGATTTAGACGGCAAACTTCGATTTTGCAGAGAAGATGCTGCTGGCTGAGGTGCTTGAGAGGATTGATGAGGCCTTTTTATAGTGGATATCTCTTAAAGATATTTAGGAAGCTCGTATTCAGTATATTGAGCTCACCCCATACTTAAACTATAGTACGGAGCGTAATTCCGGGGTTAAAGTCAATGGTACCTGGAAAGCTAATATATAAATCAGCTCAAAGTCATTTAGGAAACAACATGACGGATATCCGGGGATTTAGCAATACCAGCTGCCAGGAACAGATAATATATGATAAGCATACAGCTGCAGGGGAAGTAAATCCGGGGATATAAGAGCTTGTGGTACCTTCCACCGTGCCGGAAAACCAGGGCCGACAGGCCGTTTAATTTAAGCTTAAACGGAATAAAGTGCGGTCCAAGCATTGGCGTTCAAGCATTATATCCGCAGTTAGGTTTCTTCCTCATATTAGCTGTTGGTAATTTAGTTACATGATAGGTACAAGATCTTTCCAGATCTCGAGCTCGTCTCAGTACCTTCTTTGGATCGGGGATTGGGGGACTCGGGGCAAGGGACTAGGGTCGGAACTTTGCGTAGTAGGACTCCTGATAGCTTTGTGCCTGGATCATTGAAATAATTATAAACGCACAAAGTCTTGATGCCAATCCAGAAAACAAATCGGGTGATGAAGGAAAGTCAAAAAAGGTTCTGATGCACATCATGATATTGTATACATAGGGAGCCGTACAATAGAGGCTAAGGGTATCATAGTATCAGCATGACACTAAGCGAAAGCCATGTATTTAGCGAAGTCTCCTCTGAATCTCCTAATCGAACCATCATCTACGGCATTTCCATTGAAATACTACCTACACTTGAGAATCATATCGAAGCTTTTAGCCCAGATTGTGTTGTCTCGCTCACCGCCTAGACTTGTCTTGTCTTATCCCAAGTTTCAAGACAGTTTGTCTCATGCCTATCTCTATATCATGGTACATGTTCAATTCCATGGCCAGCGATATCGAGTTAAGCGGACCTAGGTGGTCATAGGGTATCACTCGGCTGCGTGATATCTTGTGTTTCGATGTTTTGTTTCTCGCTGAGTGATTGGTGATGGGGCTATTGGCGAGAGTAGGGCCAATGGATATGGATATCGGGAGAAGCCATCTACGCAGATGCTTGACTAACTGCTATTCAGAAGCTAGATGCACCGTATTAGTCGGTGTAACTGACCGTTCTCTGGATACGATAACTGGTGCGGTCCTACAAGGGTTTGAGAAAGCCTAGCGACGGTGATGGAATCTGCCTTTGTAGGGCATAAAAAGCACCGCCACTATTCCTGCACCCCCGTACTACTATGAACCAATCAAGGTGCTTTCGCCGGAATGATATGACTTCATCGGGCCATCTACAAAGTTTTTGCATTTGAGCGTTCTATTGGCCTTTGTTCCAGAGATATGATCGAAGCACTCGGAGTGTGGCCATGATTGCCGAGACTGAGTGTTCTTGAGGTCGTGCAGGGCTTGAGGAGACATTGGATCCATGGTGAGTTTATCGGTCATGGGTCATGGGGACTGTATCAAGATCCTGGGACCATATCTTGTCAGCTGCAGGTATGATAGGTCGCCCAGTGGTAGAAGAAAGTTCGAGAATTGTGTTTGGGAAATGATAATGAAGGTGAGATTTCATTTTACGTTTGGGTCACGTGAGTGGTTGGAGAGTGCTTCTCTATACCGAAATTTCACGCATTTTGATGCTTTCTCTTCCATGCAGGAGGAAGTGTGATTTGTTTCATTGATGATCACTCGGTTTTCTAGCTAAGGAGTAAGACCAAATATTCGGTTTCGTTACTAACGGGATTAGGAGGACTTCGCAGATTTTCTTTTCCAGAATTAGATTTCTCGTTATCCGATCTGTTTATCATCAATCCCGCGGCGGAACGTCATATGACGTCTAGCCTTGATCTTCACTGTATAAAGAGGTTGATGAACTCATGGGATATCACCCGGACCTCTAGGATCAAATATACTCAAGCAGGATCAGTGATCACTCTTTCCGGATTTATTCAACCCCCCTGGTTGGCCATGCATGCGTGAACCCACTGGTTATGAGTGAAATGTACCTAATTGGTACAAGTCACGCTCAGGAGACTCAAGATGCTGGCATACGTAGGACCGCGGGCCGGCAACTTGAGTCTCCAATAAGGCACTATCTGCCACTTCAGAAACTATCATTCACTAGGAAAAAAAAGTTTTCATGAAGGGGCAGCACGAGATATGTGCCGTCTATCACGTGTTGTTGGAGAGCCGACCACATCGAGTGATTGGGAATGACCAGTAACGATTTCCAAAAAGCAAAAGAAAAAAAAAAAAAATGGCGCCAAGTTTGTTGCTTAGGTTGTTGCATGTTCAACGTTTGTGGAGGCCGAACTTTTAGTCATTCGCTGTGGTATTGATAAAAACAAAGTTCCTCAATTACATCGGATTAACACTTTGCCGTCTTGCTGCTAACTTTCTCTCTTATTCTGGTAGAGTTTGGGAAGGCCTTTGCGTTTGCACTCAGTTACGCACTGGGGAAGGCAGGTAGGAAGGCAGGCTAGGACATACATACGTTCGGGATGCGAAACATTTCAGAACCTGGTAAATTAGCAGATTCTGAGACAGTTCCCAACCAACAACGCGGAGGTTTTACACTACAACCTAGCTTGATTACTCTGAATCATGAAGGACCTTTTCACGCCTTCCTTTTTGGAATCATACACTATTACAGCAAACATGTCAGCTCCTGTTAACCCACCCTAGGGAACGCACAACAACGCATAATACACACAAGTGGAGGAGACGAACCCAAGGCCTGCTGAGGCTTGGTCACACAATCGCCAGATCTGTAATCTTGAAGATCGCAACACAAGCCATAAGAGCCCTGT
Source organism: Morchella importuna (assembly GCF_003444635.1). NCBI lineage: Eukaryota > Fungi > Ascomycota > Pezizomycetes > Pezizales > Morchellaceae > Morchella > Morchella importuna. The sequence goes on from NW_025763413.1 coordinate 708,911, forward strand.
ATCATGGGATTTATTTCATTCACCCGTAGTCCTCCTGAATACTTGTTTGAAGCGGTGTATTAGCCCTAGGCCGCCTGGCTGGTTCCTCTCTCATTTTTCTTTTTCTTCTTCTATTGGCCCACCAACCCCCCCCCCCCCCCAGTGTCCCTCGGAATTCAAGTAAACAGAGTTGACACGGGAAACGGGAGACCGGTGGGGATAGAATTTACGGACTGCCCGCGGCTGAGTCTGGAGGTTCTTATGTTTCATCTTCCGAACTCCTGTTCAGAATGCCCAGACAACGGCACTCACTGATTCTCCGCTCCGGGCATGCATACCCGACGGTCGTCCCGGCATCCGCGACGTGGTAGAGAGCGGCCAGTGAGAACAGAGCCTCTCGAGGTAACCAAGTCGTGACTTTCAACGACTCGGCGTCAGGCCGCAATATCTTCGAACTACATACGAATCCCGTCAGACATGTATTACCAAAATGGCATCGTAGCCCTTCGTATCTAACTCTTTTTGATAAGGACAGAGTGGTCTACTGACTGTAGTATGCCGTTAGGGAATCAACGATCATGGTGCCCTATGCATCGCTGTGGTCTATAAATACACAGGGAGTGCTTGAAATAGACACGGCTCCGCTTTTGGTGGTAGCCCTTTTTTTTCAACCCTTCGAAGAGTAACGGAGATCAACTTGGAAAGATTGGGGGCGGGGTTAGTACTTAGATCAATCAGATCTCTAAGATTCTATACGTCAATCTGGCCCAGGAAGAGCTTTGTCCGCGCACGTGAAAGTGCTTCGACCATCGCCTGGGCCAGTAATATGGCTTTCTACTGAATGAGTATTCCACCGATGGAGCACAAGCACTTGGTGTCCCCCTCTGGATAAAGCGGCAAAATCATTCGAAATGCACGCTTATCATTACATTTGACAATAGGGCTCCAGTCGAGGTCATATGATGCCTTGCTGCAAGCTTTCACTGGCTTCACGGATCATCACTCGCCGTTCCTCAAGCATTGAGAACACTGCCGTTACTCCCACAAAAACAACTATTGACGGCTACAGTATTGGAAAAATATATACCGCATTTTTTTCGTGCTATTAATTGCCGGTTTTTTTTTATGGTTTCAGAAAGGCTCACCATAGTTGCTGGCGGAATTTGAATGGAAAAGACTATTGTCCGCGACTACATTCCATGGTGCACCCAATTATAAGAAGAGACGCCTATCAGATTCCTTTACAGGGTGATCCATCTCGATATCATATATACCATTATCTTAGACCCGTGGATCTCCAATCAAGGGATGTGAAAGTTGAATGATTATGGTGAGTACCAGTTCGGGATATTATTCTAAGGGCATTTCAATCAGACAATTGGCGACACGCTACAGAAACGTTTTGAAACAAAATCTCCTGACGATCAATGAATATCTATTAGTTTACTGCCTGGCCACGTCCAAGTTGTACGTAAAGACAACCGACAATTGCGGTTCCGTTGGACCATGTAAATGTATCCGTGCCCCGAGGGTTCCTGGACGACACCATGAGTTCAATTCATTTGATAGACCACCTCTGTTGTACTCTCACCTGCATGATCGTAAACTGTATTTTTTTCACTCTCTGTATATTTTGTTGGCAGATTCGAGAACCCCATATGTCGACATGGTTTTAAATCGCTGGCATTAATGCACTTGGTATGTATTTGAGATACGATCTTTCACCGTTAAGAAAGCTAGCTACCTGACAAGCTTGGGATCCTGCGCCATATGTGGGGGATTAGCGCGGGTCAAACATCCCCAACCCACTAATTCAGCTGTACCGCAAATCCCGTAGTTGATTTTGCCACTATCTACTGGTTAGGCATTACCGAAAATCATCGGCAACTAAATGATGATGGATGTGGGGGATTTGCAGCTAAAGAAAATAGTAGCAAAAAAAATAAAAAAAAGGGAAAAAAAGGAAAAGAAAAGAACTGTTTTTTTCTAAACACGACGGAGCAAGCTTGGGGTTGAAATCTTTTGAGTGATTTTTCGGGCCACCAGTCTAGATGCTACTATGTACCTAACTCTTCACCGGGCTACCAAGCTATTCCGTATAACTGATGCCTCTATACGGCAACATTTCGGTGGGCCCGGCGGAGATGGGGTCACATGGACATCGGGAGCCTGAGGGCCTCCTTGCTCGCCCCTCAATGATCTGGACCGAGCTAACCTTTCACTCGCTGGATTATTTCAATTCATTCTTGCTGGATCCAGGGATGTAATGAGACTGACTGCAGCTTTGACTTGCTGTTAAAACAGCGCAATAATATTGTACACAAGATCAACTGGGCGGTCGATGCTTTTTTTTTCTACGCTCTATGATCATACGAGGCCTAGCGGACAAACCTGCTTTGCCCCACTCTCACACTGTAGAGTACTCCCCCATCCGGCGCGCGAGTCAAGTGGAATACGTAACTAGGAGACCTTCCATTGATGCGATTCAAGAGGTTACAAAAAGGATCCCCGGCTAGTGGGCAGCCTTGCAGTTATTCAAGTAAGCAGGTCTTCAGATTGACACCCGATGAACCAATTCCTAGTGAATCAGGTTCGGCGATGTCCCCTAGAGACTATGGCAACTAGCTACTTACCCCCAACCCAGATATGCGCCATTGGTCGCTGAGGATTTGATAAACCTGTACGCACATACTTATCATAAGAACTATTTGGTTTGACTGACATTGACCCCGCGTTTAGCGCTGTATTATGACAAGTCAATACGTAGGAGAACTCCTGGGCTAGGGAAAGGCGTGGCTTGATTGTGCCCGCGTTGATTGTAGTAAGAAACAGATCGTCCACGAGACGTTCACGATCTCTTGCAAAGTATGAGCTGTCCGCCTTCACGACAGGAGTACGTATCAAGGGATACTGATAGTACTTATCTGCATACTTCTGAACTACCCCGTGTGTATTCGGTTGCAGACTTTACAATTAATCATTGGTATTATCTGCCACGGGCCGAAACACCGCCGAGCACTCGGACAATGTCTGAGTATATTCGGTTCCTACTCTGAAACCTTTAAAGAATGGAAAGCAACATTGTTCTCTGACTTTGATTGCACAAGGAAAACTAGAGTATGAGAAGTCAAAGACTTGAGGTACGTATGTACATGTACCTGAAAGAATCGGGAAATCGGAGCTATATTGTTTAGTGCAGACTGAACAACGCATCGTTTTTACGGTCCGATGCGATTGGAAATAAATTTCTTGAAATTGAGCTCAAATTTCAAGTTTAACTATGCATTCTGCGCAGAACGGACGATCATTATAGGCTGTTTAGCAACCACATGTGAACGAAACGCTCAAAAGGAGCTTAATTTCAATTTTTCTCTTCGGCCTTGATTCTCTTCTTCCATGTCGGGATACTTTTTTCCCGTAAAAGATAAAAGCCGGTAGCCAATAGGTTCTTTGTGCAGTAATAGTAAGGGGGTTTAATGGGAGAAAGGCTGTCCATTCTGTCTGGTAATCTATACGGATAAATATCGTCATAATGTGACATATGGTAAATTAATTTCAAAGATTACCTCAGCACATATGAATTATGCGATTACATAAACTTTGAAAAATATTTTTTTTGTTCCCCAGTCGTATGCAGTTCTTAGTATGGAACATCGCATGTGCACAGTAGACGACGTTGGCAAGCATACATAGTGTGGGGAGCCTCTTAATGCACCCGCGGTGGAATTGATTGCCTTATGCGTGGATATTCAATCGATCTAAAATGGAGTGGGCGAAAATCTTGGTGCAAAATTTGCAAAGTGTTCACATAATGGTCATTTTTAGAAGTCACTTTTTTCTGCGTCAGGAAAAAGGAAAGAATAGGCTCAAATCCCACGTTAACGTCCCACGGGAGCGGACCGGAGCTTCCCGAACCCTAACCCAGCGATAGACCAGAGCCGCACCTTAAATTCCTTTGGTCAGTTACCCGGACGCGTTTTCAGCCCGTGCACAGAAAACCCTGATCCTGGATGAAACCTGCAACGTTGTACAAGTCATCGTTCGAGCAACCTCGAGATTCCTCCAAGCTTCGTTCATCTTGAATCCCACATACCTTACCGTCGAACCGCGGGGGCCACATAGGCCTTGCCTGAACGTTCATAGAACATAGGTTGTTAACATTCTTTCCGGGATACAAGAAGTTATTACAACCTTTATGTAGGTCTTATAACATGCTTATATCTGGCTTATCGGAGGCTTGTACTGGGAAAACAGCTTGTTGGGAACCTATGTTTGAAACATGGGTTAAGTAAGGTTTTGAAAGGGCTTGTGTGGTTCTGCGGTTCGAAGGTAGGGTAGCTACTAAGTGAATAGCGATGTCTGGAATCTTTAGCTATCCCCCATCGAGGATTCGAGAGATGATCGTCCCACCAGAAGGATTACGGGGGACGGGAAGGGGATGTTTGGGTTTGACAAACCTGCTATCTATAAAGTGGTACATGGCCAGTGGAATAGCTGACATTGCTCTTCGAAGCCTTCGGGTCCTGCTGTAGTTAAAGCGGTTTGCTTCGCTGATGTTGGTAAATTTTGCCGTGCCCAAAAAAATTGACCTCTATACACCTGTAGAATCTGAACCTCCTCGGGAATACTCGTCGAATTATCGGAGCTTGGAACGATCGAATGCCGTGGTTTTACCTGGAATTTGGGATATTTGTCCTCCTTTGCTGGTTTGTTTAGTCCCAAACCCTCGACATTGGAATTCAATTATGGGCTAGGCTAATGGATTCAAATGAGTAGAATTCTGGACGGATTACAAATTTCAAAGGGTCAAAATGCTGGAGAACCTGGAGATACCAGAAAGCTTACTGTAGCTACTTCTGTTGTAGGAGAGGATGCTGACAGGGATTTGTCGGTTCTGGACCTGATCCTAGGATCGCTGGCATTCAGGGTCGAGACTTTGTTGTCAATCAAGATGTTCATCTTGGTGAGATTTTCATAAAATGTTTTGTTTGAGATTTCCGGCGCGGAAAATCTAGCTAATAGTAAAAATCTTAAAAATAAGGCCTCGAACAAGTCAACGAGTGTATGCTGGACCACTGCCTCCAATCCCTGTAAAATAATTCGGCGATCTCCGGCCAATCCTGTCGTGCTGATAATCTTTAGCACGTATTCTATGCAAGACAGGCTAGAAACAGGAGTTCCAAAAACACCAACCAGTTCTCGATGGGATATGCATGTTTACATCATCCACAATCACGACGCTCACTCGGGTCAACAAGTCAAACATTTTTAACCCAAATTTTGCCCGAAGAGGTCAAAAGGTCTATGGAGTCCTGGGGTGGTTCGTAGATGCCACATCAATTTATTCCGAGATCGAGAGAAACCAGATTAATCGAAAATTATTCCGGGAGCCGGAACAACTGTTGCAGAACCGACGATACGAAAAAAATATACGACTTATTTCTCTAGAAACCTGGGACAGAAATCGATTTTCACTAGGGGGAGATATCAGCTAACCCTATTAGCCGGTCCCGAGAGCCTGGAACTTCTCCGATGCTCTGTCAGGACTTATGTCGCCTTGCCACTTCGATTACCGCTGTTTCTGCCACTGCACATACCATTGGCCAGTAATGTCAGGAATATTAAGAAAGGAAAGGGCCTGCAGTTGGATGGGGTTTTCGTGCGATATGTACGGTGGATTATCGCCGGTGCCGATGTGGAGGCCAGGGTGATCCGGATAGGTATACGTGGAGTGGGGACTTAAACTTCGTTTGGATCGAACAACTTGTTTCAATCGCCGGGACAACAACTTAACGAAGGGAGGCTCATCAGCCCTTTCAAATATTACACTCCTCAAACAAATGGAAACATTCCTCTTATGAAAGGATGGGGACGCTAGTGGTCGGTAAAGAATATCAGTGGTAGAAGCTTTGCTTAGCGAGCAGGCAGACACTGATGATCATGATCAGCTTTAGTGCTCCTCCATCAGGCGCTTGATCGCGCTTCGTTCAATCAGAATTCAACGTCCTTGAAGCTGCTGCACACGGGAGAAAATCGTTAAATATGCAAGTCGGAGAAGTCGCATCCATTTGCCGCCACGACCCCTCACGGGGACGCCCTTCTTTTTTTCTTAAACGTCTATATTCAATTCGCTGACATGCACATTGATATATGTATGTACATCGCCTTGCCGATGGAAGTACTCTGAACCCAAACCAACCTAGCCCAACACCAACGTTAATACATTGATAGTTAGTGCGCGCCTATCAGATCCCGGGTACCTACCACGCTGACGTTGTGTGCATATAGAACATGGGGGGCCGAAGAGGGGCAATAATAACAGGGCAATCATATCTCTCGGACCAGCGTTGCCTCCCCTCAACATGCGGAAGTTCTTCCCCGATCAAAATGGATGCGTTATGGATTGGCGAATCCCATAATAGCTCCATTTTCCTGGTGATACCTGCTCGTACAGCGCCATTTCGCCAAGGCCTTATTGGCTTTCCATATCACAAGTACGGAAAAGAAAATCAGCCCGCAAGTCGGGATAGAGGTTCGTTTCTCCTGCCATTCTATACGCCAGTTCGACTGTGCTATGGTCATCAGTCACCTGCCTCCCTTGACTTTGGACTCAATGATCGTGCGGATCAATGCATTACAGCGGATAGAGAAGCCTTTTCTACTGGAGAAGCGGTATCACACGTGTCTGGATACTGCTGCCATGCCCTGGTCAGGTGGTATATCATAATCTTTGGGAATGAAGCAACAGGTCATCGTAACAATACTTAGATACTATTGCCGTTGAGATGGTAGAACAGAGGGACTCTCTTGACCTTCAGGGGCAATTGATCAGCAAGAGATAGACATGATTGCCACGAAGCGGGTACATCGAGAAGGAGAAGAGAAGACCAACATTGGCCTGCATTATCCTTCCCCCGTTGTATGCTAAACATACTTACGTCTCATGTCGGTACGTACCCCATCAACGAACCAAAAATAGGAATCTTCATCTAGAACTCTTTACTTCAATGTCTCCAACAAGGACAATCATGAGAGAATATTCAAAGTCAGCAAAAAGGATACCGAGGCCGCATAATGGATAATGCTGGCTGGCTGAATACAAAGGTAAGAACCGGTACAATATTCTATCGTTGTGACTAGTAGGCTAATCCATGTAGCCAGGTACAAGAACATTTCGAGTCAGATACCATTCTACCCCCAGCTCCCTGCAGCGGAAGTTTTACATCTGTTCTCCGCGATGATGATGAGAAAAAACCTTCATTTAGGGTGGCGATCAAGGAAAGAAAAATGGGCATTCTAGACGGGCATCGTTCTTCAGCAGTATGCGCAGGTCCAATCTGTAGTATTTTTTGTACATCCCCCGCCGGGAGGCCCGAAGTTGACCTTCTATGCGTCTTACATAGAGCAAGCCTTTTATGATGTTTCGCTAGGATGTGTTTAGATGCCTCTATCTCGTTGGCAGTTGTTCAAAAACGGATTCCGCCTGATTGGGGTCCACAAAGGTTCACCGAGAAAAATTAAAGACGGAACAACTCATCGTTTCGATTATTTCGAACGCGACCGGTATGATACGATGGATGGGAACAACGACTACAACGAAGATGCAGGGTGGAAATTAGATGGCATGCAACGCGGGCCAGCAATTGAGTCCTGTTGTGGTTTGAGCCGTTTAGCAATTGCTGCTTAGAACGTCACTGCGCTGGGTGAAAGCTTCAATTATGCTTATCGCGTTTTGATAAGGGACTGTGGGAGGGGGTGTTCTGGCGATGCGGCGGGCGACTCTAGTTATTCTGCCTGTTTAACGGGCAAAATTTCTCGCATAAAGAGTAAGCAATGATTTCGGTTAACGTTTCTGCGGGTTCAATTTGTTTTGGTAACTGCGGAGATGCCGTCGGCTAGAGAAACTATTATGGGAAGACTACAAATTGATCTGCAAGTATATTGACACCTGTTTCTCCCAAGGAAGTAGGGCCTGCAATAAGAAACAGGCATTGCGCAGAAGTTTCCAATCTGATGCGATCGCCTTGAATAAATCGAGAGATGATCGATGAACACCGAGAAAGCGGCGACCGGTAGGTTTTCAAGGTGGTTTGAACATTATCGGATGAACCAAAACTCTGCGAAACAACGGAGATCATTATTGACCCGAGTCACCAAACACAATTCCCCGGTTGCAACACACAACCCTTGGAGGAAAAAGCTATCATGGATAACGTTAACCTTTTCAACGGAACAAAAAAAAATCGCCCATTACTACTTTCGGTCGTTTCGGTCGTAAGCGCATTCTGTCATTGCTGAATCTGTCGGATTCACGCTCAAAAATCTGATTCAAAAGAGTTTGACTTATTCATCACACAATCTGCAATTGACGTGGTAGATCTTGCGGCGAGGCAGAAGTACATTGTTGGCGTTGAGGCGTTCCGTGGCAATTGTAACTGATGCAGTGCTGTTGTTCCTGGTGGTGGACAAGTGAGCGGTGAAAGTGGCGGCGAAGGCTTTTCGATTATCGATGGACATTGCCATTCTTGGACGCGGCTGAGACTGTTTTGTGGGTGAAGTTTAGAACAATTGCAACTCCCGTCAGGATCCCAGGTCTACATGGCGATCGAGGACCAGTGCCTGGTGTATAGTATAGTAAGAAAAAATAAAAATAAAAGTAAAAAAAGAACCGAATTTTGTCGTCGTTCGGGTCAAGTCAAAGGGACGGGACTTTGATACCAGCTTTCGCAGCTTTCGGTGGTTATTACAGTGCAACGGCCCGTCATGAGTCAACTGCAAGTCAAGCGAAAGCCCTCTGTCCTCCATACCGTCAACCTAGGCCACGTCCACCAGTCTCCATGCTCTCCCATTATGCACTTCCAGCTTGGATTAAAATGGTAGTTTTTAGAATCTCACGATGACCGTGACCGCTGCCTTTATGAAGCTTTACTATACTGAGAATTGGAGTTGGATACTGCGGGGCGGCGGAATACGTGGCAATGGAGGAACAGGAACACCACCGTGAGGAGAGCTTGAGCAACAGCCGTACTCAATTGCAAATTCCAATTTAAAGGGGATGAAATAACTAGACGTAGGCATGATGCGTCTTTAATTCTAAAGTGAACATGTCCTCGTTCATTGTTTGGCTGGATACAATTGCCATTGCCATTGACACTTCTTGCTGATTGATATTTCTACTAAATTCCTTTTTCATTTTATTTTTTTTCTTTGCGTGATGATTTTCGCGCAATTAAATTGGTCTAAAAGCAAAGAAAGACATATAGGGATGAAAATAAAAATAAAAAATACATCACGAGTTTACCTAACCGACAACTTGCTGCACAGTTGTGGTGGTTATGCTATGCTAGTACTCTGGTTGTGGTACTGGAGGTACAGTAGGATGTATGTACGGTGGTGGTCGTACTGGACTGGTATAACCTAGCTGCTAGCTACATTCAGATATAATTAACAGTACTCTGGAGCAGGTGCTTTACATGGCAACAGCACGTAGTGACGCCGCAGAGAAAATTCGGGCCTCGTGAGAGGTTCATGCGCATATAGAAGAAATGCTCAAATGCAAAACGCTAAAAGAAACTAGAAGAGGAGGCGAGGGTCAGGGAGAGGAGGAGAATTGAGAAAAAAAGCTTGGACCATGCTTTTCCCCATGGAGACGACAGCCTGCGGGCCCGTTACCCGGCCTTTCCGGGCAGGTGCTCCATCACCAAAAATAAAACGTTGTACTCCTTTTTTTGTACGAAGAGTTTTAACGTAGGCTTGTAATTCAAGTAGGGGAGGGAGGAGACTTCCTCTCTTTCGATCCCATGCCAGCGCACCCTGCAGTCCGGTCGTCACTGCATCTCTTCCTGCCTCCTGCACATCTCATTCCCTAATAGCCCTCTCGGTCAAAATTGGGTGGTTCATCTAAACCCCCACCCCTACACTTTTTCTTACCCCACAGTACAACGAATGGAAGAAGGACACGGATTAGCTCAAGATAGTCTCGTTTCAGCGCTTCAACGAAGCCCATTCGACACAACGTGTTTTTTTGGAGGGGCTATGGATGTGAACGTGCAGTGGTGTGGTGGGGTTCACATCCGGCTGGATGGGATTGAGACGAAAGAAGGGTAGCAAAAGGAAAGTGACAACAAACACCGCTTCGGGGTGAGGGGGTAAGGGTAGAGACTCGTATGGTATGTGGTAGGTAGAGCTGTATGTAGACCGTAGGTACAGTAAAGAGGAAGAGGGAGGGGGGGTAAGAAGTCGGCTAAGAGATGAGCGGGATCGATGATAGGACTGCGTTGGAAGCAGATCCGATGGGATGGAATGACCAGGGGTTGTTTGGTGCAATGGGGAGGGGAAGTGGCTAACTGCAAAGTGAGGGGTGCTTGAGAGTACTAGAGGGGCGCTTTTACACGCGTGGATTGACACCTCTGGTTCTGGTTTTTACTTTTTTTTTTTTATTCTTTTTTTTTTTTGTTACCAATTCCTCGAACTGGTGACCTTTTTCTTGTAGTCCGCTCATTCACCCTCTTTTCCATGTACATGTACATGTACCGGTACATTACCTACTTCCACTTTTTTCACTCTCATCGGGGAAGATCCAAAAGAAGGGTAAAGTGAATTTTCCCACTAAAAAAAATGATAAAAAATAAATAAATAAAATTCAAAATACCCTACAGGCCACGACCGTTGATAACAACGGCAATTATAGGGAACGCTTATAGCCATATCACAAAAGTTGACGTAGGTAGAGCAGAGAGTCCTAGTACATAGATGTATACTATCTTGATTCTTCAATCGAAAAAAATAAAAAATAAAAAATAAATGGTGGGTGGGGAAGATTGGGGATAAACTAGATACGTGTAATTGGAGGAAAAAAATTATACGAATTCATGATTTGCTGGTTGGCAGCTTGTGGGTAGCTTGTGGGTAGCTTAGGTAGGCAGGTAGGAGAGAGGTGGTGTTGAGCAAAGAGGGCTCCGTGCACCTACACCTACATTCAACAGAGATCAAAAAAAGTATCACCACGATGGCGACCATCCATCACCTCACCCATCATCATTAACCATCAACCGACGAACCAGCTTATCCTCACCAACAAGCTGTCAGCAGCTACAGCAGCGGCATCAGAATCAGTACCACTACCACCGTAACCACGAAATCCACATCCACCAACTACCTCAAGCTCCTCCGTCGTTAGACCACCCACGCACCAGGACCTAGAGAGCTGCAGGTCTCTCGCTTCTCATCCCTCAACACCAGTCATAGCCATTCTTCTCGTCCTGGCCATTCTTCAACGCATTATCACCGACAGACAGCACCACCCCTTCCCAGGCCGGGCCTTTCCTTTTGCGCAATTGCTTGCTGCTGCTCATGCTGCCTGCTGCTGCTGCTGCTGCCTGCTGCCTGCCCATGCTCCTGCTGCTTGATCATGATGCACCTACTCCTCCTTCTCCTTAGCCAGACGTCGGCCAGTCGGGAATATAACGCAGTATCCAATCCGAGGTTGCATGAACTCCTCCTACCACAATTCAATTTCTCTGGTTCTCCTCACCCCTAGTGCCTACAGTTAGCTAGCAGTAGCAGTACTCGCAGCAGTTCGTCGTTTCTTGCCTGCGTGCTTAGCTGCTGTCCTTGTCGACAACGACCTCCACCTCCTCCCAACGTTCCCCTTCCTTCTTCTATGCCTGTCCTTCTCTCGACCCCTCCTTCCATCCGGTCTTCGCGCAACAAGCAGCAGCATGAGCATTAGCAGGACGTCCTGATCTTCCCATATGCACCCATCCTTCCCTGAGCGTCATCAAGCCCTGCAGCATCCCTCCTCTCCACCTCCACGTCTGCATTAACAAAGCCCACGCCTCCGCTCGAGATCGTCACATCCGTGCGGAAACAAATAAGTACAGCCTCGGAGAAACTGTTTGGGTTCCGATTTCTGCAGTACATCTCTTTGTTCAGGCTTTCCTTCTTGCCTTTTCGGCCCCTCATCATCATCAATTGATTACCATTCAAGTTACCCCCTCCTCTCCCCACTTCCTTGCCTCCCACGCTCCCACTCAGTTATTCGGAGAACTTGGTTTTTCCGGTTGCAATTGCAAAAAAATAAAAAGTAAAAATAAGTATTGTCAATTGCCTCAATCGTTACATACCTACCTACATACCTTCGGCGCTGGTCGGCCTAAGTTGGGGGTTATTTTTATTTTTACTTTTCGCCCATCCAGTGAGATTTAGTGATCCAGGAAAAGCTAGACATTAGTGGAGGTTAGTTTGTGGGTGGTGGCCGATTTTTTCCTCAAAGGTGTGTGTGAGTGAGAAGACTGTGAGAGGGCCTAGTGTGTGCTTGCATCTGTTAGCTTGCTTGTGCAGTCTAGTTGCTTACCTTACTTGTCTCTCTTACCCTCCTCCTCATACCCTCCTCTTCGTCCCTCTTCCCAGTAGCCCTCCTCTTCCCCTCCTCTGTTCTTTTCATTTAATTCTCCGATCCCTCCCCTCCCTTTCATGCTTTCGTGCTTCTCATCTCATACAACCTTCATCCAGCCTGGACCTCATCAAGCTAATCTGATGCCCCCAGCTCAATTCATTACAAGTCAATCAACAAACATGTCTGCCTCGACCTCTCCCTCACCCTTTCCTACCTCCGACTCTCGAATTCAGTTACCTCCATCAACACAGCCAACCTTCCAGCTCCTTCATACCAATACAACAGACGTCCCCACATGCAAGAATTCGCCCCTTCCAAGTATCCCCTTCCATCAGTGGGTTCATACTTTCCAGAGTCGTACTCCAATTCCGGTTCTGCGGTATCATCAGCAGCATCTACACCTGCTGGAGCTGGATTTCCAGTAGATGCCTCAGCTGAGCCAACACGCAGGAGTACCAGGTCTACAGTTGTGAAGAAGCATTCCATTTCTTCCCTTCTATCTTCACCGGATTCAGTTTCTAGTGATAGTTCTGGAGTTTCTTCTCCATCGGCATTGTGGTCTGAAGAGAACTCACCCACCACTGCTTCAACTAGCACTCGCAGTAGCTCTGTAGCTAGCAGCCCATGGACACCGGCAGGACAGACAAACTACAGAGATTCATTTGAGGTTGATTTGTCAAGGAGGAGGGGCAGCCTCTTGGGATTCGATCACATGGACATGATGACCGACCAGAAGGTTGGTGCAGATATCAACGGTGCAAAAAGGAAGAGCAGGAGGTTAGTCCAACTTGGTACTCTATAATAATGAGGAGCACCGGAAAACTGATTTGTGGCTGCAGTTCTCCTAGAACTGCTACCAACTCTACTAGATGTGGCGGAGATGAATATGATGTTCTTGGAAGGAAAAAGTAAGCAATATATCTTCTTTATATTGAATTCACAATACTAATCCATTGTATTTAGGCCCAAGACTCCTCGCACCCCCATGTCATGGGACCCTCAAGATGATATCTTGCTTAAGCAATTGAAGGAGGAGCAGAGACTTGGCTGGAAGGAAATCGCAACACACTGTAGGTCTTGAATATTAGATTATCAAATATCATATCACTAACACATTCGCAGTTCCCGGTAGAACTTCCCATGCTTGCCAGTTCCGCTGGCGCCGTCTTGCTTCTGGTACTCTGAAGTACTACCATGGACACCGCCGGCCTCCCGTTGTTACAACCACTTCGTCTTCTTTCGCAAGCGAGATGGCATCCACAGCGGCCGCCGGAACTATCTCTAACAGCCCAAAGTTACTAATGAGCTGTATCAACAACCAATCCCCGGCTCCTGTGACCAATCCCAGCACACCACAGATGCATCACTCGATCCCCCCATCGATGCCCCATTATGCGCTTTCTACATCGGAATCTCCGATTCGCCAAAATCACTACTACCAATCATTGGCTCAACAGAGACCATGGGGTCATTCCGGCTATTCAGTGCCAATGCACACGTATCAAGCTCCACAACTTCCATCCCCGGCTTCGTCCTCTCCCCGATACCTCGAGCCCTGGACACCCGCTGAGGATGAAATCTTGGTAAACAAAGGCCTTTCATTCAATGAAGTCAATATTCTTCTCAGTAAAAGAAGTGAGAAAGAGATTTGCGACCGTATGGCCAAGTTGAGGTCCGAGAAATGGCTAGAGCCTATGCAACACAACTCGGGCTTGTCCCCGGTTGCCGACTCAAGAATGCTTCGCCAGAACTGGGATGGGCAATGAACGGCCAATGACCACAACCCATACTTTTCTTTTTTAATTAGAGCAACAACTCACCTGCCCCGGATCGATTGGTGTTTTGGTATATTAAAGGTCCATCAATGTCTTATGCTTACACGATTTTCTTTGTTTCTACTCTATTTTTATGGATACTTTTTGGGGGTTAAGGAGCATTTGCGGGTTTGGGTTTATTTCTGTTTTTTCTTTCTTTTACTGGAACATCTGGATTCGGTGTCTCTTCTCCCTCCTCGGTGTTTTCTTTCCGGTTTGGCGCTATTATATTACATGATTAACGTGGAAATCGAGAGGATTGGCCACTACGATAAATTCTTTGGCGGAATTCGCTGCTTTCGAGATTTTGTTTTACATTCCTTTTATTTTTCTGGTGTTGCTTGGAGTTTGGTTGTTATTTGGTTATGGTGTTTCGAGACCTTTCAGCGGACAGGCGCCGTGAAGTACAAATCTTATGAAGTTACGAACGATATGTCTAAAATTGGGAAAGAGGTTTTTTACGACTTGGATGAAATCTGGGGGAGTTACAGTAGATGATAGATTTTGAAAGCTTATCATTTGGTCTTTTTTTTTGGACTTTCATTTGTCTTTAGCAGGATGTTACCTCGGTTGGGTATATTGGGCGATACGGGGGTTATTACCGGAGTACTTTACATCTATTTTTCTATCTCTTAGTATTGGAAAGACTTTTTGTCCGAATTTACTTTACATTACTTTGCGATAAATCTCTGGCTGCATAGACGATATCAGTTGGAAGCTACAGGTTATTCTACTGAACCGATTTTTTTTTTCTTCACTAGTGCACGGATAAAACAATTACTTTGTGGGCTCATTAATTCTTCCAGACATATGCACGAATCCTGATTATGCACCCATACTTCACTCCCATGGGGCAGACAACCCATGGACGTCCGGCTGCGATGAGATAGACATCCATTCCACCAACGGGCAATGACGAATAAGCCATACCACCGGCTAGTACCCAAAGCACTATATCTTATCTGTAAAGGTGGGCTTTATATTGAGTCGATATTACCATTATTATCATCGCCTCCACCGTCGGCACCACGACCACTATCACTATATCACATCATTAACCATTTGAGTATATCTAGCCCACAGACCCTACCTTACCCTACCCCCATCCACCCTACCTACGTACTCTTTCCACCTACATACATATGTACATACAGGATACAGGATACAGTGGCGGCCTGAGTGTAGAATTGAGCAGCAGGAGCAGCAGGATCACTGGCAGGAGCAGCAGCAGTCTACAGTAGTCACGCGCACTTCGGGGGCACTTGAGCGGAGAGATGTGCGTTAGCTTATACATACATGCCTAGTATCTTATGTACAATTACCGTGCCGAAAACTGCCCTCGACGTATGCACATACATGGATGGATGGGGTGGTGGAAGGGGGGGGGGGGGGCGGACGGGGAGACGGTGAGGGGGTGAGGAGGAAGAGGAGGGGGCGGCGTTACTCTAGCCAGCTAGGTATACTAGTAGCGGGATCTAGAGTTAGTAGCACTGAGGTTACTGTACTGCTGCCGCTAGGTAGGCGGGTATGGGGACCGCATATGGTTGCTCTTGCGCTAGAGTAGGGATACATGTATGTGTCTATCAGGGTTGGGAAAGTATGGTATGGGTAGCCGCCTACTGGTGTATGTGTACTTGGCCCGTGTCGGAATCAATTCGATAAAGAGGGAAAAATTTCCTTTTCCCTTTTTGGTACGTTTGCAATTGTGGGGTAGGGTTAATATTGGTGGTTTTTTTTCTTTTCTTTTCCTTTCCTCTTATAATTAAGGTTTTAGTTAGTGAGGTTGTGTTAAGATATATATTATGGGGTTATGGGTTATGATTACATTAGTTAATCAGTTACATAAGTTTGCCATTGGCCATGGGGGAAGGGGTGAACTATTAACTGAGTGCTCTGCATGATCAATACCGGGCTCTACTATTACATACGCGCGCTTCTTCCACTTGAGAGCTCATCTACTCTATCCAGTACCAAAAAAATCCCCTCCAGGCCGAGTGCTCTACCACGGCTTAAGGTTATTTCTTTTTTTTTCTCTCCAACTCTTCTATCTCCTCTTTTTCTTTCTTTCTTCTTTTGCCCTATTCTGGATATCTAGCACCAAGATGCACGGCGGAGGATTACGGGGGGGTCCGTGTTGTGCGTAGAGGCAGGCAACGAACATACGTGTCGATATAATTTTTTTTTATTCTTCCTTGCCTCTTCAAAGTCCTACACGACATAGCATGGCATGGAATCTAGTCGAGCTAGTGCTGCTACTCAATTCGATGTAGTTAGCCCGAAAATGATTGCATAAAACGGGCATTGGACGTAGACGCGAATCAAGATGAGGGACATGGTCAATGCCCAATGTCTTGCCGTGGAGATGGAAAATTACTCGAATTCGTTCCTAAATGTAATTCTTTTTTGGACTGAGGAAAAGCATGATGACCTATTCCTCCTCGCCCCGGAAGAGCACTTGTGCGGACTGTACGAGCCTATTATGAACATAGTTCTGGTATGAGATGTACACACTCTGCACATCTGAGAACCGGGCTAAGAAAAGAAAATCAGCTAGCCTACACCGCGAACTAACAAGGCCGAGATGGATTCCCATCCCTACATCGAGATTCAGACTGGTCTATCAATCCATCCCATCGCGATGATGGATGGATGGCCTCGTCACCTCACCTCAGTCATCAGCACGAGGTTCTTTTTTCCATGGGTTTGAAGTTATGTAGTTGGCTAACCATGGCTGGCTGACTGGCTGTAAAAGGGTTGTTTCGTCTCATTTAATTTGGTCCAGCTTACTTACTATCTCAGTAGGTATCCCTAGCGAAAGAAAGAAATTCGGAGAAATGACTGTCTTCATCGAATCCGACGTTGGGGTGGTGTGCCAGCTAAGCTAACCACAACCACAACCGCCATCATCGACATGAGAGGCTGAGACATGCTAGTAGCTACCTTACACTAGCTTCCAAGTCAATTCAACTCCACGAAAGCCAAGGATTTCCAGAAAGAAAAGGTCTTCTGGAAGCCAGCCTTGCTCCGAAATCTATTTCTGTAACGCCGTGACCCAAGTAGGTCAGTGCTCTAGGGTACACACAGGAGTGTAAGTTGTGTCGGCAGTTCGCTCGGATGGACTGATGAAAAATATGAGACATGCATTGCATACTGATGTGTTTCTGCCAACTGTTGGGCAGAAGCTAGGGCGTATCACATCTGCCAGAGCAGAGCTGTACCTACTCACAAGCTTATTATTCTCCTCCATCCTGAAACGTAAAATACGGAGTAGGAAATAGTAATAAGTGGAGTAATATCAGTCGGTTGTGTTTCTTACTATTGTGTGGTAGTTAAAGCTCACCGTGACAGGGGCAAAAATGTAGAGGAGTGACGACATTGACCTGATGAGAGTATCGTGATGGTTAGAAAGAGTGTAGGTACATTAGTAGGTAGATGCAGGGAGAGGAAACAGGCAAAGTAAGGAAGGCTGTTCTACTCTAAACCCCGACGCAGGTGGTACATAAGTGTTTAAGAGAAAGAAAGCTTGTTCTTTCAAACCTAGCCTTATCCGTCCTAAGCCGTCCAACATTGAGTATTTACCGAGTGATATACCGTGCAGCCGTGATCCGTGAGAAGAGTGAAGTCTCTCATCTTCTCCATGTCGGTAGCTCGCACAAATCAGGCGACAAAGAATTTTCCGGAGACGATCTTTTTTAATTTTGACGTCGGAACAGTAGCCTACCATACGGCTAGGAAAAGGAAGGGAATGTGCACTTTCTGTTTATGTGCATTACGGGTTATCACAGCTTCGCGCGGTGAGAACAACATCATACTCTACCGAAACCCCCACGAGTGTACCTACATACGTACAGTTAGTTGTTCGTTGCAATGAATAATAAGTCTATGACGTTTACAAGTTGAACGATCGACCTAGGCCATAATGATATGATGTGATACTGTTCTGAAAAAAACGGGGTACTTACGTGAAGCCAAAGTGAAGAAAAACATGTATGTGCATGTGTTGATGGCTCAAACCTAACCCTGGCTGAAGGTGGGTGTTGCTGTCCCATGGATGGGGGCCGGGCGTCTAACGAGAGGATGAGAGGGTGCGCCAAGAAAGCCACAATACCATCGCCCATTTAGGGATGGACGTTGCGACTGAAGCTGCACGATCTCGAAATAAGACAGTCGCCTAAATCATCATCGTCACTCATTCATTCATCGTTATTAGTAATCCTTTGGGTTCTCTTGGTTCACCAAATTTCTCCGAGGCGCCTTGACCAAGAATTCGAATTCTCGTGAATTAGTCCTCATGTCTATTCTTTTTGTCAGCTGTTTCGTTCCGGAAGTTGCCGTATAGTAGGCTCTTGATTGCTGTTATCGATAGAGCGATAGAGACACATGGCTGCGGCTCTGCTACTGCTCTGGCAGGGGTTTACGTGTCGACCGATGACGATACCCTCTGGTCCGTGCGTGCGAAAACTTTTTTTGGTGCCCTTTCCCTTGGTGACGCGGGATGTATGTACATTGATGATCATTGACCAAGTCATCAGGGGTAACAAAGTTTTGAAACTCTACACTGGAAGCGTTTACTTAAGGTGTGAAATTACGATTAAAAACAGGCGAGATGATCGGTACCTTGCATGTCTGTTTCTGTCGCGGGTGGTGCGTGCCTGAGGAATGAATGACGCCGGTACCGGTGTTATTCGGAATTGATGGCGGATCCTGCCTGCAGTATGCGCAGGAAAAAGTTCGTCAGTCAAGGGTTACTGTCAAAGCTATTATGCTCGCTGTGTGTACATACCGCGGAAATTTATTTTCTCGCGAGAAAGCGGCTGATGTATGTACCTACATGCCACATTGAAATATTCGGTGTAGAAAATTTTTCTCAGATGTAAGTTTTGGGGGGGTAAGACGTCGCGTTTTGAATGTGTTGAGGATTGTAACCTCGCTAACGATCGCAACGGTGAGGTCAATAAACATCACTATCAAGGGAAAACATTCGTGTAGTAAGTGAAGTCGTTGATTTGGTTCGAGGAAATTTAATAGTTTTTTCAATAGTAATATTTCAATCCCTGTTATTAGTTTTTGGATTATGGTATTACGGCAGGGATGGGCTCACTTGATAATAGGACCAATATTTATGAGTGCGGTTTCAAAAGCGACGCGTGCTGATAAATACCACGAGGTCGAAGCACACCGAGTGATCGATGGTGACGAAAATAACATTTAGTAGCAAAGGTCATGAGCCAAAAAA
Organism: Morchella importuna; assembly: GCF_003444635.1. Classification (NCBI taxonomy): domain Eukaryota; kingdom Fungi; phylum Ascomycota; class Pezizomycetes; order Pezizales; family Morchellaceae; genus Morchella; species Morchella importuna. The sequence continues at coordinate 728,337 of NW_025763413.1, forward strand.
TTGTAAACGTTGCAATGGCTCCGCATTGACTTGATTTGGGTAGGACCTAGTGCGTAGATTGTTAGAATTAGTGTTGATCTCTTATAAAGTCTCTATATCTTGGGTATTTGATTGTTTCGAAAAAATGCGTTGGCTACGTATGGTGCGAGAGGTCTTGGGGGGCGACCTTGTCATCCCTGTTCACACCAGTTCAGTATTGTAGCCCTTACAGCCATAGAGTCGAGTTAGAGGTGAGGCTCCTCAACGCTTGCTTCCCGTAGCCAACGAAGGAATTGACTGAAGTGGTGTGTACAGGGTTGACGGGGTCGCCCTCTACTCCCTCTTTCACCATAGCTGTAAGCATGCTGACCGTTATGTATTGGAGCGAAAAAGACGACTTAACAAGTATTACCACAGATTTGTTTTAAATGTTTTTGTCCAAGCATATGACCAGATTCTAGTGTCCTAAAACATGTGCCTCTCGAAATTGAAATTAAGGGTGGCCAAGGTCCATGTCGTTTAGCATATTGACCTCTGGTGTAGGCTCTATACCTGATAGATACTTTAATCTGTATTAGTCCTGAAGGATATTTCAGCAAACTTGTTCCCGGCGATTGGAACATCAACAAAAATTGGTCATGCATCGTCAGTCTCGAGAGAAGAAACAGGATTGTTCTCAAGATAGATTTTTGAGGTCGTAGAGGTTAAGGGATTGTTGAGTTGAATCAACGAAATCGTGATAATGTTAGTGTTCGTCTTTTCCCCCTCCAAATTCCAACAAAAAAACCAGAGTGTTCTCATCTCCAAGGTGCCCAAGCCCGTCCAAGATCATTCAGCTATTTATTGACGAGGTGTTAGAATAAGGAGTTCCGGAGTTCCGAGTTTTCCAATCTTTCTACAAGTGTTCTCATTTCAATGGATTTAGCATCAACTGGCCGTGGTGTGGTTTTGTAGGTTTTTGATTTTCCTTTTTTTTTTTTTTTTATTTAATTCATTAATTGCATTTTGATTTTCCTTAGTGCAGGGCAAAAAGATAACAAATTATCGATACTTTTGCAGTTCGACTAAGTGTTGGAAGATCTTTCCCTGTGAGCCATAGGTACTTGTATCTCCCGCCCTTACTCCCCGTTTTCTCTTATATAATGACCCACTTTGAAGTTGTTGTGGCCAGAGTAAATGAAACCACCCGAAGAGCTGAGGTCGATCACATGGGTTAGCTATAAAAGTGTGAGTGACTCTTCATATGATGGGAACAAAGATGAAAGGGGGTATGTATCTCTCACGATAGGAACTGGTATTTCTCGAAAAATGTCTTAAGACTTATTTTGCAGCCGATGACTCGAGATAATTTCTTCTTTTCAAGGTCTCAAGGCCTATGGCCTTTGCTCTCGGTGTGAGCTAGTCTAGATTTTCTAGTTATTGAAGTAGGTAACTAACGTAAAGGTGTTGGTCGACTGCTCTGTCGTGATTATACAAGTCCCAAGACTTGTAGCGTGCCCGTCATCTGACAGAAGGTGTGATGAAGTGACTTAGAAGATGACAGTGGGACGTTGTGGGGTTATGCAATGTTTCTGCCGGAGGCCGGGTTACGATCAAAAGCTTAATTCAGAGCAAAGTTTAAAATACCCCAGCAGGCAGTATTTTCTAGAACTGGCCGCGTATGCCAAAGATCTAAACTTGCACCCAACCGCAATCAGATGAGATAAGCTAGCAAAGGGCCAAGATACAGGCCAAGGGTACCAAAAAACATGCTACCGACATTGGGTTGGATGTCCCAGCGGTATTTGGCCGAGCCATTGTCTCAATACCAGCTGTGTCTTAAATAATGCGTGCACGTTCAACCCGCGCTGACTTCACACCATCCGGTGGGTGATTTCGGCGGAAGATTACCAGCTTCCACCCCGGCCGTAGGGGATGGGAGTTGGGAACTTTTTATTTATTTCTTTTTTGTTTCTTTTATCAATGGGGGGAGAGGGAGGGTAAATATATCGTGGTAATTTGCTTTATATATTCCTTTTTTGGTTCTTTCTCTAATGAGGAATAAATATCTTGCGATATTCCACTCTAAATACTGATTTTCTTGACCCACGGTTTTGGTATTGCGATCATGGATTGTCACTCGAGCACGTGATCTGGGTTTTTTTAGTAGTTTAGGTTTAGATTTTCTTGCGCATTATGTTCTTATTGTTAGTAATAATCTTCTAGCTAGTTAGAGTTGGTGTCAATGATGTGTGTTCCTGCTTGCGTGGGTTTGAGTTAGTGCTGGGGGTAAGATTATATATTGTTTCTGTCCGGCTTATCTGATAGGTGCTCCGCCTGTGTCTTTCCTGGATGCCTCGAGGCGTTTGTTTGTCTTGCTTGAGTAGGGTAGGGTGTGACTGATAGCGAGAGTGGTATCTTGAGTTGGTTGTCCCTGCTGGCAATGATCACGCTGCTTGGAGAAGTTGTGTTTCTTTGGGGTTGGGTTAGATTGGGTTGTTTGGGGGATATGATTCTACTCACGAAACCTCGTTTTTCTATACTTTTGTTTGTGGGCTGCGGGCGGAAAGAGTATTATAATAGCTTATGGATAAGTTAAAAAGAAGTGCACGTTGGTTGTTCAACGCACTCTGTTTTTGGATTGAGCTTTCGGATTACTAGTCTAGTGTGTTGCTACGTGAGTGTTAGATTGGCTGCTGATAGATGGTGTGGGTTTGAAAGGGGTCGAAGATATGTTGGGAGTATATCCCAAAGAGCCTAGATTGGAGGGCTGGTGAGGTCTATGTAACTATAGGGAATTCATAACAACCGGAACAGATATCAAGTCTCCACTAGATGGGACTTAAATCTCAAGAGCTTACGCCAAACAAGAGAGCTTTATTTGGAGGCGACCGCCTCGTGGACCAATGTACCTTGAGCTTCCTCGAGGTAAACTAGGCTCCATTTATCATAGTAACATAGTCATTATCATTAACTCCGGTTTCCCAACCCGTTTCACTGTTCGTTAGGTATGGATCAAATAGACTCATAAGTCATTGACATCGCCGTTAAATCCTGCGAGTAGTTTTCGCTCCTTTTGGGGGGAACATTTGAGTAATAGTGAAGATTCCGGCTGGGGTATGTACCGGATGATCCGGACACCTGACCGATGTACTATGGTATAGCAAGACCCAGTTAGAGATACATATAGTGACTATCTCTCTGGAGCCATCTTTTCTACATATACGTACTATTTGGTCTCCCCTCGGCCGATGAGGATTGTAAAGCCAGTTTACGGCTACTTGTGCATGACAGCCCATATATGCCAGCAGTGGTGGTACAGTAGACTCTCGCAATAAGAATACGGTCCGGACCGGAAACTCGTATTCTTATAGCCAATATATCCTTACAGCACGTTTAGGGTTAGGTTTTCCAGGAACAATGAGAAAAATTACGGTCTAGAAACACCCAGAGATTTGCGAGAGTGGGGTCTAATACTTATTTAATTTGTGGGATAGTTATTTAAATGTCTGCTTTTTGTAACTTTTAAGATTTTTATTTGTTTTTTTTTGGGAGGGGAGAACTACAAATTCACACATCAAGATCACTTTCTATAAGGATACCCACACAAAATATCACCAAAAGCATAAGGATATTCTTATAGCCAATTCTCCTTAAGATCAACCCCATACAAATTTGTTAGGACTGGCTAGTGGTATCCTTATAGCGGGTATATCCTTATATTAAATATCCTTACAGCGAGAGTCTACTGTAGAACAATACTATAGACTTGTAGAAAAATAACCAGATGAATACATACCACCGATGCTGGTAATTCTATGGGTTATGGGTCTATTATTTGGTGCAAAGCTCTCAGAATAAGAAGAGTAAAGAGTCGCATGACCCATAGAATTGTCGGAATCACTACATACATGTAGTACCCAGTTGATTGAGCGGCCTGCCTTAACCATGAAAACAAACATATCATAGCGACAACGCCCCGCCCTGATCAAGTCAATTCATGGCAACATATAAGGGGAAAACTCAATGTCCGGTAGCTGTGTGGGAATGTTAACGCTGACCCTGGTAGGTTAGTAGTACAGTTTGCCGGTCAGTGTTTCGCGGCGCGGCGCCAAGAGCTAAGATGGTATGCTGTTTCTCGTCTAAAGTTTGGGATCTGAGGCACGGGCCTAGTGTACTGTTGGCTACTACATGTAGTGAATGGGTGTCGGTGCTGTCTGGAGGCTGGAATGGACAGAGCATCTATCTGCGTCACGCGTCGTCACAGTAAGGATGGTTGGTTAATAATAATTGGCAACAACGTATTCACAGCCAATACAAGTAGAACAGATATATATACCAGACTGGCTGGTATAAGTATCTTCACAGTCAGAGGACTCTTCATCATCAATCCATTGTTCCTGCTGGCTGGCCGTCGTCGACATCGAGCCCAACTGCAAACCAATTCTTGTTTGAGCCTCCACACACCCCTGGCTAGCCAGCCTGGGTTCTGTTACGAAGCAGGACATCTCGAGAACACGCTGCGATACCAAGATCCTCACCGGGTATTTTACTCCGAGTAGGTATCTGTCTAGGATCCGGATCCCTCACACTGATAACAGCAACTGCAACCGCGCAAAACACAGGAAAAGTCTTGGAGGGTACGTATGCTTATCACGGGAGCTTTCCTCACTGCGTTAGCTGGCCGAGGGAGCATCGTCTGTGAGTGAGTGAGTGAGGCTCTGCACGGGCGTGTTCCGAGGGTGCATGCAGAGAGGAGGGAGGGAAGAGAGCTGTCAAGAACATCAGCAGCAACAACAACACCATCGTCAGGCTAGAGGAGGAGGAGGAGGAGGAGGAGGAGTCTACAGAGAGTACTGTGGGTGAGATACCTCCCCTTCCTAGACAGCGATATATATTGACTCCGGATAAATATCACAGCCTCTCACTCGCATCTCGATCTGCGTGCGCCTTCGATCTTCTCGGCTGCAGGGCTCTCCCCGGTCGGCATTCCCCGCATTCTCGCCGGGGCGCCGCCTTGGCACGAATCTCATCTGGAACAACATCTTTGGAGCTCTCTCTCAGGCTCTGCCCTTCCTTGTACCTTCTCTATCCTTGTGGCCCTGGGGGATGGCTGCATGGAGTGCATGAGCTGCAGATTCATACACAAACAAAACATGCAGATCCCCGAGTCTGTCCTGTCAGTCAGTCAGCCAGCTTATGTCCAACAATTAAGGTCCGTGTATAATCGAGCGAGGGTGGTTATCTAGGATATATATCCCGAGCAGATTCATAGAGTGGTGCGGCTATTAATCCCTTCGCCTCCCCACCCCCCTTTGCCCTGACTCTTTCTCTTTCCCTTCTTCTCCCCTCTTTTGATTTTGAACAGTGCAAGCAATCAATTAAGATGCGGCATCTTATCGCTTCGACACTTTACTGGGGCACTGCCCTTTCCTGCGGGGTCCTGTAAGCTCTGTCCCTCCCCTTCTGTGACCCGGCACGCGACCACACAAGTACTAACCTATCTCCCCCCCACAGCGTTCACAACGAGGTCCTCCACCGTTCAACACACCTCTTCTCTCTTCCCAACAGCGTCCCCGACCTAACCCAGATAACGCCCCTCATCTCGCCGCTCCTCCTCTCGCCTACCAATACGCCCTTCCTCCAATCCGGCGCTTTCTTCCCCGACTGGGGCTACCAATGCCTCTCTACCGACTCTGCCGCCGAAGCCGCCCACTGGCCTCCCTTCCTCGTCGCTAGTGTCGAGCACATCATCTCGAAATACGGCTACCTCAATGACACCACGCTGCGCAGCACAGACGAGCAGGAGCACCTGGAGGGGTTGATTTCGTTCATTTTTGCTATCGCAGGGCACCAGACACAGGATGCGAGCTGGCACGCGATCCGGCTACCGAGTGGGCTCCTGGCGGCGCTGGCGGCTGTGGATTTTGGTGGTGATGAGGAGAAGGCACATCGCGTGCTGGATTTTGGGGGGGATTTTATGGTGGCAGCGAGGTTGGCGAGGATGGGCCAGGAGTCGAGGGCGTGGATTGGGGGCGAGTGGAAGGTGCCTATTGACGACATCATGGAGATCTATAAAAGGATGGGGAGGGAGGTTAATAAGTTTGTGCTGAGATACTGCACAATGAGGGGGTTGGCGGCGTTGAGGAGCGATCTCGCTGTTGGACCGAGCTTGTGAGTTTTTTTCTTCTGTCCTTCCTGCAGCGGATTCGTAACGGTGGGGAGAAGTGGGGTGGTGTTGATCCTAATATATGGCTGTACAGGCTGGACTCAATGGCTTCACAGTCCCCAATGCTCGTCAACTCGCTCGATGACTACTATCTTGGCGGCCTCGACGAAATGACCTCGCGCACCGTCTCCTGCTGGTCAAACCTCACCCGCTGGTTCGCTAACGGTATCGACCCCGACGAAAAGATCCGCAACGGCTGGGGAATCTGCGACGTCTTCCGCGCCATCAAAGCACGGGGCGGAGCGGGCGATACTGGCCACTCGCACGCCCAGGAACAGCTCCCGCTCATCACGGAATATAGCAACAAGGAGCTCAAGCACATCACAGTGCACACCGACCAGTTTGGTGTCGAGACATACACCCTCCCGCCTCTGTCTCCTCCGCCAGGCCCCGTCCCCGCGCACCCCCCACACCCAAACTCCAAAGCTCCGAAGTTCTCAGAACCAACATATATAGCGACCTACACGCCCTACGCGCGCTTTGGCAGCTCCCTCTCTGTCGGTGCCTTCACGCCCGACTCCTCCAAACCCTCACTCGCCGTTGGCGCGCCCACCGAATCCGAAGATTCATCGCGCCCTGGCGAGGGAAACGTCTATGTCCTCCCGCTCTCTGACTTCCTCTCCTCTTCCTCCGAGCCAACGCCCTTCTCTGCCCTACAACCGGAATACGTCACGCCGCAGCGCGTGCAGAAGGCCATCAGCACACACACGGCCGTAGACCAGCGCTTCGGAACGGCGTCCACGGCGTGGAAGACGCAGGGGATGACACTGCTTGCGGTGTCGGCGCCGGGGCCACTTTCCTATGAGGCTGCTACGCCCAGTCTGCCGTTTACGGAGAACGGAGTGGCCGGGCGCATTGATGTGTTTCGGCCGGGTGAGGGGGAGCGGTGGGTTTCGCTGTCGATTAAGGGCGCGGAGCTGGGCGGGATTGGACGCAGATGGTGGGGCGAGGAGATGATAGCTGCGGACCTGGACGGCAGCGGGAATGAGTGGTTAGTCGTGAGCGGGAGTCGCAGCGACGCAAAGAGGGTGTGTGAAGGCCGCGAGAGGGTCCAGATGGGAGAAGGCGAAGTCGGACTGTTCCAACTAGTCCCCTCCTCCGCCGCCCTCGAATCCAATATCACAATCACTACCGACCTCCACACAACCGCAGACCTCTCCCTCAAAACCCACCACATCCCTCTCCCACCATCCGAAAAAACACCCCTCCCATGCTCCGCAACCGCCACCTACGAGTCGTTTGGCACAGCTCTCTCCTTCCTCCCTAAATCCCACACGCTCCTTATCGCCGCCGGCACCGGCAAAACATTCGCCTACCGCCTCGTCGACAACACCCCTAGCCTGGTGTTCACCATCCCCTCGCCCTCGCTCTCCCGCACCGCCTCGCTGGCCGCCGGCGTCTCCGCAGCGGGGGTGGAATGGATTGCGGTCGGTAGTCCGGATGAGGACGTCGATGGCGTTGTGCAAGCGGGGGTAGTACGCTTGTACGCCCTGGGAAAAGGAGACCAGCTAAGACTGGTCGCTGAGCTGGTGGCCGAGGGGGAGGGGGAGTTGACGCGGTATGCGAAATTTGGGCGGACGATCGTTGCGGATCAGGGCAGCGGGGGTGTCTGGGTGGGGAGTGAGTTGTGGGATGGCGAGCGAGGAGGTGTATGGTGGGTTGATGTTGATGCGCTGCTTGCCCCTGCTCCAGCCGGGTTTGTGCAGCGTTTGCAGAACGTGTTGGGGAAGGGGGGGGTGGAGGAGGTGTCGAGGGTGGCGGTGGGGTTGGTTATGCAGGGCGCGGAGGCGAATGCGAGGTTTGCGGGGAGTCTGGCGGTGACGGAGGAGGCGCTGGTGGTGGGGATTCCGTATGCGGGTGTTGGGAGGGAGGAGCAGGGGGAGAGGTTTTATGGGGCGGTGGCGGTGTATCGGAGGGTATAGGGTGTTCGTTCTTTTTTTTTGTGGGGTTTCTTTTGTGGTTTTTTTTATTCCTTTTTATCTGCATTTGCATCTTGTTTTGCCATTTTTAGCTGTTGTTGGTCTTTTCTGTGCTGTGTTCTGATCTGATCTCTTCCGATCCCTTCAGTACCGTTCTGTTCTGTTCTGTTTGATATGTTTTTGATCTGTCCTTGGTTGAGTTGAGTTGGGCCGTGTTGTGTTGTGTTATCTAGCCATGAAGTTACGCAGGAATAGGCAGCGCGAATAGACATCTTTACGAATCTAGCATACCATCAGTTGCGTGGGCCGGTATCAATCAATAAGCCATTAGCTGTGTGCGTAGGCGGGTGTGCGAGTGACATCCCGTGAATCGTCCCGCAAGATAGGGCTGGACAACCGCGCTAAGCCTTGCTCGGTTTGATAATGCGCTGAAATGCAACTACACTAGAGTAGGCTTCTAATGCGGTTGTAGTTAACTCGCTGGAGAAAGTAGGTACATAACTACATTGTAATCTTACACTTGGGGCCGTCACTGGCAAATTGGGAGTGGGTGGTTTGGTTTGGGGGTAGGGAGCGGGGGTTGTTTTGGTTTGCGGTGCCTTTTGGGAGGTGCTATTGGTGGGTTGGTTGGGTTAATTGGGTTGGGTGGTTGCTTTGGTTTCTTCTTGTTCCTCCCTCCTGCTAGTAGTAGTAGGTGCGTGAGATACTCGTCGTAGTAGAGAGCTGGTGAATGAACGGGTGCTTGGCAGTCGTGTGTTCTTTCTTTCTACCGTCCAGTGAGGATACGGTTAAGTTGTGAGCTTATGTGGATGGGACTTAGTGGTGGGATGTTGCGCATCATGGGATATCACTCGGAGGCTGTGTTTCGTTCTTGGGGGCTTGGCTTGTTTTGGCCTAGTTTGTGGCGCTGTAATGTAGTTTGGTTAAATTTGGTTTGGTTTGCGTACTATTGCTTCTTCACATTCAACGGATTCGCCAAATTCACCAAATTCAAGAAGCGCAGTAGATATTTCATGGACTAAAGCCCTCCCCCCTCCTAGGCCTCCAGCTTGTGTATTATTAAGAACCAGCTCTAACAAGTACTAACCACCAACCAACTATCACTACACAAGACCCCATATAATAATAATAACAGACCAGACCAAAACAACAAAAAAACAAAAGAAATAAGGTATAAAAAAATCAAAGCAATGTAGTAGGTACATGTACGCATCTAATCATCTCCCGGCCATTACACCTTCCTTACTTCACTAACATCGTCTGGCCCAAGACCACTGCTTGGGGGGTTCTACAATGTAGCCAACGCTGCCACACCCGCCAGCCCCAGCAAAACCCAACTCGCCACCGCTCCCGCAGAGGCCGCACCTTCAAACGCCGGCGGAGACCCGTCACCGGGTGCCGTCGAATTCGCGCTCGGCACGGCCGCACCACCACTCTGTGTAGCCGAAGCCGTCGCTGTAGCCGTGGAGGTAGACGTAGAGGTAGCAATCGCGCCCACCGAACTAGTAACAGACACAGACACAGACGCAGTAGCAGAAGCAGTAGCAGTAGCAGTAGCAGTAGCAGAAGGAGAAGCAGAAGGAGCCGTCCCCCCCGCCTTCGCATTCTCGACAAAAGCCTCCCACTTCGCGCCCGGGTTGACCGCAAACACCATACCAGCCTTGCAGTGCGTTCCCTGTGCGCAGTAGAACCATTTCGGCGTTGTGTCGACGACCTGGTACTCAAAGACCTCCTTTCCTGCTGTGCCCTCGGCGTTGGGGCGGAAGCCGGATTTAACGCCGGAGGGGTTGGAGACGCAGGGGGTGTCGAAGGTGGATTGTGTCACGGTGTGGTTCTTCTCGCGGAAATCGAAGGTGATGAGGTCGCCGGGAAGGGCGTTGACGAATGGGGGCTGGTAGGTGAGGAGGAGGTCTCCGGGGCCGCCGACGAGAACGGTATGTGTGGTTGCAGGGGCCGACGGGGATGTACCTGTGGCAGTGGCGGCCGCAGAAGAGGTAGCTTCGGGAGGGGCGACGGTGTCGGTCAAGATACCTTCTTCACCCTCGTCGCCTGGGGTCGAGGTGGTTGTTGGGGCTGGCATCGAGGTCAAAGCCGCGCTGCTGGTCATTGACGCTCCCTCGGAGCATGTAGTAGTCTCAGCACCCTCGCCCTCATCATCACTATCGTCCTCACCATCACCATAGCCGTAGTCCCCACCAACATCACCCTCCCCACCGTCTGGTTGACAGACGAAATGTACTCCGGCTACGGCTGGCTTCATCTGGTTCTCGATTCTCCACGCCGAAACATTAAAGCTCCGATCGCCGTCGGCGCTCGGGACCAATTTCCCTTCATATCCATCTGGCTGCACATACAGCAAAAACACATATCTATGCGTCTTGACATCCTCCCCGACTGGCCCCAGATATGGCACAGGGATTGTAGTGCTCGCAGAGGACAGCTTCGTGAACTCCTCGACGGAAAAGTCGGTTCGGAGGTAGTGCAACACCTGAGTGGATGGGTCGGGCGTGGTGTCAGGATCCAGCATGACTACTATGTAGTTTGTGGATGTGCTGATTGCTGAGGAATCTCCAAGGGCGAACTCAGGGAGGATTGAGGTTTCTGTAAAAGATTTGTTAGTCTTTTTTTATCCACTAAAGACGGGAGATATATAGATCCTACTAACCATTTACGGAGAGGGTTTCGCCGTCTTGGATCTTGCCTGACTCTGGATATCTTACGACGAGCTCGATAGTCTCTGGGTCGAACCCTTTAGTGAAGGCTTCAGGAATCTGGGCCAGCGCTTGGGCAGAGAGAAGAAGAAAGGGAAGTAGTGAGGTAAACATTGCTAATGTAGGTGTGATGTGCCAAAGAGATCGAAGCTCTGCCTCAAAGAATATAAAAAAAAGAAACAATAGATCTTCAAGACCTACGAATGAATATAGAAAGAGAAAAAAAAGGAAAACAACAACCAAAAAAACCGCAAACAACAGAAAAGAACTGTATGAGCAACAAGGAGAAGATTGAGTATGAACCAAAAAAAGGGCGATACAACAGTGGGAATCTCCCCCCTATATATACACACATCCAAAACGCCCAGAATAAGGTTTCTCCCTGCCCAGGGCGCCTTGAAACAGCGGTTATCCCGTTGTTCTTCTAGGGCCACAGCCAATAGAGAGAGAAAACATCCTCTATCAATAGTACTGTGTTCGGTTCGTGGGCCAATACAGAGTTTCTTCAAGTTTGAGCCCCCGGCGCTTAGGGAGGGCCAAGCATTTCGGCTATGCAGGTCGGGTTTTAGAGTTAAACTTGACACACGCAGGATCCTTGGGCTGCAGAGCTTAAAGTCACCAGCCCAGGCGTAAGATGAGTCTTGATTTGGAATGTCCAGTGGCGTAGCTGCTGAGAGGGCGGATAATGTCTAATATCGGCGGTTCGGTGGTTGTCGCGATTTGCTACTGAGATGATCTATTTAGGTAAACAGACGGATTAGGCAGCGGACGGTACTGAATACGCACATTGAAGATCTCTCAATACCCAGTATCTAAAAGGATGGCATCCGCTTTCGTGGGCTTGGAGGAGAGTCAGGAGCTGACTGGCGTTTGTATCAGTCTGACATGGTTGGTGGTTACCAAAATGGGCAATACGCCGTATCTAGATAAGTGTTCCTTGTGAAAGCCAAGATAAAACACTGAAATAGTAATCCTTTATTTTGAAGAAAAGGTTTGCTTGCAGAAAGTGTTTGGGGTTATATTGGTATGTGGAAGTACAGTCAGGGTACAGAATTTTGGTTGCCGTTGCAACACAAAATTTGTATGGGAACGCCATACAAAATCAGAAACACTCAAATCATGACTTTAAGAGTTAGACCGCACACACCTGAAGAATGGACTTAAAATTCTAGAATTCTCTGTGCTCCATCTTGAGATAATTCTCAACTGTCCTTGAAACTTTGAAATTTTTTGGATGAGGTTGGGTGGTTGCTTCGGGTAGCTAAATATGGCTACTTTGGCTGTAAAAAGGGTATATCACCAAAACTTCTGTCCTAGTACTATACATACAGGGCAGGGCAAAGAGACGTCGCGCAGCTCTTCGACCAGTTGTCTTCTTTATCGAACCAAGTACACCCGCAGGAAAAAAGTGAGGAAACAGCGGGTGCAACCCGTCCGAACCCTAATGCAAAATTGGGGATACAAATGAAAAGAAGTAATATAACTAGATAATAAAATACAGAATAGATACTATGATGGCCTCTAAACTATATTCACCCCCCCCCCCCCATGATCTCCCTAGTCCTTTACTACTGCTGCAATTCTCTTTGGCATGCTGTCAATGATTTTTATATACATTTCCCCCAATCCGGCCTTTCCTACTCTTCCCTAGCTTGGGCTTCAATAACTTTTATTTCTTCATTCGGAGTAGCCTCTATCCACTTTCTAGACTTGTCAAAAGGCATGGCCACGGAATACTCATGGGGTTGTATTGCGGGTGTGGGGATGTCAAGTTGGAGGCACCCGTTGTCACGCTACTCGCTGTTTCCTCACTTTTTTCCTGCGGGTGTACTAGGGTATAGCGAAAATTGATCAGAATCTGATAAGAAAAATACACGTATTCACCGCAACATTCACTTATCAGATTCTGATCACTTACCTCAACACCCGGTACATGTATTTGGCTTTGTTACATGCCCATGGTATGGTATGGTATGCCCATATGTACGCAGCTTACAGCACGGAGGTACTGCCAAAACTAGCAGGTGGCCTTGGCAACCCCCCGAATCTTGAACAACGCTAACCCCTGCGCAGTAGGCCTAGCTAACGACGTCAAGCAGGATCAAACACCAGAACGCCCAAACACAGTCCGTCTCGATTACCAATTCCAATCTTGATATTTGACCCTGCTCTCATATTTACTTGCTTTTTTAACGTCTTATTCAAAAGTCTCCATCCGGTGTTTAGCTTCCCTGCAGCTGGAGGTATGGAGAAACGTGCCTACTGTCTTGCTGTACGTGAGAACACCGACATCACGATGTCTGCAGCCCACTTGTTGCATGTGATGAATCGCCCAAGCACATACATATCCACTCGAGGTCATGGGCTGAACGCATATGCTAACTATTCTTAAGCCAACACATGGAGTACAGTCGCAACTCGATATGCCGGATTGCCAAGATTCGAAGGATTTCATACGGGATAGCAAATTGATTTTGCAGTAAAAGAAAAACCAAAACCCCAGAGGATTTCGTACGGGATAGCAAGGGATCCGGGGTATTGAGATCCGGTATATCGAGTTGCGACTGTAGCTATCTCGGAAGGCCGAGTAAGCTCGTCGGTGGCGGACGGAAGCTTCACATGAAAGATGAGGTTTAGAGGTTATTCACGATTTCGCAAGGCTTACAATAAAAAAACAACTGCCGCCTGCGGGAGCGTATCTGCACGACTGGTAGGCTATTCGAATTTCGGCGCCCGAGGCTGAGACATACTGGTGGGATCCGATCGAATGAACATTGCACACTACATATATATGTTTCGGCATCGAGGCTGAGGTCACGGGCCTGAACTGAGGTCACCGGGCCTGAATTCAAGTCACCGGGCCTGAATTGGGGTCACCGGGCCTGAAGTCACAAATATCTGGGAGCGGATTGGTTCGTTGGTACACTGAGGCGTTGTTGGTCACAAATTATCACTCGTTACCTAGTAGCCCTGCAAGGCTTTTTGTGACGATACCAAAGGAGGAGGTAAATAGATCATGGCCATGGTTGACAAATTTATATACCTTTTTCTTTGAGATACTGGATAGTGAAAAAAGTACCTTGACCGCCGTTACTGCTCATATTCCCGTGACGCTTTACGATTTCCGTGCAGGATGTGGGTTGATAAACAATTTAGTTTAATATGGCGTTCGCGACGCAATGCTCTAGGCAAGTGATCTGGGTGATATCATGATGTCGGAAAAGTAAAGTACAAGATGTTTGGAGATTTGGATCGACTTCTGGAGCCCTTTGGTGGGTTCTACCCAAGTCATGTATTTTAACTACATTGGAACGATTATTCAGGATCACTTTCGTCGGAACATATCCCACGACTTTATGAAAGACTAAGAATATTTATCTCGTGTTATCCGTTAGAATGCTAATTGTACATGTATGTAAGGACCGCAATATTTACATTTATTCATGCGGTGCATGGTGCGTGTCTCTAGGTAAAATACTAGTATCTATATACCTCTAGGCCTAATACACGATGTTATTACCTAGAAGACATAGATACATACTAGTGGTGTGGGTCAGATGCTGGGCGACCAGCTGAGTGTAAAACTATATAGTTGAGGGTCTCCCCGCCCCCTCTCTCAAAAGATCTATCGAACCTTAGTTCCAATAATCTTCCTCCTTATCGACAATAAGAAATGGAGCAGATTAATAGGTGATTTTTTTTTTATTGTTTGCACTAACGCCATTGGCGGAGCCCTCATAGTCATCTGCAGTTAGATCGATACCTGTCCGATCCAATCGCCAACGAATTGGAACAGGTTTACCCACACCTACTATCTAGCCCCCCCGAATCAGCAGAAGATTCCAACGAGCCTCATGCGGTCGATGCGGAAAATCTGCCGCCTGGGTTCCTTGGGTTATCCGAAGAAGAGCTTCTGGCAGCCAAATCTTTGGGTTCATACCGGCAGCCACCTGATCAGTACCCCTACGAGCGGGTCGAACCAATCGCCCATAAACCAGAACAGGTAGATCCATACTTACCGTCTAGCCTCTCTAGAACACCAGATATCAACGACCCTCTTGCAGTCGATGTCGACCATCTGCCCGGATTCTTCGACATATCCCAAGAAGAGTCTGAACACCAGGTACCACTCCCAGTAGCCACTCCTTCGGGTTCAATCGCTCCTGAATCGGAACAGGTGAATCCTCATGTACATCTACCGTCTAGCCCCTCTGGACCAGCAGCAGATGCCATCGGCCCCCTTCCAGTTAATGCGGGCCATGTTGGAGATCTCCCTCCAGAGATGCCTTGCGATAAGAAATGCAATTGAGACCTAGTGTAACACCCTCATCTCCTTCAACTACCTTCAATACTCCCATTTTGTGCCTTAACTAACTTATAAACTATCACACTGTACAGAGGCCCTCATCAATGCCACCGCCCCAAAAGGGGACTTCGAATCATCTGCCTCACCAGCGACTGCATGAAAGAATACGTCAACAAAAACGACTTCAACCGTCACTATAAGACAGTCCACGGGCTTAAACAGTTGTTGGTTTACTGCACTATTGCCGGGTGCAAGAGGGGTGGTAAAGGATTCTCGCGCCAGGATAACCTCACGCAGCACTTGAGAATTGTGCATAGAGAGGAGATCCTTAAAAAGAGTTTTAGGGTTCAGGGGTCGAACTGGGGCTTCGAAGAAGCTTAATCGGGTGAAGTCGGCGGGGGTGAATGTTTTTTGAATTCTGCATGTTGACCTTAAGCATGTTCTACTTTCTACATTGCTCTATTTTCTTCTTCTGTACATCTGTTAGCTTACACTCTTTGGGGGATAAGAATTTCTTTGTATTGCGTTCGCTATATCGCTATTAATTCTACACTCCTTTACCTTTTTTTTTTAAACATTAATGGAGAAAGCGACTAGATACAACCGCGCAGATTTTGTGACCAATGGAGTCTCAATCCATCAATTGAAAGATAGCAATAGGCCCTTAATGAGCCGATCTTCGTATCCTTTCGTTTCTTGGTCGGATGAGTGAAATGGAATTACCTCTTGTACCTTTGGCAATATTATATGTACCAAAACATATATATAACATATATATATGGCTCGAGAAGCTATGGTGGGTAGGTGTGTAAACTTCGGCGTTTGTAGCCAATCAATCTATAGAAATTGGAAGATCTACTCCCATAATGGTACTAGTGCCTAGCCTAACGGTGGAAGTTTTTTTAATTCCCATACAAAAAAAGGTTCTATGAAGTTGACACGCCCACCCTCCATGCCTTCTCGCGCCATACGGGCTTAAAGATGTGTTTTAGTCATATATTCGGTCCGGGGTTTTACGGTACTACCTTTGACCTTTGGGTGCCTGCCTACTGGTATAAAAGGATCTATTTTTGTATATAGTAAAATCAAGCAAGTTGTACGCAAAGTTTACATTCCTGCCAGCAGAAAGTCTTGGAACAGCAGCCACAAAATGCTAGACTGGGTACGAGGTCAAGTCAGGAGTACCAGTAATTCTCGAGAAATCCACTATCCCCGCTTCGCTAAATCTTAATTTCGGGTGAGAAAAAGTATGTACCTGCACGAGTCCGTGAAGTTTGATACGCCAATTCGCCTTAGTTCGGACTTGCCACATACAAATACGGGATAGTGGATTTTTCGAGAATTAACGGTAGTTATTGTCCTTGGGTGTATGTATTATGTAGTACCTGTTTTAATAAGTCTCACTCCGTCTGATTCAGAGATTCACTGGGAAGTTACGTGATTCTCAAAGGCAAGCAGTCGATCTAGGAGTCAGCACATAGAGCTTTTCTGTTTTATTTTTCTTGGTCGCGGGGGAGGCGTGTACGTGTGGAAATATACGAATATACTACGTGTAGTATAGTAATGACTGATAGCCGCAGGGTGGCACCAACATTGGTAAAAGTGATAGGATAATCACTACAGAAATATCTGGTCTCAGGCCCTGTTTCCACATTTCGATGCACTCTAGGTTTAGTTATAGGTAAACGGGTACATACATGACTGGCTAGATTTTGGTAAGGCTAGAGTACCGAGCCTGATCTGAAAGCACTGGGCCGCCTGAATCTGGTGTTACCGAGCCTGAGCTTGATATCTACCGCAAAATCTCAGTTTATTCGGATGGTTACCAAGAGCACGGCTTTGCAGAGAAGCTGAAAAATATCGCCCCTAAAGGAAGAGATCAAAGCCTTTTACAGCAAGACAAAAGCCAACACCGCTCTTGGCAACCGTCCAAACGAACTGATGTATGGTAACACAAAGAGATTGGGTCTCTAAGTCTAAATCTTACTCGGATATGTACCGTGCATACATTTATATGTGACAGCGCTTTCAGGCTCGCTGGGATTGATAGAATAAGCGCACCTCTAGGATGCCATCTGGCCATGGATGCATAGATCTAGAGTAGAGTACGTGACGTAACAATACGCAGATAAAAATATGAATGGTAAAAGCGGTTTCACGAGTATGTCACTAATCAAGTTATTTCTGCTGTTTACACTAGGTCCCTATCAAGTGATGCGCCTGAGCTACATGTATCTACAGGCACAATATTGACGCATGCATTGAGCTCTTAGCTCCACATTTGATCAATTCGTGCGTACGATCTCATGCTCAGTTAGTAACTACGCGCACTGCACGCGCAGTGTATTTCACGTTATAAGGGCCTCTCCCCAGGGGATATGGCAACAGAAAAAAAATAGAGCCAATTTATCTTCCCCCCAGGCATCATTATTTAATACTTTATGCTGTTCCGCAAAAATTTAAAATTTGGAAGTAAGTAGCACACTGCGCTACCACTACACGATGCACCGATATTTCCAGAGACAAGTGACTGATCTGACTGAGAATAGGTGCTTTCTTAGTTACACTACCAAGCCACTAACCGCCCAGCATGATACGATTCCGTTCGAATTAAGTCCACGAGGAGCACCCGATGATACCTCCAGGAATTTCTTTAGTGCATATACATTGGAACAGCATGACCAAACTTTTGTTGATAGCTTCGGACAATTAGGGGGGGTTAGACTTACCCAACCAACCGGGCTATATGGATATTCAAAAAAAGCGAATCCGCCCTTACCATCCAGCCTCACAACAGCACAGGACTATCTAGATCACACAATAGTTCCGGATGGTATAGAGATAGGTCTCTACCATGGCCTCACACACAACCTTGTTATCTCCCCTCTTTGGTTTGAAAAAGGCGAATTAGATAGGTTGTTTGATCTATCCGAGCAGCCTTCGACAAATGATCAACTCCCATCATTCAATATGATGCCAGAACTCTCTCTTCTTTCTGAATCGACTGATATATCGGGATGGCTGCATCAGTTTTCAGAATTCAACTGCGGAACAACCCTCCAGGTCTTCGTACCAATCGCTGGGGAGACAACTATAACCAAAGCCGCAGGAAGTCCTTCGCAAGGAATTTATCCGCCCGAGATCGAGGGTGACTTTAATAAATCATCTGTTCTTTCCCAGTTTACCGATCAGCCGGGACGACCGAATCAGTTGGTAGAGTTTAATTCCTCTGGACCAAGCTTTCAGGGCTCTGTACCGATGACCGAAAGGACCCCTAAGACTGGAGACCTGGGCAGCCCTTTAAAAAGATTGATCTATCTAAGGGCAACTTTGATAGATCTAGAGGCATGGTGTAAATTCCTCTCTTCGAGCCTAGCCCTGTCCTTGCATGGTACTAATCGAGTTTATTTAGGGCCGACGAGACCACCGAGACAAAGGCCAAGGTATCTTAAGAGATATCATGTGTAATGGGAGGTGTAGGGGAGATCTTGTGTAATATCCTCTATTTCACGCGCTTCGCCTCTCCCTGGCACTAATACATTGGAACCCGTGCAGGGGCGATCATGAGTGTAAACATCTCCAAAGAAAGCTACACATTACCTGCCTCAGTAACAACTGTACTCACAAATTCACGAGAAAACGCGACTTCAACCGACACTGCATAACGAAGCATTCTAAAAGAACCAAACAGTCGTTGTATGATTGTCAAGTTAAGGGGTGTGCTAAGGCTGGTATGAGGGGGTTCTCTCGCAAGGACAACATGTTGCAGCATTTAAGAAAGGTGCACAAGGTAGATATCCCAGTCAAGAAGTGTAGATTTGGCATGGAGTCCACTTTATAGTGATGAGATATGGTGTTTTTGGGATTTCTCCTCTTCTTGTTTTTCTCTTTATTTCATTTGGGTATCTACTGTTGACATGCTCAGCATCCAGACCGCACAATATCCCGGCGTTTTCTTTGTATATCTTGGGGCTTTATAATTATGGTTTGTTTATATGGCGCTTCGGTCGTCGCGGATATCATGTTTCGCCCTTCGGCGTTTGCTTTGTTTCGTTCTCGCTTTTTATCTCTTCCTTTGATTTGGGTTTGAGCACAGGTTTTGTAACTTTTGTTATCTTCGGCGTCTAAAATATGCTTCTATTTCACTATCCTGGGATTTATTTTAGATTGGACACTTTACAGTCTACTCTTGATAAAAAAAACCCCCCCTTGAAAGCACACTCATTACAAAAACTACAACTGGTCCCGGTGTGAATAGGCACCCGCCTAGCGCCTATGCAATGGGATTCACAAGAAGATCTATATGCAAGTCTTTCAGGCTCAATTTCTACACAATTATAACGAGAATTGAGTGTAAACATATCACTTAAACCGCCAGGCTCATAATCACCACAAGCCATACAAAGGTAAAGAATACCAAATACTCATATGGTGTTCACATGCAGCTTGATCTCATCATTATCTACCGACTATGGAAAACTGTAGAGCTCGAGGGTTACTTTAAATTATTTTTATGGGCTGTGCTGTTTATAATAGTATGACTAATGAAATATATATAAGGCGTAGTCGTTATAGCAATCGATATCGAGCCTGACATGGCGTTTAAGGGGGTGCTTCAGGATCCGGGATCTATCCTAGTCAATACCGGGGGGGGGGTTTGGGCGCGGTTTGGGTACAGCGCCCCCAGCCTTAAAAATTACGCTCCCGTTGTTCCTCGACCAAATTTTGTCTTCTCATGCGGCCGTTTCTTGGCACCATGGTCCGTACATCAACCCTGTTCATCGAGTGATAATCCGTGATTACAAACCCATTTGGGCCAATGAGAGGCCCAGGCACTTGAGAGCCAGGCTCGACATCGAAAAAGCAAAGATGAGGGTGCCTGAAGATCAAACTGGTATAATTACTTACGTTTCCTCTTGGTGGGAGTTTTTTTTTAACTACACGCCTGCGCTCCTTTTATCTTACTCCCAACCAATTAAACACTTCCCGTTGCAGCCCTTGCCACTTCACCCAAATCGCCTCTAGCTAAGAAAACGGAACAGGACAAGTATGATTTTCATTTTCCCCAAAAATCATCACAAGGGATCGATCAGTGTTTATATCACACGAAATATATATATTCAGGCCCATATATTAGACACTGCTGATTAAATGTCAACGTACGTTATGGTTATAGTTGTAGTCGGTCTTCAAGCGCTGGATCTGATAACGAATTGCGTGATTTATTCGAGCATCTACGATTACCCGATGCAATTGGAGACCAAACCTCTGAGCCATCTGGTCTAGTAGATCAGTCGTTTGACCTATTCCTATCTACATACGAACACCCCCAAGCGAGCCCACAACCATTGGCTTCTTACGGCTATATAGGCCGCTCAGAGACGCCCAACAGTTTATTTTCTTCGCACGAACAGCCGCTCTTACCACCGAGTGCTACTCACCTAACCGTCTTAAGTACCTATGAGGACCCCAGGGCTCATAGCGGGCAAATAGAGAACTCCTGTGACGGAAAGTGTAATGGAGAGCTAGTGTTAGTTATCCCCCTTATTTATGCGCCCCTGATTGCCCTATCTTCATCCCCACTACCTAACGATTGGTACAAGCATGTTAACCTACCACATATCTCCACAGAGGCCCCCACAGATGCCAACGTCTCCAATGAAGGCTCCACATCACCTACCTCAGTAATGACTGCAATCGCATATTCACTACCAAAAACTATTTCAACCGCCACTCCAAGACCAGACATGGTGGGCGTTCCAGGTTGTTGGATTGTTCTTTTGAGGGGCGCACAAGGGTTGGTAGCAGTGGCTTTTCTCGCAGAGATAATATATTGCAGCACATGAGGCATGTGCATGGACAAGATATTCTCGTTCGGAGGTTTAGAGTTAGATCCCTTGGTAGCGCGTTGTATTGAGTGAATACGGATGATGTGGCTGTTGATGGAGCCCGTCGTTATGAAGGTTCGGAGATCCCTATGAAGAATGAAGATGGAGGTTATACGTATATGTAGCTAGTAGACCAGCTGTCATGCCAGTGCTATATTGGAATTAAGAAGCCTTGTTTTTTCCCAATGCCAGAAGTTCGTGGGATCTGAGGTTTGAAAACCGACCTTGCCCGAGCCCATCTCCATCAACCGTCTATCCACCGGCCACCAGCTCTTATCTACCAGTGCCTCTCCACAACCACTTACTAAGCATAGCCGTTTCAAAACTGTATATACATAAACGGCACAGCTGGGTAGTCCTCCGCTCTAGTTCTCTCTCCCTAGCACTAGCCCTGTCCCCACGTACCTTAAATAATATATCTCAACATCCGACCCGCCTTAACACAGCGAGTAGCTATGGTCCGATTTTTCCTGGAAGTCAGAGCGCAGTCAAAAGTCTCTTTAAGGTGGGCTGAAATTAATTCGCTGGCGGTTTAGATAAGATGGATATAGTTACAGGGTTAGGGGTGGATGCAGTGAATGAGCGAACCCTTGTCAATGATGCCAAGCTAAGTAGTTATATATGGTGCATGCATAGATGGCTTTGGATTGAGTGTAGAGTCCGGGCGGAGTCTTAGGTGCTCTCGGGTTAAACGGCGAAATTTTGGTTGTGCAGATAACTTTTCTGGAACACTCTGAACAGAGGTAGTGGGTTGTGTAGTGGGTTGTGTAGTTTGATTAGTAAGTAGTAGGTTCGTGGCCAAGACCATCTCCTGGCGCCCAGAGTCTGAAACTCACACTTCGATCGATTTGGTACAAACTGTAAATCCCTAACAATTTTCACCACGACTTAATGATAGAAACGAAAACTATTTTCTTATGAAGCTTTGTCTGCCCCCGAGGGAATCTAGTTTTTTTTCCCTAATAATATTTTTTGCTGCCAAGGAGTAGGATATGTTCTCGATTTCGGCGCCGAGAGTCCGAATTATACTAGAGTTCGAATTCAGGTGTGAATGTTAGCTCCGCCGACACCATAATGTCGATCAACAAATATTGCGTAGGGTTTCAAGTCTATGTGAGATTTGTTGAATAGCTGGAAAGCCCGATTAAACTAATTAGGTATATCACTCGATCGTTTAGATATCTTTGCCGTCAGTGGGTAAGGCGAGGCGATTAGGATCTTAGCTGGTTCATTATTAACAAATCATCGATATCACACTTATGTTCTGAGATCACCAACAGCTCATATATCATCATCATGCACGAAAAATTCTAGAAACAAAGTTTCACAGTGACCTATCTATATTATTCCCAAAACTAAACTAAAAGATTATCTAAGTAGGAACAGGCCATCCAGTGCTCCAGCTAAGTAAGTTCCATCCAAACAGCTTCTGTCCGTCACCATATCCAATGTTGGTATTAACTAAATTAAGGTCACACGTTAGTTAACAAATCCTCACAAGCATGGCTAGTTAATCCGGGATAGGCATACCATAGTGGTAGTAAAGAACAGCTCCTCCCTGGGTGGTGTCGGGATAGATTCCCTGTCCACCAGGTCCGTAGACATTGTCGTGGGACGCCAAAACGGTGGTTCCACCACCAGCGGTACAGGACTTGCCGGTGGCATCGACATAGGGCCCGGTCACGGATGAAGAGCGGCAGACGTTGATGCGGTACTCAGCGCCCTGGGCGGGGCGGGATGTGTCAAAACCTTTATGAATGTGAGCAATTAACCTCAGAACCATCTATCCCGGGCTGGGGAGAATACATACCACAGCAGGTTCCCGACGAGAAGAAAAGGTAGTAGTATGGTGATCGGTAGTACGTGAATGAGCCCTCGACAGCGTGTGATCCAGAGGAGTTGTATGCCACCTGGATGGATGTACCAGCGGTCTTGGTGGGTGTGCTAGCCATGGGGACCTGGTAGATGTCGCCCCAGAAAGAACCAAACGTCGCATAGTAGGTGCTTCCTGCAAGGATGAGGTTGGAGTCGATAGCGTTATATGCAGAACCAGAGGAGGATGCAATGCCGGTTGAACCAAGGTCGGTCCAGGAGCCCACCTCCATGGTGGTGGAGCGGGCAACGCCAATGGCGGATGCCTGGGAGCCAAAGGTCGAGACGGAGTAGTACAGGTAGTAGTAGTCTCCAACCTTTTGGATATCGGGTGCCTGTTCATGTTAACGCTTTATATCCTCTGTTTTTTCTATTGGTATCTCTTACCCAGAGGTCATCATTTCCGGTGAGGGCAATGCTTGAACCGCCTGTTATAGCGCTTCCCTGATTGGTCCATGGTCCAGCCAACGCACTAGAGGTGGCAATGGTGATCTTGTTTCCTGTGGAGAAACGGAAGTATTTGCCATCAGAGGTACGCCTGATCAAGGCAGGATCGTGGACATTGCAGTCTCCGGAGCAAGCTCCAGGAGTTTGTGCAGCGACAGAAGAAATGAGCGAAGATACACTCAACAGAGCGGTAGCAAAGAATGTAGAGAACAGCATTATGGTGATCAACAACCGATTTTTCTTTGAGGAAATGCTGTGCGGGTTGGAGAATCAAAACGTCGTTGGAGGGGAAGCCTGAACTTATAGCAACAAGCTTAGCATGAGTGAACGGCCTGAAACAAAGCATTAACTACAACCGCAGGAGTCTGAGGTTAGTAGTCTGATGGTAGTCTAATTAATTGCTCAGTACTTCTGCTACTACAAACATATCCCGAACGAGCAATCTATTTTTTACAGCTAGGTTGTTGTTAGCTGCGAAACCATGTTCAGGAGACAGAAGCACACATGGGATTTAGCCAAAACTCGGAAGTTACCGACCAAGGTTCCCCAGAGAGGACTTACGTACCAATGGCCCGTCAAGTCCGTCTTTTCGGAGTATTCTGTACCCCAGATCAGTGTGGGGTCATGAACCACCGGTACGTACATACTCGGGGCAAGTAAGAAGAACCTGAAAATGACTTTTGGTGGTAACGACCTCTGATTCGCGGCTGGCGAAAAGCTACACCAAATTGAGCCCCTGCTTGCAGCTTGCATTTTCAAGTTATTGCCTGCCCCGAGTACAACACCTGTGCCAATTCTACCGGCTCCGAGCTCTCTGGGATAATGTGCTTTCCGTGAAGGAATTTCTCGCCGCGCGAGTTCAAGTTTATTCTAATCTGGTCATCGGGTTGTCGGGGCTACATGATCCGTACGTTATAACAGTTTGTTTGGTATCAGATAGAATAACATCTATTATCAACCTAGCACGCTTTCGGATGGAAGATTGAAGTGGAAGCAGAATGGTATGATGCCGTGGTCCGAACTTGGGCCCGTGCTAGGATTATCAGGGAGATCCCTGTCATTTCCCTGTTCTCCCGCAGTACTGGCCGAACCTCGAGCTTTCAAGTAAAGTGTAAGGTGCTACCACGCCTGTAATGATGCTTGAAGATTAAAGTAGCTGTCTTTATAATCCTTAACTGTCAGATGGCCACAATAGTGATGCACCTTTGTTGAACTCGCCGATCGGACTGTTTCGCCCGAAGAAGCGGAATAGAAGGCACCAAATCCGGCCGATCTTTACTGGTAGTTCTTAATGTGATGATGCTCGCAAAAATCTAAAAGTTCAAAGGATTGTTAATGCTATCGGTAAATTTTCTCAACAAGTATTTAAATATCTCACCAACAGGACGAAAGGTTTTCTTATTCAGTGCTCTTGAAGCTTTCTGGTTAATAGTGCTGGGTCGAATTAGTACTTTTTCTTGTATTCGTTGCCAGAATCAATACATCAATCACTAACCGTCACTCGGCAACCAACCAAATTCTCCTATCATGGCACAAAGCACGCCTCCCAGTCCATGTACCAGGATCTGTCTCAAAAGAGTTTGGATCAACTTAAGCCTTTCTCTCCAAGGATCTCGACAGGGTTCTTCTCCTTCAGCCGGGCGAACCGATGGGAACACAAATATCGTCAGTCAGTGTCACCTGGTTGAAGATGCGGAATCCACCAATCCGCATTTTCGGGACATTGCTATAGCAGTGAATTGTCTGAATTGCGTAAGCTTTTGCCGGTAGACTTGATACTTTAGCCGCCGAAATCTTCCATGGTCTCAACAACGAGCATTGTATCGTCCAGATGGGCCTGATTCATGAGCTCGATACCGCCGGAGGCGAGCAGAGATCATACCTCGGTGTATTTCAAGTCTACCCTCGAGCTGTAACGTATGTATGGCAATTACTTTGTTAGGGCGAAAAAAATATGATGCTTGCTTTGGGTGCTCAGCTTTCTGATCGACGCAGTTATGGATAAACTATAGAAACTACGAGCGTATTATCGATCCTAATTCTGACATGAACATCAAACCGGAACAAGAAGATATATCTTTAATTGAGATGGAATATTCATGTGCTCTCTCTAATAGTTCTAGTCATTACTAAAGCTAGGACAGAGCTGGCGGTGGGGCAGAATGAGGAAATATAAATCCCGGCTGTTCCTCGGGACTTAATTTCCCATCGATCAGCCACACCACAGTAAAAGCGCCCGCTTCTACTGTGGTTTCCTCGAAGTACACCTTTATGGCCTAGAGCACCCGAAAGGAAATGCTGTGTTGGCCATAAAAATAACTCTCGATAAACGTAGATTTTGTGATTTCGTTTGCATCTTCGAAGAGCTAGCTAGCAGGAGGCACTAAAGGATATTATATTAGATGGCGCTTTTCATTGTGAGATGGAGTTGTGTTGAAGGCGTCAAACTAGTCGGCGAGGGGGCTATAGCTATTTGACGAGAGAGGTGTTATTGGAAGACTCGGGTTACAAGTAAGTTTCTTCCCCTTAGTCTCGCGATAGGCTTTCAAACTCTGGTATGACAACGCAGCCAAGGCCGGTAATGGAGCTAAGATACAGACTGTTGCTTGGCCTAACTATGTTGTCATATCCTATCACTCGAATGTCGAATGAGATACCATGACGCAAATTAAATTTGCCCAGTATTTATCTATCGTGGATTATAATTTGTATTTTTATTCGTATATACATTCTCAAAGAATATATATCGTTAATGAGAGGGTTGAAGCTGATCAACCAGTATCGAAGGGTCATTTCAAAGGGCAACGAGCCTGGCGGGGAGATAAGAAAGATTCTACGTATCCCCGTCTGCAAGCAAATGATGCTCTTGTCTTGGCTTGTAATCTAATTTAACCCTCTGCTCTCTGAGAGATAGATACTAGCAGCAAGGTAACCATCTCCACATTCTGTAGGCAAGCAACAAGTGTACTACTTCGAACGACGCACCCAAAAAATAAAATCACCTACCCGTAACCCGCAGAACTTCAAAAGCCTGGTGACAATCAGGTTTTCAGGTTCTCTCTTTATGCTGACTCCAGAGTAGACAGTTAGGAAACTACGAGGAAAGAGGCCGGGAATACTTAGTTTAAAAGATTATTTCTATGGGATAGTTTCTAGACAAAACATGATTTAGTGGGCAAATTCTGGAGTAAACTTGGAGCTCTCCAGCCTCGAAATACCAAGGTTCTGTGGAACCACTTCGAAGAAATATCTTAAGATAGTACCTCTAGCGTCAAGTCCCTTCGACAACCCCACCATTCACCAACATCCACCACCACCACCACCACAACAACAACTACCACCACCTCCACCATCTCCACCATCTCCGCCCCTTTCCATCACGAATTATTCATCATCTCATCACAGAAATTACTGTAACCTCATCCTTTTCTTCAAGCTGGCTGTAAATTACTTTATTCACATCCTCTTGGCAGTTCCGTTTCTGTTTCCGCGATTTTGAGAGAAATTTGGATTTTTGGCATCTCAACTGGCATACTTTTTCATCGGCTGCAGTATGTTTTATACCTACAACCTCTCATTCTGAAGATTGGTTCTCCCCTTGGGGTTCATCTCTTCTTTAAATTTATCATAATCTTACTAATGTTTGAGCCCGTTGGATAACAGAGAAAGGGAAGTCTATTGAAAGAGTAATACTAGAAAATTTGGAAAATTTGATTGGATAATTATTGATCCGAAACTTGGGTTCTTATTCTGTGGGGCAGAGAAGCCCCTGTTTTGATCCAACATACTTATATATCCCACGCCATCTTTGCGTCGTCAAGGTCACTCCAACCTATGGAGGAAGCGCAAAAATCTTCCCTTCCTGGAGCGACCGCAATTCTGTTCGAGTGTGCGCACTTTTCGACTCTTTAACTCTCGAAATCTATATAACATTCTACGATAATTATATCGTAACTACGGACTCGGGCGGCAAAGATGAGCAGCCCTCAGAAAAAGTTGTTATATCCTCTTCATTCTTCATTCCTAACTGTGATGAAGAACACCGCTACATCACTCTCCAACTCCAGAAAGATGTAGGAGGCAAAATGTTAGGGTTTTACAAAATGCAAAGCTCCAGTGGCCAAGAATCGCCAGCTGCCAAGGTTGCCAGTGGTTTTTACGACGCCTTGATTGATTTAAAGGACAGGAACGAGGATTCATATCCTTCGCTAGAGTTTTATTTTAAGAATGAAAAGGACAAAACAGGTTTCTTCAATCATTGGGGTGTTGCGTTTGGTCGTCAACGTAAGTTATATCTTCTCACCAGGGAACATAAATTTTATATTTTCAATAGTTCTAACCAAATTATAAAGCAGCGAAAGAATACCCCAGCACTTCGCTTCCTTTAGAGAGTCATAATACAACTGAACAGAACGATTGGGCAACTGTTAAACCTATAAAAACCCCGGGAACCTCGAATTGATCTCAGCGCCTCTGGTGTACGAAAGGTCACAGTTGATTGCTCAATTGACATCACTATTTAAGGAAAGGGCCTTAGAAGACCTCGAGTGTCATCTCCAGGGAGACGGGAGCGTCAATGATCCATTCGTTTGGGAGGTTTTTGTTCCTTACAGTAAAATCTGCGGATGTAAAATCCCCGAATATAAAGGAATACATTGACAAGCCCGCGTAATCTACTCTGGGGATTCCGCTTATGGGTCGGCAGACATGGATGTGCAAGATCATTCGATAAGAATATTTCGGGGGCCGTTGCTCCCTGTCAAAGCCCGTAAAGACTACTATATGAGGCTTATTAGGGAATTGAAAATTCATGAGTTTTTGGAAGGTACTGAAGAGGAGAGGTATTTGTGTCTGAAGTTGTTATGCCCGGCGTATCTTTCGAAGCTCGAACCTCCAAAGAAGGTTAACGTCATGATTATCCCTGAAACTTCACAGTTGGATCAAACGATTCTTTCGACTCTCGACTTTGCAGAGACTTGTCCCCCAGCTTCGACCCTTCTGAACTCATAAACATCCAACAAATTTTCTTAGGCCATCGGCTTGGCCGGCTACTTCCGGTAAATGTTTATTGAAGGTTCAATACCACATCATCTTGCAATGATCTTCTGTCCGAACAGGCTGATATATATAGACATGTTATCAAGCACAATTTCACTCTCGTAGACGGAGCTCCGGGAGCTGGGAAGTCTGCATTGGCTACAAAAATCATTTCTAATTTCATTCAACAGAGAAAGAAAGTCCTTGTAATGGCGACTAGCGGCCATGGATTTTTCGGCAGTCACTGTTTTAGATACTTTGTCAGAAGAGCATAGCTGGCTCTCTAGGAATATTGTAAGAGTATATTCACACCCTGAGTCGTGGAGTCGTGAGCCACATTCTACCTGGGCTGGAATGGACATCCTCAAGAGAGTCAGCATTAGCATTCATCCTTTGTCAGTTAAAAATTCCCGAAGGAAAAAGGATAGAATCGCCGCTGCAAATGCCATTTTCATGACGACGGAGACGACACTCAATTGCTATAACGGATTCGAAATTTCGAGGCGGAGTTTCGACCTCATTGTCATAGAGGACGCCAATACGATTGATGAGGGCCTTGCACTCAGGCTCTCTAGAATACCTTTCTCAAACTCGCTTCGTTGGCTAGTCATGGGCTGTTCGAAGGGTATTGAGCCAACATACTTGACCGAAGACTTTAGACAAATGGAGATATGCAGCTCATGGTTCCAGCGTCTCCTCAGACACCCCGAATTCCGTCTGAACCCCCTTCGTCTCACCGCCCAAATGCGCTGCAGAGAGGACTTATACCAACCAATCAACGATGTCTACTTCGGCGGCGCCATCACCACTGCATCCAATGTTCCGTCTCCTCATCTGGTCGGCCCCGAGTTGTGCATGGGCTTTTTCAACACTGCGAGTATCTGCTGGCCCAAATACAACTTTTCCAGGTGTGACCAAGAGCTAATGGAGCTTGAGACGCACAACCGGGAAAAAAGTCTCGTATTCTATATTTTGAGCAGCATCGTCCAATTTTCACCAAACGCCTCACTTATCCTCCTCACCTACTGCGACTCTCAAGCAGTGCTCATGGAGGCCGGGTTAGCCAACAGGTGCCAGTACGAACGGCGCCTCCGCGCGCAGATCGAGGTCTCAACGGTCGAAGCTTCCGCTTCAAAAGAAGCCGATTACGCCGTCGTGCACCTGCCCCTGTGAAAGAACTCGTACGAAGAGTACGCGGACCACGGGAAGTTCGCGGTTGCAATGACACGTGCGAGATTTGGAGTCTATGTGGTCGGAAACTAGCAGGAGATGGAGCAATTCGAGAAGGTTAGGGGCACCTGGAATAAAAATCTTTGGAACGGCTGGTTGAAATACGTGGAGAGCTCTGGCTGTGGGGCGATTATCAACGATGTTGGGGATTTTAAACTGAGGCCTCAGTAAATGTCCGTGGTTCTTATAGAGAGGACTGAGGGATAACTATCAGCACCAAATGGGGGGGAAATGTCGGATGACACTGGAAAATTCAAACACGATAAACCGAGTTAAGGTTACTTACATCTGTACGATTAGGATTCCGTTTTGAAATTGTAAAAGAAATCAGTGTCAGACCGTAGTGTTCGACCTGTTTTGTTTGAATACAACCAGGATCATTTTGTTGACTAAAGCACGATCCACCGCCCTAAATATTATAGGAAAATCTAGAGTAAATTTACAGTAGCAGTAGTGCTAATTTATTCGATAAAAGGTGGTAGTACTAGAGCATTAGCTCTGCAAATAATTAAAGAGTTGTGTGGAACGATTGTTTAGAATAAGGCGTTTATTAGATACAACAGCAGGGCGGAACTTTGAAGAAGGAGTGGGTTTCACATGCTGGCGAGCTAGTGCATCACTTGTCCATGCAGAAATTCAAAGAATTTGGTTTGTAAGATTCGGCACCACTGCTTCATGAAGATTCGAGCGAGTTCGCCTCATTTTTCTATATATACCAGACGTACCCCCACACACGTACCCCATATCCCAGGACTTAAGCTTCACGGGGATAAACGAGCATCATGCACACGCGTCGCAACGCACAGCTCCATAACGCCACACCTTATTAATAACCAGAAGGTTATCTCCACAGCCCGCTGAATAAACAAAACAACCCTGCCAGCGACAAAGCATGCGAGTGATACCCCATGACGCCCCACTTGTTACCAAATCTATTGCTGGACTTAATATATGTCCGGCCTCAGCCTCCCTCCCTCCTCGCCTAGCAAGGATGGTGATAAGTGAGGAATCGATCGACCCATGTCGTGATTTGAGGATAAGGATTTGTTTTGTTTTGTTTTATGCGTTTTGTAAATTTGCATGTATACACCGGTCTGTGATCAAAGGCTATGCTACGGAGTGGAGTCTCGCAATTAAGTGGTGGCGGCTATATATATGTACAGTACGATGCCAGTCGTGAGCCTCAGGCGCGGCGTCGCAACGCCCCCGAACCATCACGGGTACCAGCACAGCAACCACAATTGATCCTTTGGAGAGCTGAATTTTTGTATAGTTGTTAAATAGTAGATAAATAACAATAATTTGACATTTAATATCTTGTGTACCAACCCGCTGTGAAAAGGTTGTGGAAATCTGGTTGCGCCTGACGCTCACGACTGGCATCGTACTGTAGGTATGCAGTCGCTCTCGTTTGGCTGAAGGTCAATCCACTTAACATACCTGTATCTATGTATCTACCTCGAAAGTGCTAAAAGTCCCTTTACAAAGTGCGATTTTTTGTGTATCTACACACTAGCTAGCTCCGCAGTAGTGGAAAGGCAGCGATTGTGTGTGGAGGCTTAGCAGCCAATTAGAAAGCATTCCTCGAAAAGTAATCTCGAGCATGGCCGATGGCTGTGCAGCTGGCTGGCTTGAAGCACGACTCACCGGAGTACATGGATGGGAAACATGTCACGATCACGAATCATTAGAGGCTCGGGGACAAGAGACTCGACAAGCGAGGTAATGCGGGGCTACTACAGTTCGTTGATATATAGTTAGGTGTCGCAGCTTTGGCCATAACCTGTCGCTCCATACTGGATCGACTGGTCACTGGCGGAATTTGATGTTTTAACCCCCTTGTGGGCACCCGGCACGATGGATCCCGCGTCAATTGTTGGCCTTGTGGCTAGCATCCTTAGTATCATCCATCTTGTCACTAAGCTTGTCGAGGTGAGTAAGACATACATTGAGAGGGCCAGAACCCCTCGATATCTTCGGACCATCAAGGATGCACTCGAATCCTTCACCAAGGCACTCGAAGGCTTCAAAACAGCGCTTGAGAACTTGAAGGACTTTGCGGGTAGGAACCCGAAGTCCAAGGCGTTTTCGCTACTCCATAACTCGCATGGGCCATTCCTGGGGTGTGGGAAGGCATTGGAGAGGACCATGAATAGACTTAAGCCTGCCCATGGGTTGAAGGCGATCTTCAGGAAGCCGAAATGGCCGATTTCGCAGGAGGAAACCTTCCAGCTCACTAGGTGGATAGAGAAGCAGACGAGAGTATTCCAGGCTGCTGTGAAGCCGGATATGTGAGTCAAGCCGACAAAGTCAGGCGTGGTATCTGTGTGCTGACTTAGTAAAAGGACGTTCTTGCAAAGGATTGCGTATGAAACAAACCTTGCGATACGAAGCATTCAACGGGGAGCGGAAAACATATCGAGGGGAATCGAGACGGGGGCCCATGCGACTGAACTTGCTATTCAGCAGGCGGGAGACATCTTGCACATATCGAGAGATAAGAAGGGCATTCAAGAGTTATGTCAGGAGGTCGATGGAGAATCGAACCTTAGCCTTGGTATGACTACCCATGTCCTCTTTCCTGTTTCTGTCTAACTGTAATCGTTATGTAGTCCTTCGATGGCTTTACCCAGATAAATTTGACGAAAAACAACAATAAAGAGCTGGAGGGGTGAGATAGTATGCAGAAGCCAAAGATCTAACCCAGCGGCCTTACAACACCAACCACCACCTCATAGAACCTCTTCTCCTTAGGTATACGCGAGGGGTGATACAGGCGATATCGTTGATCTAGGTGTGGTCTGGCAAGGAAGAGAGTGAGAAACGACGATGTGTGATGTGAAGAACTTCATCTAGTCTGCTTACAAGGAGGGGGAAGTGGGGACTTGGAAGAGGAGAAGACGGGACAGATTAGTTGAAGAGCAAGCGGGGTAAAAGATCGGGAGAAATGAACTCAGAATTTACGAGTAAATTCGGCAATTGAATAAGTGGAAGATAGGGAAGAAAGGTCAGTTTTTGTAAATATATGTAATATCCAAATCCCACTTCCGTGGCACAGACTTCATTTAGGACTATCTAGAGCTTAAGCTCATGCAGGAGGGATAGATGATAATGCATGAAGCCGGGGTTTTTTATTGTCGAATACAACGTTCTGTGTGACAAGAGCTTGATTTTGGTGTCTTTTGCCTGGCCAGCTCAATCTATAACATAAGCGACTCACATTTGACTAATCTGTCCCAACTTTACCATGGGCTATTTCATAACTAGCACTCTCATATTGATCCGCTCAATAAGCTGACAGCATATACGAGCATTACATACAAAACAGTCTGTACTACACACCGGAAGATTAAAGGGTATCGCAACATCCAATCCAAATGGTGGTGCAGGGGCAATTTAACCTTTTTGAGACACAATTGTACAAGTAAGCACATGTACCTGAGGTACCTACATGTACCTACATCTACATCTAGGTACGCGAGCACTCGAGCTAGATACCAGCCAAAGTAAGTATTGGCAGACACTACGCAGAGTTGTTGACTTTCAGTACCTTTTCAGTTATGCAGGTAATGAGCAGCTCTCTCGAGTACCAAGTAGTACCTACATGTAGCGCAGTCATCCAGCAGGGATGGGTTATGGCTCCATCTCCCGTGCATCCCAATCAAGATAGCCCTCTTCAGAACGCCTTATGTAGGGATCAATCGATAAGCTAGGATTAGATCATGTAACTTAATTACATACTTTGCTCTGGGAAGTACCTGTAACTACATGTACAAGTACACTTCACGAATGCACCAGCTGAGTGCTCTCTCTAGCTTGATGCTCGTATCAATACTTAGGCACCAGGCTACACCTGGGTACCTAAATCAAAATCTGGCCCGGTAGAGCACAACTTCAATATCAATAGAGTAATTTACTGATACCTATCTCGCTTCAAGTGCCGAAAGCAGCAATCGTAGAAGCACTGTCTCTATCGAAATGTAGGCGCAGGAACCTTTTCAATGTCACTCTCCCGAGATAGTAATCATTTAATCTAAACTTGTCAGCTTCGACCAGTCATTAATGTAAGCTCAACCATACTACCGGCGCCTATAGACAGTCGATCAACCATCACCAGTTACTATACCACTACATGACCATCAGTCCAATATTCCGCTCACGAAGTAACCACCACGGGTGCCGCAGACCCGAAGCATAGCATAACATCTCCCGTTCTCCAACTTCTCCATCGTCGGCTAAAGCAGAGCCGAAGCCGCAGGGATCTTGGTGTTCAAAGGGGGCAAGGCAAAAGCTTGGGACCCAAACTTTTTTCTCTTTTGGAGTTAAAGAGCCTCCGTTCTACTAGGGTTGCGGCCCAGCGCGGATCGGTCCTGCACCTGTTGGCTTAAAAAGTTAGTAGGTTGTTGATATTGCGGGCAGGGCGCCGGATCAGTTGTTCAGTGTTCAGCAGCCCGATTTGTTAACGACATTCCTCTTTCGGCCGATTTTAGTACTAGGCAGCTTTCTCCAGACTATTCGATTGGGCCATTGGAGCACGTTGGGAGTATCTAATTACTCAATTCTTCCAGGATAATAAGAACTAGATAGTTACACACTCCTCCATGTAGTTACATCACCAAGCACAGTACCTGCAGAATACAGCTCATTCGATTCGACACCCTCTACTCTCCCTATGAGCTGCCGGTTCCTAGCAGACCTAGCCAAAAGTGCAAAAAAAAAAACCGCCCTTCTGAGGATATAAAACCCTTCTGCTTCCCCCACATAGTACCAATTCCTCACCCAGCAAGCTCTTCACGGTCCTTCATCTTCAATCTCAATCTACCAAACCTCCGTTAGATCCACCCCAACCGCCAAAATGAAGTTCACCATTGCCGCTCTCACCGCCTTCGTCTCTCTCGTCTCCAGCGTCGCCCTCCCGAACGCCCTCCCAGAGGCCGAACCCGGCGTCTCAATCGCAAGACGTACAGTCGGCGGTGTAAGTTCCCCCCACGTCCCAAGTTCTCAAGAAACTAATCTTAACCCCCTCCAGATCTTCCTCTGCGACGACATCAACTGGGGCGGCAACTGCGGATACGCCGTGCAGCCCCTCTACACCTGCATCAACATGGGCACCGACTGGAACGACAAGATCTCGTCCTTCGGCCCTGACTCTGGCACCACCTGCCTGCTCTTCCGCAACAGCGGCTGCAGCCAGGGACAGTTCTTTGAGAAGATCAGCAACCCTGGATCAGCCGACTTGAGGAACGAGGGTATCAACGACCAGATCTCCTCGTTCCAGTGCTACCCGTCCGGTGGTAACTCGGGGCTGAACTGCTACTACTGTGCGCCGTATCAGTCGTATTGCTCGATTGTGGATTGCGTGAGTATTTCTGGTCCTGGGGGCGGCGGGGGTGTGAGTAAGTGGGGATACGTGCTGACTGTGGTGGTGTTATGGGGTGTAGTCTCAGTGCGCGACGGGAAGTGGCACTATTGGCACCTGCTATGTCAATTAAGCTTTTGGGCTTGGGTGATTGGCCGGGGATGTAGATTTGGAGGCTGGGATATGATATATAACGAACACGGGCCATGGCCAATATTGGGAACCAGTAGTAGTTTATACAATTAATGAGGTTGACAACAAATAATAACTGGATTCGTTGCCTAGTTACAAGTATGTAGCTGGGACATGTTAAGTGATATGGTTCGAGTGATGAATTGTGACTGGCTGCTGCATCCGCCGGAAATTGGGGGCTTCCAAATTCGGAAACTGCAAGTGAGTAGGTGAGACATATCTCGTGAAAATGGGCAACGTACGGATTAAGCAACAGGCCTTGGGGAATATTGTTTCCCCCTGGAGCTGAGTAGAAAGAAAGTCGGATCAAATGGTATTCGCGGGTGCGCAGTAGATAATTATATAAGTTTTACGACGACACCGGTTCCTTGTTTCCTCCTGTGACCAACGTCATACCCTTCCCCAGGCTCCGCGATTTAATGGAGACGTCTCTCTCCGGATTAGTTATCCACTATTCAACTAAACATACATATACTCATACCGGTCCAGTCGCTCATTGGCGGACTTGAATATCAAAGGATGATTCGCTTGTCACCATATATCAGTGTGGTATCGCTTTTACAAGCTGCTTACTATATAGAGATACTAGCTATAAGAATAATAAATAAAAAAAAAGAGAAATAATACCCATTAAAACTCCAATTACCAATCCCACCAATCCCACCAGTCCCCACGGTATCTCGATCTCCAGTACAATCATTCCAAACAGAGCGCAGAACAGAGCTTACATCGCTAAGTAGCCATGCTTCTAATATTGGGCGACATTCTCTATCACGTTTCCCCTCGACAACAAACAGCCCCGTTGTCCGGTTCGTTCCAATTTCATATAGATGTAACAACCACCTTTGCTGCACCCGCCACCCCCCCCCCCCCCCAAATCCCCCCCGCCTTACGCCTCAGGTCTTAGCTCAAATCAAAACCAGCATTGGAGTTCACCGAATATAATAGCTTCTCTTTCAGTATTTTGAAGTCTTTATATCTCGGCATCTTCAGCAAATTCACACACGTACCTAACAATCGTCAACAACGGCAGCACCGAATCTCACATGGGGGGTTACTTACTAGCACTGCACAGCCTCGACTGATCTTCTCCAGCGTCTCTAATACTAAACTTCGGCCTCAGGATGCCAAAGCCCAGCAGTGGGGCTCTCGCAACACTCGTCACGAATTTCAGCACTTTTCTCCGCTCAAAGTCGTCGAGCTCCCGCATGACCTCCCAGAATAGCTGCACGCTTGGGTGCTCTTTCCCGTCGTCCCCAATCTGGTATACGCCGCCGTAGATTGTGTTTCTGCGCAGGTCTTCGACGTCGATCGGGGTGTTTATGTCGCCGCCGACGAGCGTCTGGAGCTCGCTCTGGTTGAACATGGAGAGCCATGAGGGCTGGATGATTGAGTTGAGGCCCTTCAGGAACGCGGCGGTCTGCTCATATGCTTGTCCGGAGAGACGGTAGCGGGAGACGAGATGGATGTATTCTAGTTTATTTGTGTTTGTAACTGGGATCTTCTCGCCGCCTGGTTTCAGCTCTATTGTAATCGTCTTCTGGCTGGGTAGTCGTGAGGTTATGGTGAAGTTGAGCGCGAAATCGGCTTCGACGTCCCCATTGTAGTTCTTCAGATTGACGAGACCGCGGTAGAGATCCTCGTCGAGATCTCGGAGATCATTGACACCGACGCTGGCGGTGGCGCTGGCTTGTTGGGACCACCGGAGAAGGAAAAACCCGGCGAAGGCAACATCGACGAGGATTCCTTCGTATAGACATTTTCCCACCACACGGCCGAGAAATTCGTAGCGGCGGAGGAGGCGTCTAATGCCTTTGTCGAGATCCGGATAATTAATTGTCGCTAGCTCCTCTTTCAGCACTTCGATACTAGTTGGGTTGGGATATAACAGATGCTGTTCATTTTCCAGAAACAAGTTCTTCCCCAGCTTCGGGCGAATTGAATAGCCGGAGGAACCCTCCGGCTCTCCGGGTTCTAAGTGGCCGTCGTCAATGTCATCGTCATCGTCATCGTCAGCATTTCTATCGCCGGCAGCAGCAGGTGTAAAGGCCTCCCCACAGACGCCGGTCAAGAATTCTTTCGTAACACCGCCGCCGTCAATTCCTGCCTCCTCAGTCCCGAATTGATCTACAAATGTGATTTGTATTGGCTCTTTAAGTCTCTCGCCCAAAGGCCAAAACTGTTTGTATGCATCTTCAAATACCCTATTTCTATGGATCGTGGCATGATGTCTGGAAAGCATGTCATGGCCGTCCAGAGCTTCATCCTGTCTCGGTATTGTACCCCGTCTAGACCGTGACAGAACCGCCGCTCGCCATTGATCCGGATCAACAAATCCCCCGCGGCGTCTTTTCTGATCTACAGAGACGAATTGGCGGAATATCTGAACGCGAGTTGCAAACGGAATGAAGAAAGGTAGATTCTTAAGAATTTCCAAGCGGGGGGCAATGGCAGCCAGGTAGTTATATCTTTGCTTTTTGCGCTGGGACCTTTTTTTTCGCTCCCATCGAAGATTACGCCGCTCAATAGGATTCATCGCAGCTAAAGCAGCGGGGTCAAGTTCGCGCTCGTCCTCTTCTTCAACATCTTCGTCATCGGCTTCCATTCGGTGTCTGTTTTCTTCTTCTTGAACCACTGAAGGGATGAATCCTTCCATATCGAAATGATTCGTCATGAGCCAATGGCCTTTAGGGAGGAATTGTCGTCGAGAACTACACCAGTTAATAAAGCCTTAAGAATTTGGAAGTGAACATACTCTCTAGTATAAAGTTGCTTTAGCAATGCGGTTGCTTGTGCCCTTAGATAATCTACGCTCCACCCCTTGCTATTTTGATCCTTAAAGTAGATTTCTCCACCACTTGTTCTCGATTTATCTTCACCTATTATCTCTCCGCCTTCCCAATACATCGCGAATGTCATACTTTTAAGAAATACGCTCATTTCTCCCACCTCCTTCAGCGGTAGCTGCCTATCCTTGATTCCTCTGCCGGCGAAAAACTCATCATCGTCCATAACCATGAGCAGGAATCCGTATAGTTCGACAAAAAGAAGAATCAAATTCCACTCCTCATCATCATCAGTCTGCGTTGAATCCTCGGAATTGTTGCGTCTTTTAAGGCTTTCTACGGCAACTTTGTAATCTCGGCTGATCCCCGAGTAAAGGTTTGTTCTTCTCACGGCTTCCCAGAGAAATCGCACAGCAGATGCACCGTCACTGGTTTCTGCTAGGCAGAGCCACATGCGAACGTCCTGACTCTTACGGGGAAACACCAATAGCAGAGTGAGAGTAAATCCGGCAAATATTTTAGCATCATTGAGATCAGAGTATTTTGTTTTTGAAAAAACGGTTGAAACAGAAGATTGTTGTACCAGTCCCTCCAATCGAGACTTGATAAACGGCGGTAATGGTTGTTTCTTACTGGGGCGGGATTTTATATCGGTTGAATCCTCTTCATCCGAGTCCTCTTCCTCCTCTTGGCCCATTGGCATATCCTCGATATCAATCCTCTTGCCGGCTTCTGCAGAAACCGAGGCAAGTAATAGTGACAAAACTCTTTGCTGCTCCACGTCTCTATTGAACCTCAAGCGGTCATCTCCTCTGAGGTCAATGATCGTTTTTCGTGACGATGAAGCAAACAGGAAATCGATTATGTATGCCAAAAGCCATAATCGCCCTTCCACCTCTGCACCCAGCCAAGCGCCCGGCGTAGCTTCTATAGCCTTGAACAGCTCCTCTATATCTACTCCTTCCCGTAGCATACAGAACCCTTTAGCTCCTAGGCGTTCCGGAAGCCCGGGGGTGATAAGATAGTTTGCAGCAAAGACCGTGTAAGACACTGCGGTGCACTCGTTTTTCGAGCGTAATGGCGTCAATACAGCCCTCAAAAGCGCTTCCAAGTCAGCCTCGCAGGCAGTCGTGACTCGAGAGAGGGCCTGGTAGTATTTTGCATCAACAAGCGTCGGCAGTCTCTCAGCCAGCCATGGAAGCAGTCTCAGAGAGTAGTTCCTCACAGAGTCACCACTCATAGCTTTGCCGGGCAGATCAGCCCCTTCGGGATCGTCATACAGAGCCTCAACAAGCAATTTGGCGAACTGTCCCAACAGATACCGTGATCGCTTCGGATCTTCGCCTGCCATATTATCCCCATTCTTGATAGCATCCATAACCAGGGATACCAGAACCTTGATTCTCTCAAAATCCTGAGGATCCTGTATTCGCTCACGGCGGTATCCCTTGGCACCCTTTATCGACCCATCTCTTCCTTCGCCAGATCCCAGTTCACCTATCCTGCCCTTAGAGTCCCTTCGCACTACAAAACCTCTCTGGTTGAAGGCTATAAATAAGGCGATACCCCTGATCCAACTGCCCTTGATTTCTCCGCCAAACTCCTCATCCCACTCCCGTCTCCACTGGGCCCTCTGGATGCCAGCAACTCTCCGGCCTCTCCAGACCCGCTGGATGTTGGAAGCAGCTTTGAGTTGGCGACGCTCGGCTTCTCTTTCGGCGCGCTCCTTCTGGGCATTGGCGAGGGATAGTGATTGTGAGGGTTTGGAACCACGAGGCGGCACAGTGGATTTACGCCCCGAGAGGTTGACAACGCGGGGTTTGCGGGAAGACCCGTTGAAGGTGAACATTGCGGGGTGAGTGTGGGGTAACTTCTGGATATGTGTGTAACGATAGAGCTATTGTGCGGGAGAGCTGAGATGGTTCAGAGAAGATAGTCCACCAAGGTAGGAGTAACAGACGGAGTTAGAGGGTTTAGTAGGAGATAGAAGCTAGGATGATGGCGGTGGCAGTGGCAGTGGCAGTGGCAGTGGCAGTGGTTGCGAGAGAGCTTCTGGGGGGGGGGGGGGGTGTGGTGATGGGCGAGAAGATGATAGGGCCTGACCGGATAGAATGATCGACAGTCGAGGTGAAAGGAAAACTACAAGGGTGTCGATAGGAGAAGATGAGGTTTAAATTTAAAGAAAGGAAAGAGATAGAAAAGATGGTAGAAAGAGCAAGGGAAACGCTGAACTACTTACAGAGAAACCCAAAGCTTATCAGTGCCTGTGTGGCGCCCGTGAATTATGTCTGTGGCGTTTGATTTATAAGATGAGGGCATTACGGTATCACCAGGAACACTGAGGTCCATGTCCAAGTTTAGAGTCTCGGGGATTAGATCCTGTATCCCTCCTCCTCCTCCTCAAGACGATTCCTCACAGGTGAAAGAGGGTTTCAGTTCGGGATAAGCCCACAGTGCATGAGGTATTGTAGGTACTTGTGATACCAGTAAATTATACAAATATGTACATCTGTGGCGCAGCGCTTCTTAAAATCGAGTGCAAAACTTCGCAAAAATCAACTCCAGTTATTCTCATGCGCGTTAGTTGAATAAAATAAAATTGTCCGACTCTTACCACGCCTGATATCATAAAGTTATCACCATATGTAAAGTAGACTGTGCATATATGTTCCTTCTCTTGTCACCCTGCAGGTTTTAACTCACGTCTTCCCTGCCCCACCACTAGTACTACAAGTTTCCAACCTCCATCACCAACTTCAACCTCACCAACACCAATTCCACCAATTCACGATGCCGCCACCACGCACTCTCTTCCTCCGAACATCCACGCTCCGGATTGCCACTCGCCCAATCCACTATCCAGCGCTCTTACGATGTTACTCAAACAAAACTTCCCCACAATCGACTCCCCCACCAAAGACCCCCGCAACACCTGCCCAAGATGCCCTTCCGCATGTCAGCGAGGAGGCTGCCGCTACTGCCGGTATCACCGGAGAGACAAAGCCTGAGCTTGAGCAAGGCACACCTATTCAGGAGGTATGCGCTTCGATCTCTTGTTTTGGCCAGTACCGACCACTGTATTAACATGCCCAGATGATCAACCGCAGTGCTGAAGCCCGCAAGAACGCTCCCTCAGTACTCAAGACTCCCTCCAACAAGCGATCATATTCTACGGAGGTCACGCCCATTGACGCTGGCGCCGGTCTCGAGGCCCCCGCCAATATCCTCTCAATGTCTCTCGAAGAGCCCCTTCCGCCCGGCGCCAAGTTTCCTTTGCCGACACTTCCCATTCCCGCTCGGGGACATTTGCAATATCGCTATTCCCCTCTGATGGTACAGGTTACCAACTTCCTAATGCGACACGGAAAGGTTGCCACACCCTTCGCCCCTCTTTAGCGGCCCGGCTGACACCTCCTAGAAAGCAACTGCGCAGTCTGTCATGGACCACGTCCTCTCCATCCTGCGTACTAAGCCCGCGCCCAAGCAATCTATCACATACACCCCCCTCATCCCAGGAACACCTCCGCTCTCGTCCCTCCCATCTGACCCCCTTCTGTATCTTCAAACTGCCATTGACTCTGTCGCTCCGCTCATGAAGATTATCTCTGTCAAGGGAGCAGGAGGAGCGAAGGATATGATTCCAAGCCCATTGAATATTAGGCAGAGGAGAAGGATGGCATTGGAATGGATTGTGGCTGCTGCGGATAAGAAGAAGGATAGGAGTGGGTTGGCGGAGAGGTTTGCCGATGAGATCATTGCTGTCGTGGAGGGAAGGAGCGCCGCGTGGGACAAGAGAAACCAAGTGCACAGAACCGCTATCCAGTCGAGAGCGAACGTTGTTGTTGATGGCAGGAGGCAATCCAAGAAGAACACGAGGAGATTCCCATACAACTAGCGGGCGTGTGGGTATCTCTTGGGTTTGTTTGGACTTCTGTCGGGGTGTGGGAACTCTTGTATATTCTTCTATAAAACTGACAGAGCCATGTGTAGGATTAAGCTGGGGCCGGTATATGGTAAAGATAGGTCTGGAACTATACCAAAAGTAAATTTATTGATCAAGTTTCTCTTCATTTACCTTTGGGTACCCGGAATATCATTTTGGCCGTGAATATAAATATCAATACGAGTGATAGCGTATGTGTGTACTGCTTTAATACGCGCTTAGATACTAGGAATTAAGCAGTGTGTCAAACGGCGAACCAACTGCTTCTCCCAGTGCAGGACTACATGTATTCTTCTATAGACTCCCACATACTAATGTGTCGACCGCGCGCGATCATAAGTGTATTGTGTACCTGATACCACCAGCATGGCTGCTCTTATCACATGCAGCACATGTCTTAATCTAGGGTTATATAGTGATAGCTACGCATATACTACATCTATCCAGAGGGTGCGTATACTCAGTCATGACCCATCACTCGGAACCCGACTCCCTTTTTTCGGTCTCCTCCCCCTTTCCAGTCTTCCGTTTACAAAAAAAGGGGATGTAATAGGCACTGTAGTAATACGAAATTGTGCAAAACTTCGGAATTCAATCTAAATTTAATTTCAATAAGTTATATTATGTTCTTAAGCTCCAATTAATGAATTAAACAAAAAAAAAAAAAATCAGCTGCTTAAGCTTTCTTTTTTGCTCTACAGAATTATATAAACCTCTCCCGCGATGATCCATAATTGCACTCACTCAACGAAGCATGAGAGTTCGTAGATTATCAGATCCCGAAATCCGAGCTCCTGCAGCTCAGTAAGATCGCGCCTAACCAAACATGAAAACAAGATTACGATTATAGTATTTTAGAGTGTTGAATACTGATTTTCCGGGCACTAATTTATACTATTTGAGGTTATGGAAGTGGCCGGATTTCTATTTCAACAAGGAGACATACAAAGTACAAAAGTGCAGCTTACTCCGAGTGAGAGCTTGTGCTCTTCAAAAAAGATCTGCACTTTTATTTATCAACGGCAGTTAACTGCCACCAGTAACAGTAACACCCCTTCAAACCGAGGGAATAGCCGAAGATGCAAGCAGGCGTGCCAAGTGAACGCAGACTGAACTGGCCGTTTAGTGTCTATGCCGAATGACGTGTTGTCACGGTGATGAAGCTTCATAAAGAATGCTCAACGATTCCCCGCCCTCAACATTTGAATTCGTGTGGACTTGCGACACTAATACGTAGTTCACGAAAATGACTGCTAGATTTTGGTGATAAACAGCTCTGGATTCCCATCTCACGGATGACAGAGCAATCTGATTAAAAAAAGGCTTGTTTCTGACACGATACGTGTATGTCCTTTTGAT
Organism: Morchella importuna; assembly: GCF_003444635.1. Classification (NCBI taxonomy): domain Eukaryota; kingdom Fungi; phylum Ascomycota; class Pezizomycetes; order Pezizales; family Morchellaceae; genus Morchella; species Morchella importuna. The sequence goes on from NW_025763413.1 coordinate 771,573, forward strand.
TGATCAAAAGGGGAATAGGGGGCTACAAGGCGCCCCTTGTGACTGTGACCTGGGGTTGATAGATCATCTGTGTGGTGTGGCTAAAGCTTCGAGGTTGCCACGAGGTGGCGGCAGGGTGAGCAGCGTAGGGTGAGTGCGCTGCACAGGTGAGCAGTCAGCGGTCGGTTACGCACGTAGTCATCAATTAGCCAACCAAGGGAACCTAGGTATACAAATTCAAACCATCAAAGGCAAGACAGCCATTCTCTGCAGAATCAAAGGAAGAATATGCTAGGTCTTCGGGAGTAATTTAGAATAGTATGCACCGAGCGAATAGATAAAGAACTGCGTGGAAAAAAGGAGTGGCATCAGGAGCGAAGAAGAAGAGACAGCAGAAGCAGTAGAAGCTACGTAGTATGGTATCAGCCATCGCCTCTCCGTCACCTTGCAAGCTGCATTCAATTACTGTGCAGGGCCCTGCCCTCTCGCACACGTCTCCTCAAAATATTTTCCTCCTCCCTTCTTCCCTTCTCCTTTCTCCTTTCCCTTCTCCCATCAGAGCTCATCAACTTCCGCAACTTCGTCTTGGATCAACCTCCACGACACCGTTCTTCTTTCCCCATAAAACCAATCCAATCATAAAAAAAAACTTGAAAACAATCCGAAAACCCTTCCTGGCATTTTAAAAACCAAAAAAAAAAAAAAAGTCCTTTTCTCTCGATACATCCAAGGTTGGTTCGCATTCTGTTAGCTCACAAATTTCATCCAACCACACACCCCCGCGAACAAAATTTTTTTTTCTCGCTCCCTTACTAGGCTTGTCCTTGGAACGCTTGAAAAGTTACCCCACCACATCAATTTTCACCCCTCTATCTATACCCTCTTTCCTTTCGCTCACCTGCAAGGCACAAACAAAGCAGTTCTGCTACAGTTCACCAATACTACTAGTGGTCGTCTTTGTTGGTGGGTTTCCACGATTTCGCTATTCTTTTTTCACGTTCATAACCTCACCCCTTGCCCCTCCATCCCGCTTATCTCGTTTCTTGTGCACGTTTCGCCCCAGAAATCAGGCGTTGTGCTCTATTTGTGGGAGTACTGAGATCATTTTGACTGACTATTTCTATCCTGCCTTGCTGCTGGTATTTTACAAACAGAATCGAACCAAAGGAAATATATAAAAAAAAATCCGGAAAAAAGAAAAACTTTTCAAGACAATAAATGTTTGTTCCTCTATTTCCTACCTATTTATTTCCTTGCTCCTACGTCCTTAAGCTGACACCCAAGATAGCATCACATAAAAATGTCTACTGAAGCCACCGCTATCACCCCTCCTCCCCAGGAGCAGATTGAGCAACCCGTCAACGGTTCTTCCCCGGCCAACGACCCTGCCTCTGACAGCGACAACAATGGCTCTTCCAGCGCCGCTCCCAGCGCTACCACCCATACCGGGCACACCTCCGCCTCCCTCTATGTTGGAGAACTTGACCCCTCTGTTACCGAGGCTATGCTCTTCGAGCTTTTCTCCTCCATCGGAAGCGTTGCGTCCATCCGTGTCTGCCGCGACGCTGTCACCCGCCGCTCTCTCGGGTACTCATACGTCAACTACAACAACACCGCCGATGGTGAGCGCGCTCTTGAGGAGCTCAACTACACTTTGATCAAGGGCCGTCCTTGCCGTATCATGTGGTCCCAGCGTGACCCTGCCCTTCGCAAGACTGGCCAGGGCAACGTTTTCATCAAGAACCTTGATACCGCAATTGACAACAAGGCTCTTCACGATACCTTTGCTGCCTTCGGAAACATTCTTTCTTGCAAGGTCGCTCAGGACGAATTCGGTAATTCTCGTGGATACGGGTTTGTGCACTACGAGACTGCCGAGGCTGCTAACAATGCCATCAAGCATGTCAATGGCATGTTGCTTAACGAGAAGAAGGTGTTTGTCGGTCATCACATCCCGAAGAAGGATCGTCTCAGTAAATTTGATGAGATGAAGGCCAACTTCACCAACGTCTATGTTAAGAACGTTGATCTCGAGTGCACCGACCAAGAGTTCAGGGACTTGTTTGAGGCTTTCGGGCCTATTACCTCTGCAAGCCTCACCAGGGATCCGGAAACTGGCGCCAGCAAGGGATTCGGGTTTGTCAACTTCCAGGAGCACGGTCACGCGAACGAGGCCGTTGAGAAGCTTCATGAAAGCGACTTCAAGGGTCAGACTTTGTACGTCTCTAGGGCTCAGAAGAAGTATGAGCGCGAAGAGGAATTGAGGAAGCAGTACGAGGCTGCCCGCGTGGAGAAGGCTAGCAAGTACCAGGGCGTTAACTTGTAAGTCCAGGGTACCTCCTGTTTGAGGCATTTCCCGTACTAACAAGCATACAGGTATATCAAGAACCTTGACGATGACATTGATGATGAGCGTCTCCGCCAGGAGTTCACTCCTTACGGAACTATCACTTCCGCTAAGGTTATGCGTGATGAGCTTCCCCGTGAGGAGGCGGAGGCTGAGGAGAAGGAAGGTGAAGATAAGAAGAAGAGGCTCGGAAAGAGCAAGGGTTTCGGGTTCGTTTGCTTCTCTAGCCCAGAGGAGGCTAGCAAGGCTGTCACAGAAATGAACCAAAGAATGGTGAATGGTAAGCCTTTGTACGTTGCTTTGGCCCAGAGGAAGGATGTCAGGAAGAGTCAGGTATGTTGTGAACGCGTCTCCTTATCTTATGAACATTTTATTGATAACCTATATAGCTTGAGGCTAGCATCCAGGCTAGAAACCACATTAGGATGCAGCAGCAGGCTGCCGCTGCTGGAATGGGACCCACCGCAGGATATATGAGCGCTCCTATGTTCTACGGACCCGGTCAGCAGCCTGGTTTCCTTCCTCCCGGCGGTGGCCGTGGTATGCCATTCCCTCCTCAGCCCGGCATGATGCCACAGGGTATGCCACAGGGTGGTCCGGGCGGTAGGGGTCCTCAAGGTGGTAACTTCCCTCCTAATGGTGGTCGTGGCCCTCAGCCCATGCCTCAGGGCATGCCACCTCAGGGAATGTACGGCCCTCCTCCTACTATGGCTCCTGGTGGCGGTCCTGGTTTCCCTCCTTACCCTAATCCTCAGGCCATGGCTCCTCAGGCGCAAGTTTCCGCCAGTGGTCGTGGACGTGGTGGAATTCCTCCTGCAGGCATGCAGGGTGTTCCTCCACAGGGAATGCCTATGGGTATGGGTCCCCGTGGACCTGCTTCTGCTGGTCGTGGTGCTCCTCGCGCCAATGCTCCTCCTCAGCAGGCTGTTCGCCAACCGGTCCCCGCTTCACAGGCAGCTCTTCCCCAGGTATCTTCGATTGACGTCAACATGTTCGCTTCCCGCAGCCACCAAGATCAGAAGCAGCTCCTCGGAGAGGCGCTGTACCCCAAGATTCAGAAACAGCACCCCGATCTCGCCGGAAAGATCACTGGAATGTTGCTGGAAATGGATAACATGGAGTTGCTTGCGCTGTTTGTTACCCTTAATTCTGATTTCCAACGTATTTATAGCTAACCTTTCTCGTAGTCTTGATGATGAACCTGCTCTTCGTGCCAAGGTTGACGAGGCTCTTAGCGTTTATGATGAATACGTCAAGGCCCGCCAGGAGGACGCTCCCGCTGAAGCTAACGCCAGCACTAATGATAACGAGAAGGCCGAGAGTGATGCGGCTAAGGAGTAAACAATGTTGAAAGTAAGGCGTCTCTTGGAAACGGAAATAGAAATGGGTTGTCTTGGTTTTTTTGTTTTCCTTTTATTCCCTTGGGGCATGTCTTTGTGGGTTTCGGGGATTGATTGTTGAACGCGGTGGTGTGGGTGAACAAAAGTTTCCTGATTCCTTGGTTGCTGTTTTTCACTTTTCCTATTATCAATTTCTGGGGGTTCATTTTCTTGTATCTTTCTTTCTTGTGCAAACTTATTTTACCTTTTCTCTTGCGATTTTCCTTCTTGGACACTGGTACGCTTGATCCCATATCTAGCTGAACAGTTCCTACTTGGGCAGTTTATGGTGAGCTATTCGTGTTTTGATGTCTGTTTGACCTTTTCTCTCACGTGATCTCATTTTCTCATCAACTAGCTGCATATTTAGGAGGAGGATGGATTGTAAGAAGGGAGATTTATTTTTCTTTTATTGTTTTTCTTGTTCTGGCTTTAGGGTTTGGGTGGGAGGGAATATTAGTGGTACGAAGTCGGTTGATTGTATGTACGCATTTGGGTGTTGGGCACGGCGTTGTTGGGCCCATGTTGGGAAAGAAGCAAAATTGAAAATTGATTCTTTCGCAAAATACATGAAGTGTTTGAGGAATTGGTCAAGGTGCAGTCTGATATATTTTGGGCTTGAGTGACTCGACTAGGCATACATGTACTGTTGCACGTCTGTAAAAATGTGGTTTTACTCTGAATGCCACACGAAATGAGCTTTGAGAAGTGATAATTGACAAAAGGAAATCATGGGCCATCACTCGCGCGACTCCTTGAAGATATGTGATAGACAGATAAGTAACCAGGTAGAGTCTCATTTCCAATGTTGCTTGTGTGTCCATATCAGGAAACATCTGCTTGCTTTGCCTGGCCTGAGGCTGAACAGTGAGGTGATACTGGACACTTGTCCTCTCCGATACTTATGAGACCATTCCACTCAATTTGCGGGTACGGCATGTGCCCGCCTGCCTGATCCCCGAGTGCATGTATGTATTAATATCATTCTGGTGATCATGATGGTACAAGGCAATCCCATGCCAGGGCCAGTCAGGCCTGAGGCCTGGAAACACACGACATGATTGGAAATGCCATCTAATATTCATCTCAAGTGCGCGTACCACGATTGGGACGGTTTTTAACATCATGTTGAGCTGAGTAGAACAGTCAGGTAGATAGATGTCATCGGCGGCCCTGTTACGTTCCCGCGCCCCATCGTGACCACAAGAACACAACAGCCAGCAGCCTTATCGCGCAACCTAGCACATCCGTGACGATAATATGTGCCCAGTTGTGATCAATTGCGTGCTCCCCAGCCACAACGGCGGTATTGCGCATCCAAGTTGTAATAACTTGTTGGTTGTGATATTCAGGTTCAGGCACCGGACCGGCCAAGCTGGGACAATCATGATTGTAAGCGGTTAGAATCATACCCAGAGGAGATCGATGACGAAAGAGCTTGGGGGAGAAGAAAGACCCCTCGACACCTAGCTTGCCGACCGACAGCTTCCTTTCCTGCATGATATTGGCAGTTACAAACACGGGAGAAGCTGCAAAGTACAAAGGATGGCCGTAATAATCATAACAATGGCAATAACTAAGAAATCCAAGGAAATAGTAGAGCAAAGAGATGAGCATCACTGCAGTCAGTCAAACAAATTTACCTACAGTTCTCAGGGCCTGTTATGCGTGGTTACATGCTGCGGACGTGTTATTTACCGAAGTGACCTTTAGCGCGGGCTTATTCGCCAACCCTGGTCCGGTTGACCCCCGCATTGATTAGAAGCACTGGCCCAGTTACTGCGTCTTTACCTTGTACCTAACCTTCATGTCTTTCTTACTTACCCTCCACCCTCGGCCGAACAACTGATAGCTAGATAGATAGGATACCTACCCACTTCCTGCTTCTTGATCTCTAGATCTCACACGACTCCATTTATCTCTTTCTTCTCACCCTAACACTCTCCCTCTTCGCCTTCGCCTTATCCTCTCACTATACCTTCCCCCCCGTTCTTGCAACTACATGTACCTCAAGAATCCATCCTTCACGTAGTACCTGTGCTTGACCCTGTTTGATAGTCTCCTGTGCCCTTTGAGATTTTGCTTTCTCTACCCCGTGAATCCCCCTTGCCTTGCCTGTGCGTGTTTCTCCCAATCAGTTATTCAGAACGGTTATTTCCCCACATCCTATACATACCATACATACCTCCAGTTCGCCTTCCGCCATGCCAGACGAACCAGGACCATACTCGCCCACCGCCGCCCCCTTCACTCCATCCTCATCGACATCGGCCTCAACCTTCAAGGGCGCCACCCCCGAAATAGGTGAGAGAGTAAACCTCCCGCCCAGCTCCGTACCATGCCGATTCTTCTTGAAGGGGTACTGCTCCCGCGGCTCCACGTGCTGGTACGCACACGATGTCGCCGCGGTGCCGGGTGTGAAGGATGTTGTTATAAATACTACTGCTGTCGTGGACGAGAAAGGGAAATGTTTAGCTTCTGCCGCTGGTGAGTCTGCGGGCGTTGATTATTGTTCTGGTTATTTTATTTGACGTATCGGTCCTGATTATTGAGTGGCGTGACAAAGACGATAAGACGGATACCGAGGAATGCTGCGCCATTTGCTTTGAGGTCCCATCGACATATGGGCTGTTGACGAATTGTGATCATGTGTTCTGTCTCTGTAGGTGTCTTAGTCCTGTTCTCCATATAATCATCTGGCCAAAAAAAAAAATTTTTTTTTTTTTTGTCGACTGGCAGGATTCTACAGGGCTTGGGGGGTTTTCTGCTGAAACCATGAGAAAAATAATACTCACGATAGACTCAGTATAAAACCCCCCAACGCCCCCCGAACTCCATCATAAAAGAATATCCCAAATGCCCCTCAATAGTGTAGTAAACGTACTGATAATCATAGCGTGCATCCGCTCCTGGCGCTCATCCGGCAGCAGCAACAATAATGCCCCCAGTCCCTTCCCACCCGGTGCCCCCGATGACCTCCATAAGACCTCCAAAACCTGTCCCCTCTGCCGTGTCCGCAGCAAGTTTATCGTACCATCCTCCATTCTTCCCACCGCAACTTCCAAAGAAACCATTGTGCAGCGGTATCTGGACAAGCTGACCACAATTCCCTGCCGCTATTTCCACGACTCTCTTAAGACGCGCCCCCGGCCCTTCTGCCCGTTCGGTAATGATTGCCACTACTCGCATGACGCGTATATATTCTCTGAGCGGGAGTTGGCATCGCATCGGCGAAGCCGGAGGTGTCGCGGTGGTGGTAGTGCGGGAACGATTGGGAGGGCGCAGACACAGGCGCTGATTGAGATGATATTAGAGGGCGATGGGGTGGAGTGGGGAGCGGTGGGTGAGGGGTATGGGATGTTGGAGAACTGCTGGGGGTCTTGGGGGAAATTGGGGAGGAAGAAGTGTTTTTTAGGGTTGATGATGGAGAAGGAAGGACAAGATGGATGGATGCGCCACAAGGAGGTAGAGCGAGGGGGCGGAGGTGGGATGGAGGTGACATCGAAGATCATGAGGATCCCGAGGATCTCATGTATTAAGGGCTTGTACCGGCTGGGATGGGATTGATTGACGTTAGTATCGTGAAATTGCATATTTTTGGTTATTTTATTTTTGGCTTACTTATCTGGGCTTGGGTTTTGAGGACGAAGCAGAGGCACATGTCGTCATTCAATGAGCGTGCACAAGGCTGAGTGGTATCCTGCGGGGATTATCTGCTGGGCCCAGGGTGCATATTATGCTCGGGGGGGGGAGGATCGGCCCCAATCTCTTCTCTTTCCTTTTTTGATTTTGGTTTGATTGTTGTCTGATATTCTTATCTGTTTTGCTTTTAGTATCAAGTATTCATATCATATCTGATTTTATCAAATAAGCAATAATCGTTACCTTCATCGATTCCAATCTTGAGCTTTTTTTGGTAGTATTCGTTTCGTCTTCCCCTCCTCGCGGAGAGTGGTGGTGGTGGTGGTTGGCTAATATGTAAATGAACAGCATTATCATTTAAATGAGAGGATAGGAGCGGGGGCGGGCCGTGCAGTTTTGACATGTGCTGATATGACCAGATCGCAGGAAATTTGGACTTTTCGCACGGACCGGCCATCTGTTATATTTCTAGATGGTGGACATTTAATCCTCTCGAAAACCCCATTGAGCTTTTTTTGGTTTGGTTGCGGAACCCTAACCCTATGATACTGAGTGATTTCCCATGATTAAAACACAAGCTCTACCCGATTTTCCACTTTAATTCTATTGCCGCTATTTGTCCAATATTCATAGCCGATACTATGAGATTCTTACAAAGCAGTTAACCCTCTCTTTGTAGAACGATCTCTGTTTCGTCCTTTGTTCTGAAATTCCTTTGTTCCTAGAGCTGGGTATACAATGTAACCTCTCCCCTCTATCCAGTTGCTCATTCATCTTCTATCAAAATACGAAATATCGGGTAGTAGCATAACAGATATGTCGACTAAGGACTCAATCACCAAACGCAAACGTGCCGTCCCCAGGATAACCAAGAAGAGTACGGCTATTGTCGATATCGATGGTATGTTTTAACTAATAATTCAGCCCTTATTTGCCGTTTGAGCTGACTGATGTATCTAGCCGTGCCTTCACAGAAAACACAGGAGCCAAAGAAGAAGAAAAGGGAGGAACATAGGACCATGATAAGTGTTCCTGAGCCCGAGCTGACGGCGCAGCCAGATCCACCAAAGCCTAAGGATAAAAAGGCCAATCGCCCAGTTATGGCCGAAATTGGGGTTACAGCATCCTCTTCTAAGAAGCGCCGAAAGCGGGCGCCGAAAAGGGATACTAAAAAGGAATATTATGATGCGTTTAGGACCAACAAAAGCGGCTTTTTTGGTGTAGAGGCGACTATTCCAGGCGAGGGTCAAAATGCCCTGGTAAATGACGCTATTTTTGTCACCCCAGCCGCTCAAAGCAGCGATTTAAAAGAGAGAATCGTCAAGGAAGATGGAGGAGCTAGTTTAGCTAAGAGTGATAGCATCACAAGGACCCCGGCTATACCAAGAAAAATGGTTCTAGATATCGCGACGGTGGAGGCGGAGTCCTCAAGAATCCTAGGGGATTATGTTAGAAAGATGGCAGATATGAAGAAAGTTAAAGCTCCAAAATCAAAGGATGGGGAGGCTATTCCAGACACGGCAGAAGATCAGGTGCCAATGATCACACAAAAGGAAAGACTGCGCCAGGAAATTCCTAATGCCAGGGCCGTACCTACATTTACCGTGAGAGTACCGCACACTAATCCTCGCCTCAATTCTGACGCTGCGTCTCCGGTCCGGAAGCGCAAAAACCTCTCCTCCCCCGCTCAAGGGGCCGAGGAGCTCGTTGAACCAACTCCGTTACCGACTGGTAGAAAGAAGGCAAAACTAGCATCGCCTTCGCAGAAACGCGGAATGGCAGAAGCTGTAGTTTGGGACCTCATTGACCATAACCCCAATAACCCTTCTCTGATAAAAAAGCTCAAGAGAATATTGCCTGCCGATTCTGAGAATAGGTCAGGGAGATTTATCTATATGGTTGGGTCTCCAAAAGTGACTGCAGCAAAACCGGCTGGCAGTGATAGCTCCGGTACAGAAAAAGGGAACCCTAATGGTGATCCGAAAGCTGGGGGGAAGAGGCCACTACCACGGACCCCGGACGATCCAGCCGGCGAAGCACTTGCGAGAGAGAGTGTGATCGTGATGTCGCAGTCGTACAACTTGCTAGAGCGTGTAAGGAATGCCAACCCTGGTAGTGGTAGCGGTAAGGAACTCATATCATGGTAAGAAGGTGATCCAATTGCTAAGTAGATATATTAGGTGTACGAGAACGCATGCTGGATGATAGGTTCTTGGTGCCAAAGACCAATTTCAAGAATGGTACGCTCTTAAATATCCCTGGAATAATAGTGTTATTCAAGATTTGGGACTGAATCACATACCGATATAGGATTTCTCGTGCGCAAAGGCCTCGAGAAATACTTCAACCACTCGACTGGCTCCCGTCTTTCCCTGTCCCAACACTTTCCTCAAGGCTTCACGCAACCGCAGCCCTCAGACAAGACTCTAGCCCATATAGCTCTCCAGATCCATCATGCTGCGCAGCAAGCAGGTGTTGTAGATACCATCGGTGGGTGGGCCGTCATGCCTGTGGTCTTCTCATGCGGCAGATTCAAAATTGCCGGAGTAGGCGTTGTATTGCCAGATTTTAAACTGGCGGGGAGGATAGACTTCAGAGGGTGGCCTTTCCTCGTGGAGGGTGCGGAGGTAACGGGGGAGATAACGGTCGAAACTAGTAGGACTGGGGGTAAGGGAACAAATGAAAACAAGCAGCACAACGAAAAAGATCAGAAGATCCTAGATGCTGCAAAAACGCTGACAAAGCTACACCAGCATGATGAAGAGTCCGATACAGATACCGAACCGTTCATGGAGACTAAAATAGTGAAGGTGTCAGAAAACTCCAGAGAGAGCATTTTCACTGCAGACTACTACCAGGACGAAGCTTGGCCCTATAACCATACATCCCAATTGCGCTTACCAAGCCTTCAGCACTTGGAATCTACAACCATGCGCGCCGACCATCTCACAATCTCCTTTGCCATCTATGACACCACTCTAAATCCAGGCGAGATAGTGCACACAAATAGTAGCATTGGTCGAGTGTGCGCCAGACGGGTATACACGTCTCTAAAAGGTAATGCGACGCCGAGGGTAGTGACGAGGGAGTACTGTGCAGAGACTCTGGATGGAAGTGCATTCTGCCAGGTTGGTGATAAGGGTTCACGAGTTTGGCGTGGAGATGGAAGCTTGCGGGAGTGTGGGAGAATATTGGCAACAGTAGTGGGTACGGGCGCGGCCCTAGTGAGTGCAGGGCTGATCTGCCCGTTAAGTGCGGGTGCTTAGGGCTACTTGGCTTATGTTGATGGTTTATTTGTGTACTGCAGTACATGTAGTTTAGTTACATGAGTTTAATGCCGATTTCATAATGAGACATTGGAGCTAATAGGGTATATGTATCTAGCGCCTCTAAAATTTAAAAGAAACATGATTACACCATACCGTTTTTGTTTCGACCTCTGATCCTTGCCAAATTTATATAAAGACTGCTAGCTGCTAGAGTAATAAATATCTTCTTCGAGACCATCCCATTATAATAACTAGGCCCACGAGGGGTTTACAATTAACGCTGGAGTACTTCTAAATCTCGTATTTTCTTATAATTATGTATATGTATCAACGGGTCCTTGATATTATATTGTCTACCCTATATAATATTAGATCGAATACATACTTGTACAATATTGGGCTTAGCAACCTTCAAAAACGGAGCTGCATGACAATGGAGTTAATTACGAAATAGGAATAATTTATGGTTCGACCATGTGATGACACCCTTTAATGCACGTACACATCAGACGACAGAGAAAAACATTCCACCGTTCCCCCTTTCTCTCATGATCATCATTCATCGTAATTTGCCTCTAATTTAATCAACCCCATATCCTTTTGGTTTATTCTCCATCTTCCTCACCATCTTGGATCTTCGGGCTACATGCATTACCAGCACATACCAAGCAAAGTCTGATCGATCCTATTCCTAGTTGATACTTATTGATGAATGAGCACGAGGCCAGTATATATGGGTGCAGAATTGATGATCTCGGGCAGCTAAGCTTTCCCAATAGGCTTTCTTAGGACACTGATGCTGGGGACCAGTCAGACGGATATAGTTTGTATGAAATTGAAGGCACTACTTGTATTCGGCCACGTAAACAAGTACTACATGTATCTGTGGTATGAGTTGACAACAGCCATGATTCATCGGTCTGGAGGTAGGTCCCCTATAGCAGTATACTTATTTATAGGTTCTCAGATAATGGACCTAGGAAAATCCCTCAAACGTCAAAACTAAACTATCAGAGTCTTCAAGGTAGAACAATTATTATGGATCCTCACCAACTGGTATGCTGGTACGTCCTCTCGAGTGGGGGCCAAAAACCACAGTAAATTCGGGGAAGAGGTCAAGCAAGCAATAAGAAAGATATTAGGCCTAGCTAACCTCCTAGCCCCAGTACCCTACACTGCCAATAAGTGTTGCCAAATGAATAAACGTCGAACGAAGCGATAGTACGGTATTGCCATTTAGCTACGGCTTGGACCAGGCTTGCCAGTCAGCAACTTTGGTTTCAGTACAACCCCGCAAATCCAGATACAAATATAGGCTACGGAGTTGCGGATCCTTCCGGACATAATTGGTTGCCCATTAAGTCTGGCTACATAAGGCTGAGTTAGTAACGAGTTTCCGGAAGTTGAACCGAGAGCTACGTACGACGAAAGGCTTGGAATTTTTTCGCTGAAGACGGTTCGCCCGATTTGGTTCGGCAGACTCAGAACCCCAACCTGTCTGTAGACCGCTGATCTAAAACAACATCAGATATTTTTTCTTCACCGAAAAGTCTCAGGTGTTCTCGGACGGAGGATGAGGACTCGCATCAGTACATCATATCACAAATGTGCTGGCTATATTTGATTTTCAACAGAACAGACGACTCCAATGTCGTGGCAATTGTTCTGTTCCTTTTGGAGTTAGGACCAAGCTTTGAAATATTTGCTGTTTACACCGCGCATTCAAACTACCCCGAAAAATTGCTTTTTCAACCAGAAGCGACGTTTCTTTGCCTCGTCTCCGCTGGCAGGCTGGCGCTCAAAAAAGGAATACAAATGTGATGCATTGCTCGAAACACAAGGGGGTTTTGAAGAGCACTCTATTCGATTCAGACCCACTTGTACATGCCGAGTACATACATATGCGCCTAGGGGGTGCGGGTTTGTGCAAGGGAAACCGAATTCGATAAGATCGGGGATGTATGAGAGCGGCGTCTAAAGCACTCCACATGTGTATGTACTCCTCTCTCTCAATCCTGGTCTGAGGTACCTGCATACAAGCAATCTACACTGCTTTGTACTTGCTTTTCGCTGTCAGTTCGAACCGCGGAGAGACGGGATAGAAGCAGCAGAGAGACAAATTGTCTGAGTAAGTGTTACTCAACATGACTCCCTCTTCAGAAAACATTCGGGTTACCGAGATGTCGGGATATTCAACAACAGCTCACAACCTTCCTATCAGAGATTAGCACAGCATAGCAACGGGCCGGCCTCAATTCCCGACTTCGCGGATATCCGATCGCGGGATCTCCACTGATTACCAGGGCAATGCTGGGATGTAGAGGTTAAAAAGGATTGCTGCCCGGGTGTAATGGTGGAGTTCCCGGAGTACGAATTCTCAGTGCACTGTTAGGATTAACAAACCTAGACAATTCTACGCACATCCAACTTTTGCGTGTGTATGCGTATGGGTATATGTATGTGCATATCTACTCATGTTCAATTTGATCTACCCCAAACTGAACACAGGCCCGAGAGGCTGGTCTCTTACCGCCGGCGGTTCCGACCGGATCATAGGGTATCACTCGGCAACATACGAGAGCAGTATAATTTAACTGCATCCTTCAACACATCGAGGAACGCAGTTTCAGACCAAAAATACCCAAAATTGTGGTGAAGCTGCAACTGGATCGTGGCTTGCATGCACACCTGCAGTTTGCCGGCGGGCCAAGGATGTATGTACTCTAGAGTACGTGCACTTTGATTATAAGGCGACTGCACATACCTAATGTATAGATCGCTTTATTACCGCGGCACCGCATGCTTCAACCCATTTCAACGTCCAAACTTCAATTTTGAAACGGATATCTGTGGAAATAAAATTTAAAATCGGCGCATCTATATAGCTATGGAGTACTCGCAGACAAGCAAACAAGCTGTGATCTGAGATAATAGCACAGAAATCTTCATGCAATAAGAGGAGAGAAAAAAAGCAAATAACATGAAACATGAAAACAAAGACAAAACTAACTTAGCAGAAACCCCCCAACGCTTTAGAAATCGCAATAACGAAGTCGAATGATACAGAGATGTATATAATAGTAAACAGAATAAAAAAGCAAAAAGAAATAAGAAAGAAACAAGAAACAATAATAGCCAACAGTAGAACGAAGAAAAGAAACAGAAACAAATCCTCCCGAATAAAATTTTCCTAGCGCCAAGAATCTTTTGCGAGTGCAATGTGAAAATGAAAATAAACGAACAAACCGAATCGATACCCTCCAAAAAATCAAGAATCAAGAATCAGAAACCCCCAAAGAATTTTTGCCCTCCCATATCTAACCACGCCGCCCAAACTCAGACATCCCGCGCTAACATCATGAAAACAACACCCTGAAAGGTAAGGGTAAGGTAAAGGTAGGTCGCGAAATAAAAAAACATGCCAACATAATAGGTTTGCGAAAAGATTCAAGCCAGCGTAGTAGGATCAGGAGTAGTACAACACGTGAGGGTGTGGAATCGGCGCAATACGACCTAGTTGTGCCCGTATGGAGAGGAGTTCAAAAGCTTCTGCATCCACTGTAATGCGACCTCTGCGGCGTCCTCCTTTGCGTTGTTTACATACTGTCCGTCGTACCAGTACCGGGCGCTAAATATTTCAGCACCGATCGTGACGTTGCTTGACCAGGCTGTTCGACCACCTAAGTTGTAATCAAGCAATGTTAGTTACCTGCAGAATTGATGGACCAGGGGATAGTTGGGGGATTGATTTACCTCGTTTATCCGACATCGTACCCCAAACTGGAGCTTTCATCCTATATACTCTGCAATGCTCTATAAAGTTTGCTTGTTAGAACCGTTTATCTCGGAATTGCGTGGTGGGGGGTAAGGGTTTGAAGTTAACCTTTGAGCTTATTTTGCCAAGGCGAATTGAAGTATATTGAAGTTTGCGAGTTTGGAGAGTTTGGAGAGGTAGGAGAGGACATGCTGTAGGTATTGAGGGTAGTAATGGTTGCTAGATTGAAGGTAGACGTTGTGGTAGATTTTTTATCGAGAGTAAATCTCGATGAAGTTTGGAGCAGTTGGACGGGCTAGATGAACTAGACGGGTTGAATTGTTATTGAGGTTTATTGATCTGTGTTTGAGTCTGGCGGTGTTCTGTCGATGCGGTGGTAGGTAGCTGGCGATTGATATATATGTTACCGAATTCTGATTATGGACTTTGTTTTTCTGTGCCTTGCTTGCTTGTTGATACTGTACTGTGGGGAAGAAGTGGCTGTTAAAGTAGCTTTGATCGCCATACTTTTTATCTTGAGGAGGAAAGCAGAAGGAAGGAGGCTGAAAGTAAAAAAAAAGGCAATCTGTCGAAAGGTATGGTATGCTCCCAAAAAATATGCGTGATGAAGTCGACGAGACCTGTAAGGGACCCTGTCCCGGTGGGGGCGTGCATGTTGCATGAGCAAGGGGCATGGATACTGTGTTGTAAGTAAGCTACCACGGTGGACCGCAGGTGCTCGGTCTGCAGAGATTGTTCGACCGAGGCTTCCATGGGAAGCAGTGACGTCCAGTACGTATCAATGGATTGGTACTGTCGTCTTGTTCTCAATCTCTCGTTCGTCGTTTGCCTGCTTGCTGAAAGATGATGACCTGCCAGCTCACACAACTACAACTGCAACTACCTCCTCCTCCTCCAAAGGCTCCCGATGGGCTGCTACTTTCTACTGGAAAGTACGAGTCGGACGGGTACTCCACAGTAAGAGACATCGTCTCATCTACTCGAATCTGTTCAATCTCACACCACGTACTCTCCCTTCACTGATCGAAATCAACGGGTAGGTGGGTACTACATTTGGGTTGGTGGGTAATACATAGCTAGGAAGTTACATGTAGTTAGTTTGTCAATTAGGTTAAGGCGGAAAAAAAGAAAGCTAAAACAATACACTGACCTGGTAGTAAACGCAAGTTTGAGAAAGTACCGTGGTGCCAAACAAGAGGAAGGACAAGGGAAAAGGAAAGCAGGCAAGTATGCAATGTATGCAGCAAAGGGGTAATGTTGTTAGAGAATTGTTCTTTTCCCCTGAAGGATTAACGGTGCAGATTTGGATTTACCTTGATGCACAACCTCAGATCTTGGCTGGTATTAGTATAATATATCGATTGGCCTGGAGCCATGAGGTTTCGAAGAAAGACCTCACCGCGTCGCCTCTCTCGATCCGCCCGGTTCCAAATATCCACCTGGCTGTTGATCTGGACCCCTGCCTGTCAAAGAGCGACAGTATAAAAGGCTGAAATTTATTTGAAGGGGGGATTTTTCAGTTTGTTTCATCTTCCGACTCCAGAAATTCTGGATGAACTGTTGGAGCTTGTCTAGAGATACCGAATATGCTATCCGGACCTTTACAACAGGGAAGACCCCTTGTTTCCATTTTTTTTGGAATTCGACGTACGTATCTGCACTTGCCAGTGCCTGGTACCTGATAGTGAATGTCTTTCTTGTCAGTTCAGCCATGAAAATGCAATACTCTAGGCTTATGCAGAACGAGTGAGTGTTCGTGAACCATAGAACCTGTAAAACTAGCTATAGAGCCTGGAGTTCATGTATGGACATTCGGCAAGCTGGATCAACATGTTGCGGGATTCTTCCCTCAAACGATAACAAGAGCAGACACGACGTGTAAAACCCGGGCACTGCGCACAAATAGGCAAGGATTCGCGTCTCTTGAGTAAACAAAAAATCAAGTGGTCCAATTAGGGGCTATACTTTGGTCCCACGAGAAGAATGTTCATGGAAAATGTACGGCCAGAGGTGTCGAAGCTTGGGACTAGGCCAAACAAATAGTTAATTTAACTAATACGTGACGTATTTTAACTTGTAGGATCCTGTGAGTGGGTACCTACATGTACGTACTTACATATATACTTGCACAGTGATACAATGCGTATGATAGGGCGATATCCCATCTACGACCACATGTTTGTCATCTTTTAACTTCCAGCTTAACTCCATCCTGAACTATATATCCTTCCCATACATATTCCCCACAAAGCAGATCTACAATGTAAGGATAAGAAATAACACGTGAGTGGGAGGGAAAATAAAAGAAGGATCGTACAGAATGCGGGGTGGTTTTTGCATCAAGATGCCTCCCAAGACGTATAGAATCTGCCCTCATCTCTGAGAAAGGCCATTGAATCGTCTGCTAAAAATTAAGAGAATATTTTTTCAGGCACGGGCTTGTCCATATCTCTCGAATTAACTGAGAGCCAATGGAACCTCTGTTAAAAATCAATTCCCGCCGTCCCGGATCATCCAAGGTATGTTCGATCAATTAGAGCACGGATATAGACCAAGGGCCATTTGGTTGTAGTCCTGAAAAGGGCTAGTTGATTTAATATTTATAAGTGGTGATTATATCAGCGCTGATTGCTATTAGCTGACGGCAATTCAGTCATGGTGGTTGCCGAGTCGAGATGAGCCGGTGTTGTCGTGGACGTCTCCGAACCAGAAGAAAGACGCAGATGCACCAATCAGCTCTGGCCGCTACCACCCCGCATTGAGCTATGTTCGCGACACGTACATACCTAAAGAGTTCTGATTGCAGTTGCAATCACTGTATGTATGTATCTTCCCATGGAAACGCCAAAGATGTTGGTGTTTAGAGTAGTCCGTATATACGTACGGATGTACCTATAGTACCTACATCCTGTACATATGTACAGTGTCCCTACTCTAGTAGTACGTTATGAATACATCCACATGTATGTGTATGTACCATACGAATGCTTGTTGCGCTGCGAGGCAGTAAATCCGTTAAATAGCCTTATCCAACGGTTTTCTCTCTTGCCGTTTTCTGTTCTAAAAAATAAGAGCGATCGTTATGGAATAAGCCATTGTAAGAATTTCTGTTAATTGTTTTCTTACTTTTTTTTTTTTTTTTTTTTACTTTCCTTCCTTGTATGACTGAATAGGGCATGGCGTACTTTATCATCCCAACATGTGTTCAATTCTCAACCACAACTTTCCCTGCGCTGCACTCCCTCTCACGTTTTCGTGGCCAGGTATACCTACTTACCGCTAAACAGAAAACGATAATTGGCACTTGATCTAAAGCCGGGAGCCGTACCTGTTCAATTGCCTTCCTTCATTCACTCCTCTACGGTTCGCCCAGAGCGAAAGATGGGAATCTCACTTTTGCACGCACAGAACCGCGGTCGATCAAGCCATCAATACCGCCCACCTGGAACCACGACATGGAGGGGCGAATGTCCAAAAAGGGCAACCAGAAGATATTCATCACTAGGAGAAAGGTTGGTCCACGTGTCAGTAACCATACTACGGCTCTGTGCATAGTAAGAAACAGCAACGTTTCCTAGTGTCCAATTCAATCGAAGGGGGATTTGCTGAGCGGTTGTTGTGCCCAATTTAATCCTTTTTTCATTTCTAGTTAGCTACGAAACATAGGGATGATGATAGATAAAGACCTAAATGTTTCGCCGACTGAGCCTACATACTATGAGAAAATTGCCATGTAAAGCTATCGAGGTTAAAATCATCGCGTAAAGGCCACTTCCCGGGCAGGGTACATAGGTCTGGATACGAATGCTATACAAGGAAATCATATAGCCTTAGTTGCCGCCATTAATGGTTATGCGTATTTTCCCTTGCGGGTACTTGTTTCGCGTTCATGCTGCTATCAAATTGACAATTACTCTGGACCCCAGTTTCAAGTGACTTGAAGTCGGTGAGAATTTATTGATGCATTATCAAATCGGGGTTTGCTAGATTCTTTATACAATCTGTTATTCTAGCATGTCAGATATTACCTGCGGCTAACTCGTAACTGGATGCATGAACTCGCGATCACGGGAATGGCTCTTAGCTTCCTCAGTTACCCGATCATTGATCATTGAACATCTCGGGTTGATAAGAAACTCCTAAATCCCCGAGGGTTAGCCTCCGAACCTACATACCCTACCTGCTCTATTAATGACCTCATCGTGCTCAAGGTGGGGGAGTGAATTGAGAACTAGGTACACGGACATATATGCAAATATATACCGCTACCACTGAATTACCACCAACGTCTATAAGATCTGACAGCTATAGAATCTGTGCCGCCTAATTACTTATAAACCACTTTAACGTATCTGGTACTAAAACCTATCTCTCGCAGGGCCTCCCTTCAAGTGTATTCAAAGCCCTGGTAAACAACTGGTTCGGAGGATTTTACTCGCCTATAGCACTTGTATAGAAAGGTCTTAGGTGGTTAGCACCTACAGATAGGCACGGCAATGTCATCTCTGTGTGATGGAGCTGTGATTAAATTCATAAGACATAGCTTAACAGGGGATGATTTGCCAAGACAAGGAACGGTCTTGTACAACATATATTGGCTTAAATCGTATCGTGTACCACAGTGGATATTTAATAGTATTCAGGAGTCCCATGGACCACAGAATATCTCATCAAAAATCCCCCGGCACTTCATGGTAATAATAGAAAGAGCTTATTTACCTATTGGGATTGCATCTTGTGGAACAGCATCGAATTAAAACCACATGATCACTGGGACTCTTAAGACTTTTCCTGCATCGATGCACGGTACAGATCCTTTGAGGGTCAGAGCGCCGGGAAATTTGCACCCCATAGAATCTCGAGATTCTTCACTCATGCCAGCAGTACTACGGGTATGTCAATGATGGGACGGGTGTTTGTTATGGCCACGTAATATGTTATTGTGAGGCGAATCAGCAATACTTAAAAATTCTCATAGACTAGAGAGTTCTTAGTGTACCCTTGTCAGTTGAGATGTTAAGCAGCCTTGCAAGGAATCACAAAGAAGAAATCTTACTAACTGAATGCCTTAGAACTAAACCTCCGGATAGCCTATTCTAGGCACCCTATTGATACTGTATCTACTTTCTTTCGAGAAAACGACACGTCACTTGTAACAAGAACACATTTTGAAGTTAAGGCTTCTTTCTCCACAAGTTAGAATATTCGCACGGGTTATTGTCCGCCTAATTAGCTAAGATAGTACCTACGTTACCTATTTATGTATCCATAGAAATGGATCATACCAGGCTTGTGGCGGTCTATTCGTAAAGTAGACTGTCAGTCCCACGCCTCCGGGTTCCTGTCCGTCCAATAAAACTTTGCATCATGCAAGGCTGATTACCATGGTACTCTAAAAGATAGCACGAATCGGTTAGTCCAACACGAAATCTACCGATACCGTTAGCGGGGAAGAAAAAAGAAATACGGCTATTGTACCTGGTTTGGTGTATACGTAGCAAGTAGATGCGGAGGTGGCTTTTTCAAGTTTCAGCGCTGGCAAGGGGAAGGAAGGTGTGGGATATATTGAAGCTGAAACAGTATGACATCTAGCCTGCCTCTTTGAATTCTTTGACGTCTTGCTGTTAGGGCGGAGAAATAGGCGGCATATATATATAACGTTCAGGAGCTTTCCAGACATAACCTATCACTCGGTTTAATATGCCAAGGCTTATATCCTGTTATTTGACTCAAACTGCAGACATATATTAACATGCGACGAAGTATTCATTGATAGGTAAGATTTCTATAGACCTACACTGAGGGTAAAAGCCCGACACCACGGAAAAACGAAAGGAAAGTTCTAGACCCAATAGACAGGATTCGAGCCATATTCATAAGCCTGGTAACACTTTAGATGAGATGATGAGCATGAGGATAAAAAACTCATCTGATCTCTTTCGCCCGGGTTGGGGAATGTCCTTTCTGATGGTGAAGTCTAGAGCGCCAAGGGGAGAGGGTTGGGGGGGAGCGCAAGTTATTCGGAAACTGAGTGATTTATCACCGTTTCTGTGCGAGCATGCGCAGTCTGTTCTCAAGGTATTATAAACCGATTAATCTTGTGTTTCTTTTTGGCTGAAAAGAGACACGAATGCACTCTCTAAATATATCATGGACCAAAAGCTAAAAACCCCTTCTAGGTGGCCCATGGAGTCATCTTGTTGGATAGTGATAAAATTGAGGTGAGTTTTGATCTTAACAGGAGACATGTAAGAAGAAAATCGGGGAGAGCGGGGAGAGAAATTAAGAGTTGACGTTGGGTGCCGATGACGTCGCCGAGAACAACAACGGTGGCATCTATTATAGGTTAGCCTTTTCCCGTTACGTGTAAAGAAAGACATTCTAAGGTTACACTGTAGCATGCAGTTCAAGTGTTTCCAACGTCCCGATGGTATTCTGAACCTTTAAAACCGCGCGAAGGTGTGGGTTACCAGCGAGTGATGTTTTGAAGAATACTGTAAATACCCTGCGATTGGTATAGAGTTTTCGAGGTTGTCGTCCTAGTATCGGATATTGCCAAGCAAGTTTACTTAGAGACGTACTAGAGAGCTTAGCAAAAGTCACTCAAAGTACAATGATGGTACATGGAGGTTCTGTGGCTCATGGTTGGTAATATGTAGCTCCACATACACCTTTGCTCTATACCCATGATACAACATGTGATTTGTCTCAAGGCCATCAATACTAATTTCATAAGTAACCTGTGATAAATGCCTGCCACACAGCACTTGCACGAGAACGCCCAAGCTGCCCAGCTCCCGTTGATTCTCTTTCGCTTAACCACATCTAAGCAAACATACATAATATACATAATACACAGCAGAAGGTTTGCCATTCTACGCATATATATACATGTATTTCGGTTGCCCACTTCTGTGATCCACGCGTGCACGGTAGCACGTGATCCGAGTATATGTAATATGCTGAAAGAGAGGTACATGTACATGTACTTATTGTTCAGAGCCTGATATGTGATTGTCCGTAAGCATGTACACGCGTGTACAACAAAGTAAAGAGTAAACTAAAACTATGGGTTAAAAGCATAAAGATTAACGTGGATAATGTGGTTGTAAATAGCGAGGCACTCAGCTTAAGCCAGAAGCTAAAGTTAATAACATCATGATGGTAAGCTATATAACTCACCGCATGTGGGTTATTAGGTAAAAGCTTTGATCAATCATGACTTACGTGCAAAGGACATGTATGTACCTTAATCTGGTAAGTACACGCACACGTATCAAGTGGGTGATCGACTTGAGCGTTAGTCACACAAAGTCACTCGGATAACCAAGGATCATCACACACATAGGTAGAACACATGTGGTTAAGGGTTAGGGTTTAAAGGAAATTATACAAGATTAGAAAGCATCGGTGTACACGCGTACGTTTGAATTTCTAATAATTTATTTCTCGGGCCGATCGCAGGATACAAACTAAAATGTTAGTAAACTTTACTGTAGATCTATGTGATGTGACAAAAGCTAAAGATCTGTCGAAAAGAAAAACGAGTCCCAATCATTACCCACAACCCTATCAATTATAACCTCTACTTCTTTCTTCTTTTCCGCCTCGGCGTCGAAGGCTGAGTCGATCCGGAGACATTCTGCTCTCATTTCAAGCAACGCCTTGGGATCTCTACCAGCCCAGTAGCACTCATCACAAGCCACGTTCTCTCTCTCCTTGAGTGGCAGCGCTTGCGAATTCGCAGAACAGATCGATGAGCCTAGACCACAATGTGATGTAGTAGGCGAGAAGTCGATAGAGCTGTGCCCGCAGCTGAATGTTGTAATTATGTGGATACACATTATTAGCTTTAAATTTCCTTGAATTTGATGATTGTGATTGAATATGTGGGAAGAGAAAGATGCAATTCGATGTAGTATGGTTATAATTCACTACAATAAGAATCTATTGGACTATATATATATGTGGAGATCAATTGGGGCACGCATGTTGAAAAACGTTCTTGAAAGTTGTGTGATATATTTCAAGAATTTTGATATACGAGGGTTAGGGTGAGGATTATATTGTTTCTTGAGTCTGCGTTACTTGAATGAACACCAGGGACGTCTCGATTGGTGGCTAGTTATGCATAAAGTTCTTTGTGATGCAGAAATATTTCTATTAATTGTGGCATCTCTTGTTGGGAAAATTTGATTTCGGTCCTTTACAACATGGGCTACGAGTCATAGTACTGTCAGGTGTAAGTATATGTACATCACGTTTCTTGTGTCAAGGCTTCAACTGACCATTCGATTCCCCGAGTCCTGGTCAACTATTGTTCCCAACTAGAGACATAGCTCTCTGTGCCCCATAGAATGCGGAAATTGATATCAACCCTAGCAATCTACCATGCAATTTCAAGGATCATCCCGCTGCGAAAAATTGTGATGATCATCAGAAAGTGTTTAGGTACAGGTGGGGTAGAAGTAGAGAAATATCTTACTTACTAATAATATTTTAAATGAGTCTGATAGTTCTCTGCAGCTGGATGCAGTCGAGCGCAGAATTCAACCCCGATTATTCCATCTCCCCTGCCTTTATTCCATGTGCGACGGCTCGAACCGTTACACCAGGTGTGATCCGAAACGTGCAATACATCAATATGCTGGGATCAGTATTAAGTTCGGGTATCACCCTGGTCTGGAGCCCAGGTTCAAGGACTGGAGGCCGCGCCGAAACCGTGTACTCAAGCCAGCCTCCGAATTCCCGTTGATGAATCATGAAACCTCGGACCATCGAATAGGCCTTTGTCGGACCTCTGTTTTCTTCTTGATCACCGGGACTTCTCTTGGGTTACGGGCACAATGGTCGCATCTTGTTTTCGTCCGGACGAGGCGTAGAGGCCGTTTATGTGAGCCTGTGAACCAGCAGGCAAAAGATTGCCGTTTCTTGACGCTGTAGGTGTGACCGCACAGGCGGTGGGTATATATGTAGGTAACGCACATCTCGATCGTGATATTTAGATGAGTGAGGATAGTTCGAAAGAGGATTGTGGCGTCTTTACAGATGAATTGATGGGACCGGGATGGCCGAAGGGTTAGAGGAGATGGGACGCAAGTGAAGCCTGAGGATAGAAGTGACGTCGGGCGCCGGCCGCGGGAGTTCTCAATAGAATAGTTGAACACTTCTATTGCGTCGATCCCAAATATTCCACGAACTCCTTCCATCAAGTGCACCAGTGGGCATGAGCACTATTTTATAAAGTATTGCGATTTCGGGGATCAGGCAAAGTCCGTTCCGATTAGATTTTCGGTCGCGTTGGCGGCAATACCGACTATTTTTGAAGCGAGATTATAGTACTATAGGCACCTGTACTATGATGATGTAGGTATTTACCTACATGTACTTCATGAATTCAGTGTAACAAATCCTTGTGTGGCTGAGTTATGCGTGTGGGGTCAGTCTAAAGTAGAGTGTTTGCATAACTCCGCACCAATCAGTCGCACAAGCACTCTCATGAACATGGTTTCGCATATATTGAAGCATGCTTTAACCGTATGACCTTAATCGCGCCTTCTGCCTTGTGTAGATATCGATAACCATCACTATGCCCAGTTGGTAACATTGTGCTAATTTTAACCTTAGAAGTAGGCACTCGCCGCAGCAGTGCGTTGGGGTGAAGAAATACAACGTTTCCCGCGCAGAAAGTTCGGCCATCTGTTGCTAGGTGCAGACATGTGTGTGCATACTTGGAAGCTTGGTTTGACGGCGTAGTACATGGATTCAACATCGATGTCCAAAAATAGCTAGCTGTAAATAAGCAGGATGAGTGATTGTTGGTGATTATATAAATCATGAGAAACACTTACCTAGGAGGTTATCTAGATGCAGTATAGGGATTACTAGAGATTATCGTTTAATTGCTTAATCCCCCTGTTGAGTAGACCTGAATAGGTGTAATTGTGTTTTAATTCCGCAATTCCAGATTCCAGTTATATGCTATCAAATTCTTCAACGCTAGCATCCTATGTATGCGAACTGTAGAATATACCTATACCAGCAATGAGTCCCGGGGAGCAGCGTAGATTCGTATGAATAAACCCAGAAAGAGAGAGAAGAAGCCTATTATCCCGTGGCTCATAGCAGAGGGCCCTAGGACCCTCGAGCTCACGGATAACAGGAATTGCTGGTTTCTCAACGTCTGGATATATATTGTCTAGATGATTTCAGAGCTCATCAACGTAGTCCTTGTTATATGGAGCGCAAGCTTAAGTCTTTTCTGATGGGTTGCAGGTAATGGTTGTAGGCAAGCAGTCTGAAATGAGCTACAAACCATGGGACACTAAGTCTGCTGAATGGGTGTGAGTGTGTTAATTATGTATGTACATGTAGTTGGGTACGTCCTCATATATGGTGTGTCTATAATTTAAGTTTGAAAGAGCTAGACTGTAAAAGAAACCGTGTCTTCCCCTAGCCGGCCGAGGAAGCCACGTGCACTCGGCTGTTTGAGCATGACCTTGTATTCAGAAGTACAGAATTATGATAATATTTGACATATAGTCCGGGGTATAAGGGTATTTCTTTAAAACCATGACCTGGTACTGGTATAGACATGCATGTTTAGCTAGACAATTAATTTACATCACTCCCCGATTAACCTAAAGACCATGACATACCCTTATCAAAACTACATATACACCTGAATTTTACTACATATAAATTACACATGCTAGCGCTATGAATTTTACCAATTCCACTTAACATCACTGTTTACAAGATTGGCTTATTCCACTATGATGACCACAAATAACTAAAAGATTTATTGAATATAATTTTATTTTAATTGATGTGCTCTTTGCTAGATGTAGTTGGTATCATAAAACTTGGAAAATCCGACTATGGTTATAGAATTAAGGTTTCAATATTCCCCAAGTTTTGTGGTGGAAAAAGTTCATATGTGTTGTCTCGGCATGCCGAGCCATGAACACAAGATGTCCCAGACAAGTACCGGTTCTGCCAAGGATGCTGGATCAAGTCTGTATTTTCACTTTGAAATCTGACAATCCTCCATGCCAAATTCGGTCTTCGAACCCTGGATAATGCGCCGGATAATTGTAACCCCTTTTTCGTCATGGGTAGCATCTCGCTAGCTTTGAGTTCCGGATCTGCAGTCGGTCAATATCCAGGACAGCCTTTCCTCCCGTCCAACAACAATCTTTAAATCCCATCTCCCTCATTACCAGTTCACCACACAATGCTTGGATCCTCATCTGTTATCATTCCTATTTTCACTTCGCAAGCACGATGATGGCCAACTCTAGAGGCCAGGTAGATCATGCCACCCGCCCCAGACATCAAATAGGCTTCTACACCTTTATTCCGAACTTTGAGAATCGTTTAGAAAGCCATATAGCATGATGATTATTCTAAGGTATATTGCATAACGGTCTGAACATCCATGTAATATATGACCACTACTGATCATTACTTATAGCTACTAATTATTAAGACATATTTTGAAGTAACGTATAGGCAGACCAAACAAGAAGTTAAAATTCTAGCCAGCTTATCATTTTTATTCTCCACCGACAGGAGCCCTTGCATCTCTTGACTTCAGCTGTCTCACATGTATCTCATCAAACGAAATGAGTGATTCGACAATGTTGCCAAGATAAGGTGATAAGTAATGCACCTTCACCCAAATTTCTTCAACCTGCTAACTCGCCCTAGCTTAGCTTTTTTTGCACTAATCAGCTGCTTCGGGAAAAAAACAAAAAACAATTCCCCCCTGCATAAAACGAGATGCCCTGAAATGAGCTGCGATGCACTTCCCCTCTCGGTATATCGTTGTCGCACAAGAAGTTGGCCGTTCATGGAAGCTCACTCGGCCGGATTATGTGAGACGACGAACAACGAGCAACATCAACTTATCCACACCACTGCAAAAAACACTTCACTGATCAACAATTGATAAGCCCACAATTTTTATGAGGTACTGTAAAACGTGACTTAAGTTACTATCTTCTTAACGACAAACAACCAATAAATTCACTACATTCCGATCACTTGCAACCAACCAGGTTATTGATCAAAACTGGTGCTTCGTTGAAGGGATTCACGTTTATTTCTTCAGAATTGTCCTTTCTAATAAGTCTGCTGTTAGCTCCCTCGCCCAGAAACGGGTTCTGTCTAGCTGCCCCGTGGAATCGTTCCCATTGGTAAACACTTTCAACCTACCTCAAGAATTGGTAGCCCCTCACAAAAACTGACCAAAAACGTGAACCCCCCCTATAAGCGTCGTCCAATTTTTCTAACATTTCAACTAATCCGTACGTGCGCACTAATTTCACATTTTTATATCAGATCGAAATTCCCCACAGCTAGCTCGACGAGCAAACGACGATGACATGGTGCATTTCACATACGGAGATCTCGCAAATCCCGGTTTCGTTTCTTGGCATTGCGCTTTTTTTCTTTACCCCCGCTCAGTAGTACTGGCACCGCTCCCACCTCCATTTCCGCTTCCAGACGGCTTCCCATCCTCATCGATCGGGATCCCCTCCATCCACTCCATAACTTGGTGGTACTTCTTCTCCTTGTCCCTCATATAGCATGTGGGGCAGGGAGTGTCCGCTGTGACTTCATGTGTGTTCTCGATGGTTGGTGGGTGTGGATTCGCTCTACACCTGGAATCTGTAGCGGACCTTGACTGGAACGGATGTCCACAATGGTAGGTTGTTTTAGTGTAACGGCACATTGATAACCCTTGGGTTGTGGCCTGAGAGTTCTTAAAGAAATGTAGATCTCGATGGACAGGCAGACTTAGATAGATGCCTCGGGAGAGAGATTCTCCTTTTGTGGATGAGTGTGTTGTGTGTGAGTCTAGTATGATGGGTCTGGAGTGATATATTTGACCTTTCTTTTTTTTCGGTTTCTTGACTTGTCCACTTGCTAGGGTTTATACGTATACCGGAAAAGTCTAAATGTGTGCTAATACAGCTTCCAGAGGGACTAGCACGACAAAGGGGTAAGTGAGGGAGTGTTCGACGATAAAAACGAGATTCTTTTTGCCGATAAACAGAGGGTCAGAAGTCACGGATATTTATACTACCCCGACCAGGATAACCTCAGATTTTCATCGTGTTGAAACTAAACCCTTTTCCAACCTGCTGACAGTTGGCATCATTGTGCTGCCTAGCTAGTTACGTGACCAAACCAAAGGGATTCATCTCATGCGAATACATCGTGAATCAACCAGGAACCTGAACTGGCAAACTGAGATAAAAAAAAATGGAGAAAAAAAATAAAGTAATTGACAGCTTTTCGACGACATGTCACTAAACTAACGGCAGTAGGCATCAGGCAGCTTTCAGTCAGCTCGGTTTCGTTAGGATATATTGAAAGTGCGGAAATTAAACGTACCAGCAGCATCAACAGCAGTAACAACGAAACGGAGGGGGTGGGGTTGCGTCGTACCTACAAACCCACGTTTAATCAGATTAAGTTTCACGAAGGAGCCGGAGAGAAAGTTCGATCGTTATTCTTCAGAAGCCCGATCGCGGTACTGCTGTTAAGTTCCCTAGCCTTTCCCCAACAACACGTCTACCGACACATGGTTTTTCTGGCTGTTGCTTTCACTTTTTTTTTTTTTTTTTTTTTTCCTTGTCAGGGGGGGAAAGGAGGGCATTATTGGAGCATTGGCCCCTTCAAGATAATGCTCATTGGAGCTCTGCAAGACAACCCTTGCAAGGCACAGCTGCAGGCTGGATGGACAGAAACGCCATTACCAAACAACTGCTCACTTACTCACTTGCCCACGTGAAGGCGGGGAGAGGGGGGGGGGGGTGGAGGCATAAGGAGCAAGAGGAGGAGGGGCCCTTCGGGGCTACGGTTGTTATCGTGGCAAGCAAGCAATATTGGAATGAGCTGCGCTTTTCACGAACATGAACAGCGAGCAAGTCATATTTGAACTTGGGCGGGGGCGGGAGAAAAAAAAATACGAAAAAGACTATTACACTACTCTACCGTCCGAGCTGGTAGCAAGAGAGAATATACTTACGGAAACCTCACTTCGGAGGTCCCGGTTTCATACCGAGTGGTGTTGATCGGGATATGGTATATGGTTCACGATTTAAACGAGCCAAAAAAAACAGCTTCCATCAAGTGGACTTTTTTTTTCTTCTTTCTAATTAATCTAATAGAACAAGGCTGGGGGAGCGGAGGCGGGGAAAGGGCCAGAGTAGCTGAAGAGTACGTACTCGAGAGAAGAAAAAAAATTATATATTTCCTGCTATCACACTACGTATGGGGTAGCGGCAGCAGCAACATCAACAGCATCGAACGTGATACATCATTAAATTTTCCAAAAGAGTAACATCATACTCTCTAACCTACATGTACATACTACAAACCGTTCCTGAGATCTCAAAAAGAGTTCACCCGCAGTCCCTCTACGTCACTGACACAACCACCCACCAGATGTCATCATAAGTGCAATTCCACACAACCTACCTGGTCATATTTTTATTCTTTTTGTTTCAACTGGACCATGGTAACCCACCACCCTCCCTCCCTCCTTCCCTCCCTCCTCCCCCCCCGCTCATAACCCTACCCCTAGTTGACCAGGGTTCCATCGCCGATCTCCGATCTTGATTGAATCTGGGTCGTGGTTCTATCTTATCGATAAGCGAGGAGGGCTGCTGCCTGCTAGTTCTGGTGGTGGTGGTGGTGGTGGTGGTGGTGGTGGTGGGTGCTGGGTGCTGGTACGGTGATGAAAGGTGATGATGGTACATAATGTCGTAGAGATACATGACTGTGATGAATGTAGAGGGAGGGTGGGTTGCCGTAATTTGTTGCGGGGGAATACGGTACTTGTATCTATGGGCTGAGACCGAGTCGCGGAGAGGGGGGAAGTAGGAATAGCTCTCGTTACCTATCTGACAGGGTGCACATATCGTACATGAGCGCGAGGGCACATGGTTAAAATGCAAGACATGCGGTATGATTGTGGGGTAACTACTTTGTATTCGAGTCTGGAGTCACTCTGCAGCTTTCACGATATCGGACGGATCACATGACATGGATAAGAAGACAGCTGTGGCTTAATAATAATGCGGAGTGGCCTGAGATAGAGACTCGGAGTAGATAACGACTATATTCCGGGAAAAAAAAGAGCTATATAGGTATATAGGTCCTCGGGCTCCCGTCCACTCAGCTTCGTGTTTTAATAGGGCCCTTTGTTTGTTAAGCTCCCAGGAAAAACAACGCCACAGAACGGTTGTAGTTCAGGCAGATATCAACCCTAACCCAGTGCCACTTGTCCCTCAGCCTTCATCTCCGAATATCAACTATTACGCAGCAGCGTAAAGACTCATGCATCTCTGAACCCAATTCCCCCAACGCAAGTGTGTAAACGTTTTATGCGAGGTCAGGAGGTCATCATCAGGCCACTCATTGATAATAGACGGGATAGAAACGCTGCCGCCCCCCCCCCCCCCCCCCCCAAAACCATAATTGCGACTTCGATCGCTTCTTACTATTATTATGGTAAGCAGGTCTAGCTAGCTAAGCAGGTAGCTAATCACCAAGGCCTATCATTGCCATAATTTCTCTTCACAACAGATACCTACTCCCACTTTAGATAATATCAATCAATATGCTTGCCTCACTGTCAATGGTTCTCATCCTGTTTGTATTTTTCCTCTTGCACAGCCTCTACACTCACCTCCGCTGCCCTCTCCGTCGCATTCCGTCTGCGCACCCAATAGCACCTTTCACACGTCTTTGGATCCTTAGCCGAACACTCACGGGCCGGCGCAACCGCTCTATTCACGCTGCACATGTTAAGCACGGACCAGTAGTACGCCTGGGGCCTACCGAGATCTCGATCAACGACCCATCTCTTATCAAGTCCGTCTATGCCCGCCTTGACAAGTCACCGTGGTACTACATCTTCACAAACTACGGGTATTTCATCCCATGTCGCAATTGTAGATAGAGATGGAAGCTCATAGTTAGATGTAGATCCAAGCCGCTATTCTCGCTCATCCATGGCCGCGAGCACTCACAAAGGAAGAGGTTGATCGCAAATATATACTCCAACAGCACGATCTCCTCTTCCCCAACCCTTCTAGCGAACACGCGCAAAATTCTCGAGGAGCGGATGACTCCGATCCTTGATACCAGAGAGGTTCACGAGGTGCACGAGCTGTACAATGCCCTCACGTTGGACCTTATAACGTCGTACCTCTTCACACAGCGACACGGGACTGACTTTGTCCGCGATGAAGCCACACGCAAGAGGTTCCTAG
This sequence comes from Morchella importuna, assembly GCF_003444635.1. NCBI lineage: Eukaryota > Fungi > Ascomycota > Pezizomycetes > Pezizales > Morchellaceae > Morchella > Morchella importuna. The sequence continues at coordinate 802,256 of NW_025763413.1, forward strand.
TAGATCTGTATCAGATTCGGCGCCCTTATTTTTCATGGGCGAGTGAGCTCCCGGGGTTGGTGAAGTGGGTGGGAAGGCTTACGGCCGGAAAAGTGAAGATTATACCGAGCTGGGTTGATGATGCGAATGATCAGATCGAGGAGTGGTGTCTACAGATGTGCGATGCCGCTGAAGCAGACATGCCGACCGAGAAGGGAGCGGACGACGATTGTGTTTACTACCGGCTCCGCCGTAATAATGCACTTGGCAGAACTGATGCTGCAAGTGAAATCCTCGATCATATTGGTGCCGGCCACGAGACCACGGCTACAGCATTGACTTACGCCACGTACAATCTCTCTGTCTCGCCAGAACGACAGGCACGGCTTCGTGATGAACTCAAGACGGCAGAGAATCTGTGGCGGTTTAAGGATGTTGATGCGCTGCCATTCCTCAATTCTGTTGTTTTGGAGACATTGCGGCTTAACTCGCCGATTCCGGGGTCACAGCCAAGAGTGACGACGGATGGTGGCTGTATGGTGGGCGAGTATTGTGTTCCAGGCGGTGTGACGGTAGCAGGACAGGCGTATAGTTTGCATAGGACGTTTTGGGCGGATGCGGAGGTGTGGCGGCCAGAGAGGTGGGTGAACAATGATGAAGAGGGGAAAGAGGGGGAGAGGTGGTTGTGGATGTTTGGTAGTGGGGGGAGGGGGTGTGTGGGGAAGTGGTTGGCAGTTTATGGTACGTACCCCCGTGTACGCATTTTTGCCATCCTTGATATATGATGGTGAGCTGATATAGGGAGTAGAAATGAAAATGACACTGGCGTGTATTTATGCCAATTATGAGACGAGGATAGTGGATGATGAAGGTATCGAGATGGATGATAGGTATGGTTTCGCCCCCTCTCTCAAGCACCCTCTTTTCTGCCTGTTAGGGGGCTCATGCTGTAACAGGTATACGACGGGCCCAATATCCAACCAATTGCTGGTAGGATTCCACAAACTGTAGTGATGATGTGTTTATTATACGATCTTTAATATTCGACACTTTTGGATGAATATCTGCCTGACTTACTATGCTTTGTTTGATTGCCCCCTCAATCCGAATGTTCGATCAAAATAACCAGCCTTTGACTATCTCCAACGTGAAGATTACAACACCCCCCGCGATTCGTCTGATCAAACCACATGATGCCGAATTACTGGTGTTGCGTATCGGGTATCTGTGATTTGTTGCCATCCTCAAAGCACAATTGATATGCACCTCTGATCGTGAAGATGTCTACCGGGTTTGAGCGTGGTTGCAGAGGTAGAGTACATGTTTGTTATGTATATGGGTCGATGTATATAGGGCGTAGGCGTTTATCGTGGATCGCTGACGGGTGAAGTGGGGTTGTGTTACTTCAGTAAGGTTGTGATATGCGAGCTGAAGCAGACAATTGAAGAGGGGATGAAAAGGGGTTCAGTCGGAAGGTTCTGAAGGGGTGCTAACTGACGGAGTGATACTTGACCGGCTGCGTGAAAAAGTAGCTAAGCACCTCCGCTTTTCCCCTCGTTGAGTTAGAAAGAAACCAGCCCACATCGCAAATGTAAAAAGGGTCCGACGGCACGACGTACCATTGATGAAAACCATCTGCTCCCGCTTGCTTAACACGAATATAAAATGCAAGCAGCGTACCTGCACTAAGCTGAGGAACGGCAAGTGAAGGGACATTGACAAGCTGTAAATACGATTGTCGGCGAAGCTGAATCCTGTGATGAATGAATAGCGAATTCCACTAACTAGAAGTTAAGGCCGGTGCCACTCTTAATGCATGGCGAGTTATTATCGATCACAGCCAATCACTCTGTTTCTTCTTATCATCCCAGGGCGTTGGGATTGGATATTGTAGAGATATTTGTAAGCTAGTGGCGGAGATCATGGCGGTGGATGTCATTAGAAGAGAACGTTTGGCTTCTAAATCTGTTTTTAAGATTTTTGTTTAGCTGGCCAGTTTGTTTGATCACCAGTTGTGACATACGTAACCAATGCTACGTGTGCGGTGTGACAGTATGTACTCGCTCTATATGCAGTACGGCTATCATTTCCCAGCCTTTGCGGTAACCTTATTCCCCAGCCAGTCAGGACCCAGCTGATTAGATATTCGGGTACTAAATATATCGATTCGTCAAGCGTTCCAGATAGCTAGCCAGCCCGTTCCTGTAATTCCTCCTGGTAGAGCACTGTTCAACCTATCATACATTACAGTAATTGCCAGGTAGCTGTACCCGACTACATATATAGTAGCTCTTCAAAGAGTCTACAATACATGTAATGTATGTATCTGAAGAATCTACCATAATACCTCCATAGTACGTAGTACTAAATGCATGCAATCCCCAAAGTTCTCAATTTCCAACCGAGCTCATGAATCAAAAATCAAGTCGCTTGGGTATAAAGACACCTTCCCTCGAATTTCTGACATGACTTCCATCTCCAAAAGGCAGTAGTTCAAACAGACAAACAGACAAACTCTACGGATAAATCAATATATCGAAATGTGTTGAGTAGTGGCCACACAAGGCGCGAGCACGTACGAGGTTAACCAGTACTACGACAGCACACCCTTAGCTGTTGGGCGTGGGAGGATGTCGCGTACCATTGAGGCCTACTAGAGTTGTTGGGAATGTTTTCATGGGAGGTGGAGTACGTGAAGGAGGATGAGGAGAGAATACTGAGGGTATCTAGATGATGGAGGCCAAGTGAGTTTGGGTGTCAACATTAGGACAGGACAGGACAGAGAAGAGAGTAATAAATTTGAAGCCTGGTGTTGATGTTTTGCCCGACTAGTCGTGAACAGCTGTGCCCTCTACAGCTACATGTAGTAGCACTCGCATCATGGCCACACTACACAGGTTTGCCCGCCCAACCACCTTCTGACTTCTAGCGATCTGTTCTCTCTACAAAGCACAGTCAAAATTATAATTCAAGTTTGCATAGATATCTTCAATTGATTAACGTCTCTGCCTACGCTGGCACCAAGTCTCAAGATCAATTGATCTCTACCCGCGGTTTTCAAGTGCTCATAGAACACGGCCTGAAATCTACGACCCCCCCCCCCCATTTATAACACACCCCAAGAACAACATTAGAGGCACTTATCACTGCTGACTTATAGACACGTCCTTGAAGAATAAAACCACTTATTGCAAAGAGCCCTGCCCAAGAAAGACATCGACTAAAAGGTTCTACAACAGTCCCCATCAAACCCTGACAATGATTTCAAACCTTCACACCCAGCTCACCCGGGATTGCGACCCATTCCACCCCTTGTTGGTATTAATTTCGTTTACCATCATCACTCTATTCCTCTTCGCCAGCCTTGAAATAGTTTATCTCACTTTTCTCAAATGCTACCGGCGCTCCTTCCCCAGTTCCTCGGGCTCCTCGGACCGTTACCATACGATTATATGTCACGGAGATCAAGCCAGAAAGGAACATGAAGGGTACAACATACGTCAGTGGTTGATGAATGTTGACAATACACCTCCGCGAAATGATGCATCGCTGGAGTTTGGTTGCTGTGAGAGATGTTGTTTGGAGTTGGCTGATTTATGTGTTTTGTGCCGCCGTCGTTGGTTGGATCGTCAGATCTAGATTGTAGGAGCTGGAGATCGTGGTGACATGCCTGCCACCCCGTTTGATATCGATGATTGCTTTTTGGATCGGCCGTGGATCACTGCACTAAGATGCCGGTCTCAGAAAAGCTTAAGAAAGACAAAAATTATGAATTAAAAACCCCCGACCGGCCATTCTAGCGACGGTAGAGTGACTAGATAGTAATAGTAGTAATGGCAATAAAATAAGATAGAATAACAAAAGCTTTTCTTTATACAGAGAACATAACCAACCAGAGAGGAATGATAGAAATATGCGCATACGCCCCAGTCCCAATCGAAACTCCCAGACTCACTTCATGAACATCAATCTCACCACCATGGTATATAGCTCTCCGCCCGCCACCTATCCATGTCGTTCATATAACCATCAAATAAGATATCGAGTCAGTATTGCGAGACATCGCGCCATTCCAGCAATATCCTGACAATGTTCTCAAATTTCAATGTTGCCGCATCACCCAACACCGTGTCCCCCCGAACATCACAATGCCCCGTATCGGCACCTCTCTCTAGCAACAACCTCACTGTCCCCTCGTGACCACCCTTCACGGCCAGTGCCAGAGGTGTCCTCCTCTTCTTTGATTCCACAGCGTCAATGTCCGCATCATAATCCAGCAACAGTCTCGCGATTTCGGTATGACCTCCCATTGCTGCGACATGGAGCGCCGTACGATTATCATTGGACCGGGCCAAAACGCTCGCTCCCCTCTCTAGAAGTAAGGTGACCATAATCTTGTTCCCCGTTTGTGACGCGTAATGGAGTGCCGTCATTCCGTAACTGTCTACAGCGGTGATGTCGGCGCCTCGGTCAAGGAGGAAAGTTATCCATTGTTCATCATGGAAAGGAGCTGCTTTCATAGCCGTAAGGTGAAGTACTGTTTGGTATGTTGCTTCTTGAGGTTTTTGTCCCACTCTGCGCGGGGGTATCGTGGGAGTGTTTATGTCGATAGACCTTTCCAGCAACACACTCAGAATCTCAATGTCACCTTGCCTGGCTGCCCAATGAAGTGGAGTATTTCCGGGTGAGTCTATAGCTGTTATATTGGCACCGGCATCAAGGAGTACCTTGACTATTGCGGCGTGCTTGCCACCTGCTGCGAAGTGGAGGGCGGTCTCCTCGTTGTACGCTTGGGCGTTAACGTCAACGCCCTTTTCAAGAAGTGTCTTCACCAGAGATTCGCGCGGGTTATGTCCACGGATAGCCTGGTGAAGCGGTGTATAGCCCACCCGCGTCCTAGCATGAATATCGGCGCCATATTCCAGCAATATTCTGCAATTGCAGTAAGCATGACCGGTCACAAGATGTGCGGGTGTATTAATTGTGAATTCAGATGATAGATATATACGTACGTTACTACCGATTCATACCCATGAAACGCCGCCGTATGAAGCGGTGTTTCCCCAACCAAAGTCTCAGTATTCACATCTGACCCAAACTCCAATAACAGTTTTACTGTCTGCTCGTTCCCACTCTGAGCCGCCGCATTGAGTGGTGTCGACCCCCACCCACTCCGAGCAGCGATATCAGCTCCCCTATTTAAGAGAATTCTGACAATTCCATCGTCAGAAACCGCCTTGTGGAGCGGCGTAGATCCATTGATCGTCTGAGCAGCGATATCGGCCCCCCGCTCAAGAAGCAGCTCTACAAGCTCCGAATGCCCATTCCCTGCGGCCCAGTGGAGTGTTGTGCGGCCACGGATATCAATCGTCTCATTGATATCGACGGCCAATTTCTTCAATACGAGCCTGACGAGTGCTTCGTTTTTGCGCTCTACTGCGGAGCAGAGTCCGGTTTTGCCATCCTGTTTTGCTATTAGATTGAGGAGATTGTCCCGGAGATTTTCGAGCTGAAGGGACAGTATTTCTGCTAGACGATGGTTCGTTTTGAAAAGGGAATTCAGGTCGTTGGCGTTTAGGTGTTGGCTTATTATGAGAATGAGTTCGTTAGGAAGCCGTAGAAGTGGGAATTTGAGTGGCATTGGAATTGTAGCAACAGTAATAGTAGTGGTAGCAGTGGTAATATGGCACCACACGGTAGCTAGTACGTATTATAATCTGTTTATTTTGTTTACTCCAGATTCTCTCCTTTTTTTCTTTCTCGACCTTTTTTTTCTCAAGATGTAGATATGAAGAAGATAAATTGCCTTTCTGTGAAGAGTTCCGATTACGCTGGGCGTGATCGACTGGAAGGAGGGGGGGGGGGGCAATTCATTTTGCTGTTTTTATTCAGATATCCAAAAAAATGAAATTCACTGGCCCGGCCGATCTGTCCCGCCAGAAAAAACGGTCTCTAGATCGAGAACCGATGCGTGTTCTGAGACAAGTCAGCCAATGATCACGATATTGGATCTAGACAGATCTTCTAGATTTCACTATGTCAAACACGCTTTACCGCTGGCTCCAATAGAAAGGGTTATTAGTCCGTGCTCTCAATGTCCCAAGAGAAATATGAGAATCTGCAGCGCTGGTTTTGTTAGCAGTACGATTAGCGGTCGAAGTAGCAGTCATGAACAATCATTGCAAATTGCAATCGCGCCTGCAGAGTACAGGGTACTCTATGCATGTACATATGTGGGCTGGTGGGATGAGAAACCCAGAGCGTCGGGCTAAACCCTAGAGCCTCCTTTATGTAGACCGGGGTGAGAATGTATGTATTGTCCCGGCTTATACCATCTGCTGCTTTTCTTTCCTACCTAGTCCTTGCCCTGGCTGTCATAGAAGCTTCTCGTTGGGACATTTCATTACCTTGTGTGCCCTAGTCCTACACTCGATATCCATTGCCGACGTTCGTGCGTCTTTATCGCTATTTCAACCCCCTGAATTTTACCAAGAAGTTTTTTTTCTAGTGCCAATGCTACCAGCCAGTAATTGGTAAGCCCGTGAATTCCTTAACTAGCTCTCTGAATTTTCCGAGCACACAAGTCAGCACACCGATTTATTTGAGAAAGATATTAGGTAACCCTAACCCTGACTCTGTACCACAGCTCATCACTCGCTCTCATTCTTCCATTTTCGAAGAAATAAAGTCGGTATTCTTTTCTTTCAAAAAGGACCACTTTGATTGGAAGCAGAGATCTCATGACGGTTGCTCTTGAGGAGGGAATTACGCGCCAGTAGTGGTGAAGGGGCGTTCTGGTGGCCAGTACTTTGGGATAGCGGATCCACAATGCCTTTACCGATCCACCCTAATAAGACACGAGATCCTAGCAAATAACCATCAGCAAGCCCACGACGTACAGCTTGGTTATGTTGTAAATGGATGAGACAAAGGCCCAAAACTACCTACATGTAGATTTGAATCTGACATGATATTATGCATACCCAGGCAAATACACTAGGTACAACACTCTAATTTGCGTAATTGCCATCCTTCTTCCAGGTTCCTAATGGTTAGTGAGCTATATAACTCCTTTTGGGTAGTAAATTGCATAGGAACCAGCCCCAATTCCGGAGGAGTGGGACTTTAATCGATATCTTCACGTTTTCTACTAGCTATCATCCCGATTAAAAGCAATGTGGGGATCAAAATCTACCTAGAGTACTCAGGAGTAAAATAGAGTATGTAGACAGGATCATCGATATAGTATATCCTCCCGGTGCATATGCATCATGATTGTCGGGAGTTGTGTTGCGTTGTGCACGGGAGGGAGTGAGAGTTGCAGGATAGTCTTGGCATGTGGGTTTTGAATGCTTTTTGTTGTGCAGGCCCGGCCTTCGCATGCATGGTATGACGTAGAGTAAATACATATACTCAGCTGCAGTTGGTGAGTCTAGTAGGGTACTGAGTGCAGGGCGAACACTGCTTTCTGATTTGTCGAATTGGCGTTAAGCCTCAATCACAACCGCCAAAAGAGTTAATTTCCATGGTCTCAACCAGTGGTAGTACACTATTCCAGCCTGGTCCCGTTCGTTATTGTCGAGTTTTTACTGAATGTAGGTGTCCTGTTCTTGTTAGGTGCTTTTAACTAGTTTATTGAATGCGGATAACTGACGCTGCAGGCCGGCGGAAGGTTTGATACTATGCCCGATAGTGTGGGTTGAGTTCTGGAGAAGAAATGCATGTCTCTGACATACAGGGGCTTGATAGCTCTAGCTCTGTTCGCGAGTACTCTAGTGAGAAATGTACATCTGTCACTCTGTAGTTCCCTGGTTTCTGGTGGTAGGTCAAAATAAACTCCGCGAGTGAATTGGAGATAGATGTGTTAACTTACTATCACTGGTTCGCCTACTCTAGGGTGGAGTAGTAATGTAGGCACTGTAAGTACTCTACATATATCTGACGATTTCATCTCATACAGCAACGCCCTTCTTGCCCTTGCATTTGCCGTCCTAGAAGAATTACGAATGATCGAACCTAAGTGTTACTGAAAGGGGGTCTGGACTTTACTACTCCTAGACAAGCAACAGCTAGAGGTCTACATACCTAAGTGAAGCTAGGTGAGATCGACTTTCTCTTGGTTTTGTCTTTGTACCGGGGTTCTGGTCGTAGATCCTGTTAATGATGCACTAGATTATTCCATCCCTGCAATCTATTATTCGGCCATAGCTCTTCCACGTAGAATGGTGTGGCGCACGTGGCTTCTGCAGCAGCAGAAATATGGGGGATTAGGTGAACAGCTCCCCCGCCTGAAAGTAAGGGGTATCTGAAACAGGATATCGCGGATAAACTTATGTGGCTGTTAGGTGAAACAGTCTTGCATGGTAGATACGATTGTTCGGCGTCTGCGGATATGGAGTTCGCTTACACAGCAGGAATATACCATAATTCCATTTCCGCGGCGTCCGTATTTTACTGAGGGTATTGTATGGATGGAATTTAGAGAGAGGTATTATTTAGCGGAACACAGGTTTGTTTTCCTTAAACGCTGGAAGTTTGGTAGGGGTGGGATTTCGATAGGACGACGGCTTTTTCTGTGCGTGCATGCTACTGGATATTAATATCCAAATAATAAGTTCGGTAACTATTTGGAACTGGGTAAAGTAGGGGTAGTTAGGTTTTCCGCTCCCATGTGGACTCCTATCACGAATATCAAGTTAGTTCCATGGATCCAACCGCCAATCAGGAGCGACTTTCCTAGAAGTATTTGAAATCGAGATCGACTAATATACACATGTGCACGTGGTTATGTACAGTTACAAACTGATTCACAGTTAATATCTAGACTTCAGAATTAATTGACCACGAGATAATATGGCCTAGCTCACCTTTGACTTAATTCGCTAATTTGTCCAGCGTCGATGATTGTGGATTTTTTCTGCACATGCTTCGATATTAACCAAAGATTATCGAAGTACTCCGATTTTAAACAAACGGTTATTAGCTTTCAATTGAGGTATGTATCTCCGCCTTATTAGCACCGGCCCTCTTCACCCTCTAGGCCTCGAATGTTCGTAGAAACTGCTAGCCCGGCACCGTGCTCAATCAGACTCCGATTATGACTACATGATAAAGCCAAAACCAACCAGCTAACCAGGCTACCAGAGAATAAAGCTAGTTCCATTTACTCAAAGGCAGCATTGGACTAATTATAGTTTATAGAGCTCTAGAGAACTGTTTAGGATATTAACCTAATTATTCCAAATTACTCCAAACAACAATCATGACCGCGAAGAAGAAAGAAACTTCACCAACGAATGAATACGACTAGAAATTGCAATCTTCATGATTATAGAGTCCTTTGAGTCCTAGTTCTGTATGCACCGTATAACTTGTGAATCCTGCTCCTTTTTGACGGGATTCTGTTCAGCCGAAGGTCACAGAGATGCTACCTCGCGTGTCTCTGCTGTATAGAGATGGTATTTTCTGAGATAGTATTATATATCATTCTAACGTTGATTGGAACCCGTGGTGATTGGTTTTCTCGGCAGCATTTGCCTCGGTGTGAGGCTATCGAAGATTGAAACCTTTTGAGAGTTAAGCCCACGGTTCAGAGTGCTATTACTCTCTTGATCCCTTCGGAAGAAATGTGAGATAATGACATTTATTAGATAGTGCTGAGAGGGCCGGGGTACGTACGTGAAGAATATCATTTGTATGAGGTTCTATTCCAAAGTTTTGAAGCAGAATTCCATAAATGGAATCCGGAGTGAAGTGATGTTTCTATGGCCAAGAAGGATTTAGACAAGTAACAAGAAGATACGCGTTAGGTTCGACTAAAGTCATGTCAGTTGAGCCGCCAAAGCTTAAATAAAGCGGTTTCACATGTACGCCGTTGATACATGGGAACGTACACGTTGCGTCTCTTTCTATACTAGTGGAGTCGCCAATCTCAACCGCACTTGTTGCTATTCCCGTTTTCATAAGTCTGGCAATGTCTCTAGGATCCATAGCTAGGGGTGGGGGAACTCTCGCTCAAGTAGCCACCCCCCCCCCCCCCCCTTTTTCCAGAAGAGAATTCCGGATCTCTGCTGATGCCGGTGATTACGATGCCTTCAAATCGGGAAACGAATAAAACCTGTCTCAAAACGGCACGCCTTTAAGCGCCCACAACATAGCGCTGCAGCTGCACTTTCTTGGTATCGTAACAATATATCAATTTACTGAATTCACGAATCTCTTCCTTCGCAGTACAGTGCTCTTGCATGACGGAGTTTTGAGTACTCCAGCTCCATAAACTCCGAAGGTATTCACCTCGTCTATCAATAAAGAGAGGTAATATATGATTTGAATACAGAAGAGCTGATGTACGTTACGACAATTCTTATAGTTCTCTGATCATGACCAAATATATGACACTAGCCGCCGGGCCGTGGCCTTTTAAGTCAATCTTTTTATCCTGTTCTTGGCCCAAGATAGGGGTCTAAAAGACCTAGCGACTGAACGCCACGACCAAATCGAGATCTATATAGATATATCTAAAACTTTATCGAGAGATACTGGTAGTAACAAAAGTAATTGTGATTGATAGGGCGACTCAATTAGGCATAGGGATTGACGGATCAGGCCCACTCGGGGTAGATCCTGTATGTTGGCTTGGTTATTCAGAATATAGGCGGGATATAGTTACTACTCATATTGAAGAATATCCTGGCTAACCCGCAGATTCAAGTTGGGTATATCTTGAAATAATATGTGAAATGTCATGTCCGAGTGATATTTCATGTATCTATTACCAACTCGATTTCTCTTGGCGACGAAGAAGAGGCCCATCTTGAGAAAGGCTAAAACCGAGAGTCTGATGAAGTCTTAATATTCCTGCCAGACTTAAGAAGGTTATGCCATATTTTAACTCAATGTGATTTCTCATCACAGTGCACGTGTACAGTTTATAGAGCCTGGAAGGCCAAAATACCATTGTCAGCTGCTAGTATACTAAACAATTGCCTTACAATAGTTTTATATTCGCTTAAAAAGAAGAAGTAAGGGTTAATACCTCTATGAGTGGTATAGTTACATCTATTTGCTTCGAGCAGCCTCATAGACCCCGATAAATTGATAAAAGTTTTGCTTTCACTCCAGCACTAGCGAATGTTTTCGGACTTTATCGCTTATGTACATGAGCAAACTCATTAGGATAGGTTGTGCCAATGATAATTCGCCGTAGAAACTCCAGTTAGTCAAATCAACCAACTACGACCCAGGAGATAGAAAGAAAGCACCCAGGTGCCTAACAATATGTATCAAGATCTATCCCACCATTTAGAGGTTTTGCTCAATACTGCCGGGATGTGGAATTTAATAATGTTGGTCCTCTACCATGAAGGTGATCCAATTGCAACGTAGGTGTGGGAAATCAAATAATATACACCCGGGGTGTTGAGCATTCAACTAGCGTGACTGAATTGCTCTCACCGTGCATCCAATATCGACCATGCAAGGCTTATGAACATTAAAGCTTTAGCTCTGATTCAAATCCGTAGCAGAATCATTGACAATTACTAATCCATGAACTAACATTATCAATCAGCAACCAGTGAATTGTGATCAGTACTCAGGTGGTGAAGTGGCCATGACAAGAAGGCAAACAACGGACTCCGTTCCTGATTAATCTAGCCTATCTAACCGGCCACTAATACGAGCTAGAATGGCAATGTTCGTATTTCTATAATATCACAATAATCATATCTTAAAGAGGTAGATTATATGTAGGCCATTAGTAGTATACTGCGAGTAGGTAATTAAGCCACTTGAGAACACGAACTTGATATTACACGTGAAATTGTTTGATCGTCGTATCCAGCACATTAACTTTATCAATTGAAGTCGCCTATAATATCCAAAAGTATGTAGATCTTGTCTGACCTGCATGTCTTAATAATTGTTCAGGTTTCATACCTATATATGTAGCCAACATTACCCTCGGAGTCTTATCATCCATAATCCATATACACAATATACCTCAGTTGTAAGACCCGCCAAGCGCCCGTCAATGGGCGTCGAAACCACCCTCTTCCCTTTGTTCCTCATATCCATTTCGAACACCTTGGCCCGAAGCCAGGGTTAGGGCTAATTCGAGCACGGCTGTAGGTATGTACATGCTGATCGTATGCTCCAAGTAAACAAATTTCTAATTATAACCACGCCTCAAAAACTTGCATAATCATGTCACATGGGCCTATCAAGCCGAGTGGGTTGAAAATGTGCGCTCCTGTATGCAGTATGCACTGTACGCACAATACCGTCTCAGCCTTGCCATGTCAAATTCAAAGAATGACTGACTGAGTGTGTAAAGATATGATGTATGTATATACATATGCATGTCACATATAATTATCTATGTATCGAATCACTCTTGCGGAGTGTTGTTGGTGTAAAAGCTCTAAAGTGGTAAAGATATTATAATATTATTACCGGAAGTTGCCGGAGGTCCAGATACCTACCCACGAGTCCGACAAGTCCAGAGGACATGTATACATGGCTTTAATAATCTTGACTTTTAAACACAAACAGGCACCAGGGTCATTTTCATTAAGAGCGATACCGGTTTGGTTGCATGGACCTGGGTACTTTATATTCATAGATTATCACTCGATTATTGTCCACAATTTAGAAACGTTTTTAGCAATACCGAAAGACTTATAGCTAAGCCACATATAACTCTAACTTGAATAACAATGCTTCGTCAGGTAACATGTGATTGGGGTTTGAGTCCATCTTCATGTATTATCACTCGGGTTGTGCCGCAATACATGTACCGTTAATTATAACAGAGGAGCCGTAGTGCAAAGTACCAGGATGGAAATATGTGGTTTACCTATTAAAAGTAAATGTACGTATACTTCCGGAGAGCGTTATGAAGTAGACTTATGTATTTAGCGGTACCGAGAAGTAAAACATGGTGTAAGGACTCATATCCGGGAACTCAAGGGTGATTATATCTAGGTTGATGCACCGTTAATATATCCTCCCTATTTGGTAGTTTCACAACTCCAGTATCTAAAGTTTAATCCTCGGTTATATAAGTACTGCTATAGTTACATCAAAGCTTAGGCATCATCCGCTGTGCATATACTTGTGTCATTCATGATACATCGAGTCACCACAGCCCCGTAAACGCTGCCCCTACATGAATTTCGTATTACCTTGAAAGTCACACCGACGTCTTAATTCTATACATATAAATTCAGTACATATTAAACAACGACTTATTATGGGCATTCGTGAACCATAAGCATCTTCAATACGGCTATCGAGCGCACAGTCATGCATCGCACTGATCAAAAATCAAGTCAAAAAATCAAGTATACCCAAAATACTGAGAGAGAGTTCAGTACCCCGGGTTCCCACATAGTCACCTAATGCAGTACTGACGAAGCGATACAAGGCTTGGGTACAGCAGAGCTGACGGGATGCCCCACTTTCCTTGTTCTATGACCGAACACGTTGGGAAAGCGTGTCTGCAGGCCAAATACACAGTTGTACAGTAGCTCGCTCATTACCGCCGCTAGACTGAACTTTATATGCTAGCAGCATGCATTGCCGTGAGGTTTGCCAGGGTCCTACAGGAGATGTGGCCAAAACTTATCGGACCTAGCTCGATTCCTTGTGTTCGCGAATTCGGCCGCTGGAAGTACAGCGAATTTACCGTTAAAGGGTGCTCATTGTTTGCCGCCGACCATGATCTAAGTACGTGCTATTGAATTATGCTGAATCTACATGTAGCTGGCAAGTCGATGGACGGCTGCTGTTCAAGTTGCCAGTTGGTTTTCGCAAGTTTAACGTTGTCCCGATCGAACGCGGGCCGAACGTTGTCCATGAAAGTTGCATCACTACACCGCACCTACTACATTTGTCTTTGAATACCTGCCCTTACCTTGGCACGATAAAACAAGCTTTTATTCATTACCCTTCTTTATTCTTCAGTTCAACCACTCACTTATCTATCGGTTGTCTCCATTAAAGATCACTCAAAAGAAAAGACCTTGCTTGTATGCGCATGCGTAAAAGCCTAAAATCGCACTAAGCAAACAGGTCACTAACTACACAAAAGACTATTACCAGGTTAATCTTTATCTTCCGCATTCCTGGGTCTTCAGTTAATCTGAACTTCATTGCGGGGAACGCCAAAGGCATGGAGTACAGATACAAAAGTAGGCATATTTTCACAGCAACCAATGGCGATAGCCTCGGGTTTTATATCAATTTGGCTCTTGAAGTATCATAATGAGGTCTAATTTACCTTCTTATCCACATTCTGAACCAGGCTAACACTTCATTGTTTCGTATCGACATTGGTCCAGATGGCTACAATATCCGGGCCAGTTCAGTCTAGTTCAGCCCAGTACCACTGTCAACGCATTCCAGTGTGATACATAACACAAGGGATTGCTTGTTCCATTGAGTTTGGGACCTGTCCCACAAGCCTCTATATAAAATTAAACCTAACGATTCCATGATCCGGATATAAACTCTTAACCAACCAATCATCGTCTCTCGAGTTCCCCTGACAACGAGCCGGAGCTACTCTGATCATTTCCGTTTTGAGAGCTATATAATATAATCAGTTAAACATTCCATGCCAACGTCGAGAAGCAGATACTCTACTGGCATCACTTCGTTCATGCCCGTGGCCCTTGGCTATCAAAAGTAAAAATATAGACGTATGCGAATTAAGCCGCCAACCAGTTTCGGCAGAAGAGTCTCTATATGCTGTCAGAGAATCGAAGATACTGACACTATGATCATTTCCGTTTATATTACCCGCCAACAAACAAAAGCAAACATCAACACGGCTGCAATAAACCTCGCACCGACGAACTGATCATGTAGTTGATACCTGGCTAGTACTCTATCTCCATTTACCCCTCAGAAGTCGGCAATCCAGACCACCCATAACACCCCACTTCCCTCCCTTTACTAAACAAAACCGCTGATATCATTCGCTGGTAAGCGGCACCCCATAGCTCGTCCGCCCCCTCTCTTCGCAACTCAACCAGTCATCTACAGCACGCTATGATCTCGCAAACAATCACTGGCTCGCCGCCGTTTCGAATCTAGATCGTAAGTGCCAGAATTAACCGAACCCCCTCTCCCTGTACATAGGGTTGGAGGGGTTGGTCAGGATGGAAAGCATCCGCTCTTGCGACTCCGTTTGCTCCTCCTGCTCCTCCTGCCCCCCCTCCCCTCCCCTCTCTACCTCTCGAGCCAGACAAGTACCAAGGGGAGATGGGAAATGGGAAACAAATGGCTGTTGGCGCAATAATACCTCTACTCTACCTCCACGACGAGCTTTGAGGAGAGTATAGTGATATAACTGCAAATAACTAAGCACAACATCCACCCAAGAAGGGTTCCAAAAGTAGATCACTCGATCTAGTATCGATCGATCTTGCACTCCAGCAGATTATCTCGACCTCTCGCCGGTTTTGGGCTCGGGGAAAGACCGGTTGAGCCAAAGCGAGGGATTGACAGGATATTCGGTGATTACAAGCTACTTGCCTAGGTAGGGGGACATGTATCCCCTTCACCCCCCCCCCCCCCCGGGTGCTCATACGGACTCGCACGGGCCAGCTGAGTGATATGCGGAGCATCTGCCGATTCGACGGCCAGCCAAGAGTAGGGGAGTGGCATAGAACGATTGGTGTGAGGCACTGGACCGACATGATGGTCTTTGGGTCATTGTGTCACTAGGTACTCTGAGAGGTGGACGGTAGTTGGTAAGTAGATCTACATGAGTACATAGCGTACCTAAGATAGAGGGTAAAATGCTGTTGAATTAGAGTAGGCAGACAGAGGTGAAAATCCCAGGAACCTTAATCCAGGTTCTCTTTCTGCTCCTCGCGAGAGTACTTGCCATGTCGAGTAACGAAACATCTACCGCAGACACCGCCTGTAAAAGTAGATATTACACGGCGAGGAGATCTACATACATACATAAAAAGAACTCGGTGGACAAAGAAAAAAGCCTGGCAGAGACTTCATCACCAAAGTCACCCTAGGACCATGCTCTACATACAAACCCCTCACCACCTCCATCTTGCCACATACTCACCAAGCCGATCCCCAGTCCCCATTGAAATCCATGAACAACTCAGGCTCAACGCCCACCCAGGAAAGCATCTCGAATCAGTTTGATGTGTGGCAGTTGCATATGTGGCAGGAGTGGTCTCATTGGTCCAGTGTTGTGGTTGGTTGGGGTTGGGTTGGGTTGAGTTGGTTGGTGGGTTGGGATCACATATCATGGGTGGTGGGGAGTGGATATTGGGAGGGAGTGATAGTTCATGACCCGCGCGCGCGATACACACATACTGAGACAGCCACGTCCGCTGGGCCCAAAACGGCGGCGGGGGGTTGAAGGCAGCTAAGTGAATCGACAAGCACAGTTTTGAAATTGATCGTTTCATTTCCAGGACGGAGATAAAATATTGCATATTCATTAGATCAAGAAAAAGGTAATCTCCATGCCGAAATACAGAAATCAAAAACAATAATTTAAATTCACAGAATATATAAACCGTACCTCGAGGGGTAGGGCGAAGGGGGGAGGGGGGTGCTGGGGGCATGGCAATCTATTATCAAGTAGAGTGCCAGGCTACCCCTCACTCCCCACCACCAGACCACTAAACCAGGGGGAGAAAAAAGCGTACCTGCATACATACACCACGCAAGGATGTCCCCCGGGACCCCCAGGCCAACCACAGCGCTCAATATAAGATCTGGTAATGAAGCGCCGCGGGTTCATCTCATCCTGCAGTACACACGTTCCAGCAACACTGAGCTGCTGGCAAGCAGAGAGAGTGCAGGCCAGTGTGATTGAGGATTATCCTAAGCGGCCAGCTTATACCAGCTAGCAGGGCACTGTACTCTACTGGAAGGCTAGGAGGCAGGGTGGGTGACTGACAAGTCATTCATCGACCCCATCTCGTGCCGGCATCGAAAAGTAAAAAAGAAAAAAAAAGAAAGAAACTGGCCCACATGATGCGCAGATTCCGAGATTTCAAGATTGTGGGATCGGGGGTAGAGGAGTAATTAGTTGTGGATGGAATATGTGAATGCGGATGTGGATGGGGCCCATGGGGATGTGGATGTGGATGTGGTGTGCTGTTACTGCGCTGTACTGTGCCCCTCTCTTTTCCCCTCCCCTCCCTCATCGTGCCCCCCCTCTCCCCTCCATCTCATCTCAAATACATATACGTGGGTGGAGTTCGACGTGGAGGCAGGCAGGCAGGCAGGCAGGTAGGCAGTTGGCAGGGTGTACAAGGTACCGGAAACTCGGAAACTCTGCTGTAGGCAATCGTAGAATTTCTAGCACCACCACATACATACATGTGGCTAGCTAGGTTATGTGGTGGTGCATGGCCGCCGCCTACAAGCTAGCTAGTAGGTTAGCTGTCCGTCCGCCTACTCTACTCCTGATGCATACATGTATGCTATTGCCATACATACATACACTACATGATACTCTACTCCTGGAGATGGCCATGCAACTGCAAATGCGCATCATCTCCCCTCACTCACCCATCGTCACTCCACTCCGCTCCACTCCACAAGCAGACCAGCACGTACCAGCACGTACCAGCAGAGTCACACATACTTGGGATCCAGGTAGCAGGTACGATGTATGTAACGGTACATGTAGGTACATACATGTACATACATGTATGTTAGATCACTCTACCCACATGACGTTGCTGTGTCGCCCACCCCCCCATAACCCACTCATCTCCATCCATCGCACCTCATATCTAGCCAGAATTGCCCCTCCCCCATCCATCATCCTTCCATCCATATGGCCATACGCCCTCTTGGGTACATGTACCTACATACATTACATACATGTACGTACCTACATCCTGTAGGTCCTCCCAGCTAGCTAGCTGCCTCCATCTCAGTAGAGTACCCCATTTGCAATTAAGCGGCCAAGCAGACCCGCGCAAATGCGATGCCGCCGCGCTCAGATACCCGGTCCATCCATCCATGCACGTACCTCTTCGTTCTTTTTTTTTTCTCTTTTTTTTTTTTTTTTTTTTTTCTTTTTACTTCTTCTTCTTCAGATCAGGGGCGCGCCGGACGGGAGCCGGGACGGCGGGCGGACGGCGGACGGGGAATTAAATGAGACAGGATTTCGAATTTTCTGGAGCGTTCTACCCATACCCTCCCCTCCCTATATCCCAGACAAGGTAATTTAGGAAAAAAAAGTTAGAGGATCGAGGAGGAGGAGGAGGAGGAGGAGGAGTTGGAACCTTGGGAGACAAGACAGACCGGGTACCTAATTAGTTGGATCTGGATCTGCTACCCTTCCCGTCGTGGAAGCATCTCATGGAAGCCTGGTGGAACGGGGGGGGATCACGGGTCACGTGATGTTGAAATTTCCGGAAGTGGCCGTAGTAGGGTAGGTACTAGGTACGGAGGACGGCGGTGGGGGGGGGGGCGGGGGTGGGGGTACAGTACCGTAGCATGGGGGGAAGGTTTGGAGTAGAGTGGGAGTGGGAAAAGAGTACGTAGAGCTTATATAAAGTGGTAATAAGATTGATATACCTTTTATTATATATGTATATCTAGAGTTTTATTGTTTGCCAGGCCTGGTACTTGGGTACATTGCCTGGTACATGTAGGTGGTGATGATAGTTCGTGATTGAGTTCCTTGCAGAGTCACATCTTTCCCCCATTCTGCTTCGGGGGGATGTGCCTGTCTGTCTGTCCCTGTTTGTCTGTCCCTGGCCCTGTGCCTGTTGTCCCTGTGCAGCAGCAGCAGCAGCAGCAACGCTTACCTAACCGACCGACACACGCACACCTGGACACGGTCCACACACCTCGACCACCCAGCAAAGGCCTCCCGACGCGACGTCCAACCCGGAAACGAAACAACCGCACCCCTGCACGTGGCACGCGACGGTGGTACGACAGACTGAAAGGAAATATTTATTTTTTTCGTTTTTTATTTCTTTTTTTTTTTTCTTTTCTCGTTTCTATGTGTGTGTGTGTGGTGGGAGAAGACGGGGGAAAAAAAACAGACAGACACAGAGAGAAAGCTAGAGGAAAGAAAGAGTGGGAAAATCCCCCTAGGAGGAGGAGGGGGGGGGGGAGAGGGGGGCCCTCTAAACAGACTGCCACGTCGGTGGACGTTATGGGAGTGATGCAGATTACGGTATGGGGTGAAATGCAGGAATGGGGTGAAATGCAGGAATGGGGGAAGAGAGAGAGAGAGGTGGGGGGGGGGGGGATGTGCATTAACAGACCGTAGCTAGGCGAGTCTTTCTCTGTCTGTCTTTCTCTCTCCCGGGTGTGTGTGTGTGTGCAGTGTGTGAGTGAGCGAGTGAGCGAGTGTGGGTGAGGTGAGGTGTGTGTTTACATCATCGGTTATGTACCTACTTTTTTCTGCCTTTGATATGGCATCGCGGTAGGTTGGGGTTGGGTTATGATGTATGCTAGCTTAGCATTGTATGTAGACATGTCACTCACTCACTCACTTCACTCACTAGCGATCACTCACTCACTCACCTCACTCACCGCTCGAAAAGCTCCCGCTCCCGGGTGAATAATTGACGTCCGAAACAGCACTCGATTGGCTGGTCGGTTACCTCGGACGAGGGGAGGGGGAGGGGGGGGGGGGTGGGCATACATGTAATTGATGAGGCCGAGGTGAGGGAAACGAAAGGACTGACTGATGATGATGATGATGATGATGATGAGATGTTTGTGGCGGGGGCCTATTCTTCGGAGGAGGCTTGCTGGGGCCAAGGATTGGGTCGGGTCGGTGGCTTGAACGGAGGGAGGGAGGTCGAGGTAGGTCCCTGCCTGGTCCATCCATCAGGTTAAGTTGCAGCAACCACTACCACTCGATACCGCAATTGCAACTACAGGCTACATACCACCACCACCACCACCACCACCGCAGGGTCTCAGGACGGAGGTCGTCCGTACTCTAGTTCGTCCATGTCGGGACTCGGATGCGAGATGGGCGAGTGTGTGTGTGTGTGAATGTGTGAATGTGAGTGAGTGAGTGAATGAGGTTGCTGCACGCCCACAATTGAAGAGATTGATCAAGATCAAAAGAAAAAAAGGTGAGATGAATTGAGCTTGAGGAGAATTAATTGAGCTGAAGAAAAGAAATGCGCTCCCGTTGGTACATGAGTATGTAGGGTAGGGTATATCTAGGCTAGGGGAATTAATTGGAGAGGAGGGAGGAGGAGGATCGATTAATATTTGCATAAGTGGGCCCCGTACATACATACAGAGAGTAGATCTCTCCATCCTCGTCTCGCAGTTGTGGAGAGTACCGCGAACATCGACAGGGGTAAAACTAAAAAAAAAAATCTCCAGTGCAGGGGTTAGTAACTACTCTACAGGTTTTATTATTGTACGGATCTCTTCACATATAGGGTACACCTCCAATTTTACCTAGGTAGAGTAGACAGCCCGTCGAACATGGGAATGTTCTCGTTCCCTCCGCCTTCCTTGCCTGCCCTGCCCTGCCACCACCCACCCACCCACCCCCGGAGCCGGAGGAGGAGGAGCAGGAGGAGGAGGAGGAGGAGGAGGTCAAAGAGAGAGAAACATCATAACATACATGTAGCAATTGAACACTAACCCGGCCGGATTAATTCTGCTCAGGAGAAAATTAAGCTGGGAAGCAAGAAAAGAAGGGGAAGCCAGACACAGACATTTCTTAGCTTTCTGGTTTTAGATTTGCGGTTTAGGTTTTTTTTGTAATAGAGTATGTATAGAGAGACGTCTGTCTGGTCATAGCTGGCCTTTTTTTTTATTTCTTTTATTTTTTAACTTTTTCTGTTCCTGTTCCCCGTTCACTCACTCGAGGTACCGTCGACGGCCAGCTTCTTCCATTCCTTCAGAAGCTTGAGAAGACCGTACCGTACGTACGGGAAAGCTTGTGAATAATCTTTTTAATTCCCCCCCCCCCCCCCCCCCCCTTCTTCTTCTACATTATTATCACGACGTACGTACTAGTACTACTTTACGGCGGGCAGCGGCATAAACAAAAAAGAAACCCACCCCCCGTACCTCACTCAGATCAGATCTCCGTTCGTCATATTCATATTCGGCCGGCACATACGATATACCTACCTACCTACCTACATACCTACAGCTTAACCACCTAGAGTACAGTACCAAATCGACGACGTCGCATCCAACTCCCCTCATACATACATACCTACATACATAATACATAATACATAATTTTTTTATTTTTTTCCTTTAACTTTTTTTTTTTTGGCCCCCCCCCCCCCCCCCCAGGAAGAAAGAAGAAGAAGAAGAAGCAGAAGAAGGTGTTTGTGTTGTCATCACCTCACATTTCCCGCCGCGCCCAGTGATTTTCCCCAGTCCCTTTCGAGTAGGTAGGTACAGGATCACTTGTGGTACAGACACATGGCGGGCATCACGCAGTGGTCCATTTGGAGCAATAATAACGCGGGTGCGAAGAAGAAGGGCGACCGGGGGGATTTGCAGGACAGCGCATTGGACGGCGGCAGCAATGGTGGTTGTGGTTGTGGTAGTGGTGATAATAATAGTAATGGGGACTTATCAGTGAGTGGGGGAAGTGATAGTGGAGGAGGAGAGGGAAGTGGAGGGGGGTTGATGGTGGTGGGTGAAGTGGAGGGAAGTTGTCGTCGTCGTCGTTGCTATGGTCAGGGGATGGAGAATTAGGGAAGCTACTCATGCTGGGGGGAGATGAGAATGAATTGGGACATGCAGCAGCAGCAGAGGCAGCAGAGGCAGCAGAATTGATAGCTGGTGTGGAGGGGATTGGGGAAGAGCAATTGCTTCTAATGGGAGGTGGGGGAGTGGGAAACAAACTCGGTCACAACGTCACCTCTAATCCTTTGACAGCTGCTAGTAATACTGCTAGTACTACTACTACTGCTACTGCTACCACCACTAATACCACTACCACTACCACTACCACTACTACTATTACGGCTACTAATTCTGCTACTAATACTCGTCCCAATACTGGTGTCACTACTCCAGCCAACCTCGATCTCAATGATAGTCGTAATAATAGTGCCACACCAACAAAGCTCAGGCTCAGGCTAATTGCAACAAAACTCTCAACTGCAATTACAAGATCGCCCTCACCCTCTGTTGCTTCTTCCGTGGTGACCTCACCGGTGCTGGCCAGTTTCTCAATATCGAGTCCTCTTGTATCCCACTCCAGCCACACTCTGGCCCTCCGTCATGAGGTGAACGACGTAAATGGCGAGAGCCTCACCTTGCAGCACAGTTTTTACCGTGAGGCAGGCCCCACCTTTGGCGGCGTGAGACCAACCTACCACAGCTCCCACTCAGCCGTTAGGCCTACTACTGCAGTCCCCTCCGCAAGTGCTTCCTACACCTTCTCCGATCACTTAAGCTCTCTTGGCCATCCTGACCCAATCACCCTCCACAAGTCCAGGTCAGCCAACGACCTGTCTCTCTTTCTCCCACTCGACGAATGCCTCCCGCCTATCCCTCCCTCCCTTTGGGGGTCGCGCCAGCAATACGCCTGCAAACACGCAGACACGTTCACAGCTGGCCAGGTGGCAGCCTTGTCCGACAACCAGCAGCAGCAGCAGCAGCAGAATCACCACCACCACCACAACCAGAACCTCGACCTCCACCACACTCACACTCACACTCACACTCACACTCACACTGATGAGAATCACTCAATTCTCAACCACGAAATTTCCCCCGCCGTGGTGGTCGTAGCTTCTCCTCCTCCTCCCACCACTCCCACCACTCCCACTCCTCCTAGTGCTGCTCCTGCTCCTCCCCTTCCATCCTCCTCCTCCTCCTCCTCCTCCAAGCAGGGAAAACCTAAACCTGCACTCGGCCCACCCCTAACATTCTCCTGCGAGGAAAAGATCTCCCCACTCAGCCCCGAAGACGCAATTGCCAGTCCTGGACGTCGGCCCTGCCATGAAACGTCGTCCACCGTCTACTTCCCGTTCTCATCGTCCCTCACATCACCTAAACCAGCTCCGTCTTTGTTGTTTGACCCCGAAACCTTTTCGCTCTCCGAACAACAGCAGCAGCAGCAGCACGATCGTTCTCTCTCCACCCCTCCTCCTCGTACCCACCACCACCACCACCACCACAAACACGTTTCTCCCGTAAACGTTCCCCCCTTCAACACACCTCCGTCGTCGTCGTCGTTGTCATCGTCATCGTCGTCGTTGTTGTTGTTGTCGTCCGGTACTTCGGTTGTCGAGACTCGAGATACCGATAATCGGCCATCGGAGTTGTTGACAGGATTCTCTGGCGACGCCTCATCATCTTTGTCTCCATCGTCGACATCACCACCATCATCATCATCATCATCACCATCATCATCACCATCATCACCATCATCACCAGCAGCAGCAGCAGCAGGAGTGAGAAGAACAGCAGAAGAAACTGCCAACGTCAATCTTTTGGCTGAATTCCCCTGGTGTGCAGCCGGTCTCGAAGCGGATCCCCTCGCATCCCCCACATACACGCCAGCTCAGCGCTTTCTCCCTCCTCTCCCGCCTCCACCTTCTCCATCGTCATCTTCCGTGGCGCCTCAGTCCGGGAAGGAACGCTCGGCACTAGTGATACCCACCCTCATCCTCGAACAATTCTTTTCCGACTCTGCGATGCCGAAGCTGCGGTCATCGGACAGCGGTATGAGCACTAGCTCCCGCACACGCCCCGACCCTCTCCGCCCCACCAGCTTTGGAGGTGCAAATATGGTGCCAAAGGCACCGTCCTCGCCCCACAGCACCCACAGCATTGGGCGTATGTTCTCGACAAAAATACGTGGTCTATTGCACAGTCGTGATAGGCGGGCAAGTAGTCCTCTCAGCCCCCCCAATGTAGCCTCAAGTATCCACGAGGCTCAATTTGTGTCTGCGTCGGTGCCTTCCTCGCCGCGCACCACTGCGCACTACCCATTGCCTCTGAACGAGATACATCCGAGCCTGCTGTCGAGGGACTCGACTGAGGAGTATGTCGGATATGGTACCACCCCCACCTCAAACCCGAGCCCCTTGTCGCGGAAAGATTATTCACACACTGGTGCCAAAGCCGCTTCAGGTCACTCTTCGTATAGGTCTGCGGACTCGCCCACAACACGGACCGAGACAACAAGCCAAGACTCGTCGACAACGACCGACTCGACCGGCATCCGGAGTGGCCGCAGTTCGTTCCAGAGCTTCCACGATGAGAAGAGGCGTTCGGATTCCCCGTCGAGCCCCATCACTCCGGATGGCGATTACATGTTTGCCAGGAGTTCGCCAGACAAGCCCGGAAGCGATAATTACTACAACTGCCAGAGTTTTGATGATGATGACGGCAGGTCGCAGGAGGTGCTTTTCTGCCTCGACGAGGGCAACTTCATGCTTAACCAGGGTATTCCGTCCGTAAATGTCGAGGCTCCCACGCCCACGGCGAACAAGCACTCGAGTCAATTATCGGCCGTGACAGCTTCATCCCGAATTCACCGGCCCATGTCCTCCAGGTCACGCTCGGCGAGCCCAGCACCAGCGCCACCACCCGCACCCCAGCGTGCCCCGAGCTTTGTGGCTTCGATCCGGGAAGAGATTACTGGTCGGGAGACGCCGTCATTCCTGGCACCGAGACCTGCACCAATCCCAATCCCAGTTGCGGGATCTGCAAAGCCTTCCCTGCATCCCACGGCCGGTGGATCGAAGCTTCTGCGAACCAGCACCATGAGCTCGAGATCGTCGGCAGTGAACCAGGCCAAGGCACCACTATCACTGACACCCCGGGTCCGAACAAATTCCATCACTCGGCCGTCGACAGCCAACCGTCCTGGCACATCCTTCTCGGCCATGTCGATGAACTCCAATAGGAGCATGCATATGCACAGTCCCAAGTCGCCTAGTAGTGGGATGCCCATGGACAACCTTGCTGATGTCGACGAGGGCGTTGTGCTGCCGCCCCCACAGAGCCCGGGCGCCTTCAATCCTGACAAGTATGCATCGTCGACCAGAGGCTCGCGGGGGGGCAACAAGCCCAGCTCGCTGCTGCACGAGATCGTCATACCCCCCCAGTTTGACGTGGGCTCGTTCAAGACGGCGCCTGTGTCGCCCACGGCCGCATCAGAGTACAGCTTCACGGCTGGGCTGTCGCCAAAGAGGATACCGGACGACATGCAGAACATGCGGCCCATAGTGTTCAACACCGAGACTTCGGACAATGACGTCTCGATACCGTTCTTCCCTGTTGGACCCTCTGGCCATCATCATCCTCAGCAGCAGTATCAGAACCAGTATCATGCAGCAGGAGGAGCACCACAGCAGACAGGAGGAGGACTTCCCGTTGTGGCCGCGGTGGCCGAGAACACGCCCCGTCGCTCAAAGACCGTCAGCCTACGTCATGCCTTCACCCGCCTCAACTCGCACGTCAACAAGCGCGGTACAAACCACTCGCCCATCACGCCCGACATCATCTCGCGTCCCTCAAACGCAATCAAGTACGCCGGCCCCCATCCCCTCTCCTCAGAGATCTCCCACTCCCTCGATGATGATAACACCAACACCACAACCCCAACCAACAATGGTTCATCTCGACCCCGTGCAACATCTGGAGGCACACTGCCGTCCTCCTCTTCGTCCTTTGCGAGTCGTTGGAAATCAGGCCATGCCAGATCGTCGTCCAACCCGTCGAACCTCCCGCCCGTGCTGCCGCCCTCGCAGCAGCAGCTGCACCAGCCAGTCTACTACTCCCCACCCGGCACCGTCCCCGCAAGCCCCACGCTATCTGCCACCACCTCCACCACCTCTCCCACAAGCACAACCACTGGTATGCAGGCGGTGGCCCTGACAGACGAGGAGCGCTCAGAGCTGGCACGCATGCCCGGCACAATCTTCCTCAAGACTGCGCGCAGCAATGGCGAGAGCGGCGACGGCGAGCTGATTATCGAGGAGCACAGGTTGAAGCCGCGCAAGGGGATGCAGGGGAGCGGTGATGCGGGGAAGTGCAGGTTTTGTAGGAGGGGGCCGTTTCCAAATATGTGGGTCTGTTTGGACAGCTGTGGATTTGTCATGTGTAGGGTGTGTGCGAATGAGAGCGTGCAGGGCGGGGAGGCAGAGCTTTTTTGAAAGGGCTGCTTTTTGCTTTGCTTGATGGATGGATACTGGATACTAGCTGGCTGGCTGGATGGTTGAACCTACTATCTTCTTGTTAGTTCGATCTTGAGAAAGAAAGCTAGAAGTATCTTCCCTCCTTCTTTTATTCCTATTCCCTCCCCCCATTTTCTTTTGACGATGTTTCTGTTTCTGTTTATTCTGTAAATTGCATAGCGTGGGTTTCTCTTTTTTTTTATTATCATTATTATTATTATTGCTTTGCTTTCCCTTTTGTGTTTTTAGTTGTGATTTGTTATTTTAGCGGTTCTGCGAGTGTGTGTGTGTGCGCGTATGTGTCTGTGTGCTTTTCGGGATTGTTCTTTGATTTTCTGGATCTCTTTTCTCTTATGGTCGTGACACGCATTTCTTTTGTGGCAAGCTCGCGTTTCATCTTTTTTTTTTTTTGCCTCTCCTAAAGCGCAACTTACACACAATTTGGTTACTACTTATATGTTGGCTCGAGCGGTCGTTGTTGCTGGGACGAGTGAGGGGAGGGAGGGAGGGAGGGCAGGTAGTATGAAGCAGAAGCAGCAGCAGCAGGGGAAGGGGAAGGGGGGAGGGGAGGGGGGTGGGAAGAAGGGCCGGGGAAGGATACAGTTTTATGACATTGCAGGAAGGAACAGATTGGGATTGGCATACATACATATTACAGGGCCGGGACGAAGGTTTTTTTTTTTTTTTTTTCTATTTTATTTTTGGGAGGTGGGGCGTTTTTACTTTGTATTTTTTTTTCACTTCTCTTTTTTTTTTTTGTTGTTGCTGCTTCTTGCTTGCTGCGTACGTTAGGGAGATTTCTTTTGTTTATAATTTTTTTCCCTCTCTTTCTACTTCTTCCTTTCAAAACTTTACCGCTTACTTTACCTTTTACTTATTGTCTATTTTCACCAAAAACCCCCCTATCCCATCTCTTTCTCTGTATTTCTTGGGAGCTTTTGTCCCCCAACGGGGAGGCTCTTTTTTAGGATAGTTAGGCCCGATATCGATATGAAGAACCAGACCATCTCATCACTGAGTCACGGCCGCGGTATAATTTTTTTCTGCTCCCCCCCTCGCCCCATGGCTGCACCACATATCACCTACAAGTTCTGAAAAAGCTGTAGCCATCACTGGTATAGTACTAGTTCACACAGCAGCAAGATTTGAAAAAACTTGCATATCTGACCTCTGACTACGGATCGAGTAAAAAAAAAATGGGGGGGGTAGGGGGGGCGAAAGATTGTTTCCGATCCCGAGAGTTTTTTCGTGATGCCGGTACAGATATGTGATCTTGGTGAATGATCATGGAGCAGGAGGTGTGAGGTGAGGTATACCCATGTCCACCGTCCACCTTTCCACCTTCCATGATGGCCGGACGGATGCTTCTAGATTCATGATCATGGTTTAAGAAAGGCCTTGTTGTAAAAATTATTCCCGGTTGCAACTTTTTTTCCCTAATCTGACCAGCTCTCCTTCCAAGGAGCGCGGAACAGAACAGAGGAACAGAGAGAAAGAGACGTAGGAAAGGTAAGACGTACCAGGAATGGCATCCGGCCATCCATGGGGCCCGGCCGGCCATGCATCCTGTGGAAAAGAAACCTGAATCAGACGCAGGAGGCCCCTCCTCCTCGTTTCATGTTCACGGCCACCCGCCCGCCTGCCTGCTGCGTGCCTGGTCTTGTTTAATATTATATTTAGCTTTAGCTAGCTAGCCTGGTTCGACGTATATGTTCATGCAGGTGGGAGATGTGGTTCGAATCATGTGATCTGCTTGGGGAAGAAGAATTTTATTGTCCCACCGGGGCACAGAGACACAGTAATACTCAGCTGCTGGAAGAAAAAAGGGCAGACTCCAAAAAAGTAGAGCTTTTTATCATTGAGGGGCGAGTGATGGGTTGAGATCGGCCCTAGCTAGCATTAGTGTGGCAAGGTTAGGGTTGGCTATTCAGGGCTAGGGTTCTTGCTTGGACAGGGTTAGGGAATACTGCGACATCCTTACCTAGCTTATGCACACTAAGCGTGTTACTGGGCTACATAGTTAGGCAACAGCATGTCAGAAAGCTTGGTTGGATTAGAGTTATCGGTATCGAATTTCTTGGTGGGGCTGGATGTCGATAGGGTTCTGACTCCCCTCCCCACCTCTCCCCACGCCCCACCACCTTATCCTTCCTCTGCCCTGGCCTGAGTATCCTTAACGGGCAGGTGTGACTGTAAGGTGGATGATCATCATACCCAGCGGCGGCGCTGGGGGTGGCGCAGCGTGGTGAATAGCTTTATCGGCGGTGCCTGCCAGGGACCGGGGGAGGAGAGCGGCCAATTAAGGACTGCGCACGAGGTGATAAGTGCGATAAATGCGAACATGAGTCGTGCTGTTTGCACAGTCATAACTAACTAGCGTGTAGCTGTGAGGGACGATCCGGAGGCCAGGCCGTCAAGTGGCGAGAACTGGGGAAAGGCCGGGGGAGCGATTGGGCGTGCGGTGGGAGCTAGGTACCTAATTAAGGCGTCCATATTGTTGAACGGTCTGTGCAAGCTGTGGAGAGCTTCGTTTGTTAGCTATGTGTGGCTGTATAAGCTGTAGATGTAGGAGACTCGAGAGGTGATAGGATGGACGAGGGAGGATGGGCGCCTCTCTACTTATACCCATCAAGGTGACACGTCTAGTTGGCCGTTACTAAGACCACCTTACGGCGGAGGGATTCGGGCTAGTTGTTGAGAGGTGGATGTTTCTTTCTATAAATGCCATTAGAGACGTCGCTCGTCACAGGGCGTCTGTTTTTATTTGACCAAGGAGTCATCGAGGTGACATTGACTGTATATTTAGCTGGGTGGTGGTTTGGACCTTGTGGGATACAGACCACAGACAGGCACCGGAGCCATAGTATGGGCAGCGACCCCGGGCATCGGTTTGGAGGTTACTTATATCGCAATTGGCTTTCCAGCTGGGAGGTCTCTTCACCGCAATATTCGCAACCTCCAGAACGTACCTATAGCTAGCCAGAGCTACTTACTTACCTCCAATCTTCAAATTCGCCACTTCTTGATATCTCAACATTATAGCCCAAGCTATACACCCCATCTAACCAACCCCACCCACCACCTACCACCGTACCAAAACCCTCCCACCATGTCTGAACTGTAAGATCCCTCCTCTCCTTCCCCCCCCCCCCCCCCTCCACATGCACTAACCCCCCCCCCCCCACAGCCTCGACTTCAAGTCCACCTACACCTCCACCGAGCGGCGCCGCGCCTCCGCGGCAATGCTCATCTCGCGCCCCTCGCACATCCCCGTCATCTGCGAGAAGGCGCCAAACTCCAAGATGGAGGGCCCAAACCTCATCAAGGTGCTCATCCCGCCGGAGCGCCAGGTGGCCTACCTGCTGCATCTCATCAGGCGCCGCACAAAGATTGCGCCAACGCAGGCGCTGTTCTTGCTTGTTGACGGGGTGCTGCCGCCGACGAGTATGGAGCTGGGCGCCCTGTTTGAGGAGAGTAGGGATGCGGATGGGTTCATGTATGTGGTGTAAGTTCTTCTCTTTCTCTAAGATGGGTGAGGTGGATGAAGTGGACTGACGGTACGTGCTGTGCTTGTAGGTATACGAGTGAGGAGACGTTCGGAAAGACGGAGGAGACGGAGGGTTAGGGGTCTTTTTTCATTTGGGTGGAAGCGCCAGTAACGTTTTTGCATCTTTTCTTGTTTCTTCTGGCAGTTGCACCAAAGCTCGTCATTTCAAGGTCATCCCACACCTATGGATGTCCATCTCATAAGTACATAATCTGATCATGGTGTGTCATTTCTAAGCAGTTAGGAGTTTGTGGTAGATAGTACTTGATTATTTTCAGAGAAACTACCACAGTTAATTATAAATAAAACTCCTTATCACCGATCCTTCTATAGCTAGGTACTTGAGCGAATAGCGCACCCGAGTGATACTTCATGAAACAAGCTATTCCATCATTGGGGTCAGCCTGAAAGGTACGACGTAGCTAATCTATCGTGAACTAACATCAAAGCAACATACATGTGTCCAGCTATCCCAAATATCCTGAGTATTGTCAACGCAAATTGTAAAGAGTTTTAAGATACCTATCGCCTAGCAACATCCTCATCCTCCGGTACCTCCTCCACCCATGCCTGATGCCTCTTCGCTCGCACCGCCGACTCCCGCCCTATAAGCCCTATGAGCGCCGAACTATTATCCGACTCCTAAAACCCCCTAGTATTAGCCCATTGTTTTTTTTTGGGGGGGGAAATCCAACTATGTCTACTCACCCCTTCACCACCAGCCCCCGCCTCTGCCTCTGCCTCACCAAACACCTTCTCCAGAAACGCCGCAAGCCTCTGGTACCCCGCTTCACTCAGCTCCGGCGTCTTACTCCGCACACTCACTTGCGGCGTGCTTTTCGGCGTGGGCAGCTCGTGGGGTGTTGAAGAGGTTGAGACTGTGGTTTCTTTAGCAGCCATTGTGGCTTCTTGCGCCGGTATCGCCTCGGCGGGGTGCTTCTTCTGCGCGTCGGCCGTTTTGTTGGGGGTATGCTGTATGTGATGGAACTGCTCGTTGGTGAACTGTGCGTTGTTTGGCGAGTGTTTTCGTTTGAGGGTGATCGAGACATGTGGTTGATTATATGGTGGTGGTTGGGGAACAAAGAAAGGGTCGCTCTGGGCTGTAAATATTATTCTGTATCTGTTGGTGTCAGTGTCAGCAATGCCAATGAGATAAAAGAAAGTTTGTGTTCAAAGTGGGTCGAACTGAAACAGCTCTTGGTGAGGTATTTGGTGCATGTAATCATAGATTATCACTCGTAATACCCGAACCATGAATCCGACCTGGTGCCCTGCCACCTATCCCCGGTGTCGAGGGGGGTTTCTGCGTTCATAGTCTAGGCCGACTTTGAAACCCAGATTTTATGCACCGCGTGCTCGATCCCATACGTCGAGTGTAGACGTTAAATGTCGTTTCCGTCATACGCGTCGGTCAGCTAACTAAAGGTTTCAATGCATTTAATTTGTATCCGTCAATATAACAGCTCCAGATATATCTATACCGAAGAAGATAAGTAGCTTAAGACGGAGATTTACCCTGATAGAGGACCTCTGAATCTCCATTCTTCATATAGCTGGCGGTTTCGAGCGCTGATCTAGAGTGGGGCACTACTCGATCAAGCTAATTGACTAATGTTCTCGTACAGACTTTGTGGCATATATAGAGATAGATCACCGTTATTGTTTATTGATCGTGTTCGCATCTTTGTTAATTCAACAATTTTTTATTGGGGATGGCCTGGATGAGCAGGAAATCTTCGAGGTTCAGCGACGTATACCACTGGACTATATGCGTACGTGTACATTTGGTGATATATTGGGGTAATTTAAGGGGACAGGTGTCTTGAACTTTAAATATTTCGAACGCCAACCGAGAGCACTTCAGACTACGTATACATAAGTACCAGCTGGCCCGTCTTTTCTGGATGACTACCAGCCTTTAACATCCAGATCTAGAGTCCCTAACTAAAAAATACGCGAGATAAACTGATCAAACAGAAGAAAATATCTGATTTACTTGCCATCCTTTCAACGTGTTCACTCTACGATTGCGATTCACATATGTAAACAATCTAAGTTGACTGCAAAGTGACTTGTATTCAATAGAAAAGACAGAACCACGGAACCTCGTTAAAAACCCAGTGGGAAAAGAGTGAACCGACATGCAGAAATACAAGTTACAATTACATACAATTTTAGGAACCCCATCTATCAGAGACGGGTGATCCCCAAAACAAGATAATGGTATGAGGGATGAAATAGAAATATAGTAAAGATTGTTGAGAAAGGAAAGTAAGAAAAACGGAAATAAAAGGAAAGATGACATGTAACGTGATACGATAAACAAGAAAAACCTTGTTGAAAAGGAAAGAAAAGAAAACTGAAAAGAAACATGCATATGTGAAATAAAGAAAAGATAGAAAGAATATGAGAAAAGTAAATATCGCCGACCCCACCGCCCCCAAGGAAAGAAGAAGAAGAAGAGCAGAAGTGGGGGCGGGAAAGCGGCTTTGGTGCTTTGGGAGTGAAGGAGGGTAACAGGTTAGAGAAATCCGGAAGGCCACATTGTTTCAAGGTCACGTTGTTTCTTGATCTGAAAGTCCACATAGTTTATTAACGTTTACGTGTTCAAATCTCTATTTATACGTGTAGATTCTTTGAAGACCAAAAGGTTGGGTACATGTATGAATAATGAGCAAAATGGTAGACTTAAATTTTAAAGGTCCTCACATGTGGTCTAGGTGGCTGTGAAATACGACTATTTCAAAATATTTCCCAAATTGCGCTAGCTGACTTCGCAGTATGCAATACGGTCGCCAAGCTCCTTTGGACGGCCGACGGGATAGAGGCAGCGACGAAGACCGGTACGGAAGCAGTTTGCCAGATAGGGGTACGAGAGAGACGGACACAGCCAGAGTGCGGAGGAAGAAGGAAGAGAACTAGGATACGGGTGGGGGACGTTAAAGGACGCGAGAGACGAAGAGTAGTTCAGGGCTTTCATATCATTTCCTATATTTTCTTTCATTTGTCTGGTACTACGTGAGTGGCGGTGGAGGCGAACGGGTAGTTTAGGGGACATTGCCATAACTGTAAGATTGCATGCAATTAATGAATTAAGCAAAAAAAGAGAAAAACTTCGCAGCATGCAGTGGAGAAACCGAGTGAGAATCTATGTAATCAAGTTCCTTGCAGGAGGCTTCATATACAATCGGAGGTTTTACCGCTCAATAGTTCTTTTAGAGTCTTACTGAGAGCCTATCAGTTCTTGGAGGCACCCCCCTCCCTCTGGCGTTGGGGGGGGGGGGGGCGGCTATTCAAGAAAAGGGGATTTATCGCGCACCAATATAATATATTATTTTCAGAGATTTAAGCGCGATTTAAAAGGCTCGCTCATTCTGGAAAAGCTTACAAAGGGCGGGTTAATTCATCTTTCTGCGGCGCTACATCTCAGCTGGATGATCGAGTTTAAGGAATGTCCCAATGTGATTCACTCACCTGGAAATGTGCTAATACCTATCCATATATAATCTACAGAAATAGATGTGTAGTAAATTATTTACAATGCCATACGTTTAGATATAGACCTAGACTATCATAGCATGGCAAACTACATATATGTATTTAGTCACTAGTGGCGGTCCACCAACCAGATCGCCGAACATGTACAGTGAGGATAATGCCGTTATATATATCGTATCTACGCTAATGGCACTTGGTTCCTGTCCTATTGATATTGAAAACAATGGTAGCCAAGATATTATTCAGCTTACTCTGATGTATATGCCATGTACCATACATGTGTGCGGCACCGGTCACCCATGATCACTCGTTTCCCAGTCCTGCAGGCGAATCGTGTGTTCCTAGCTGTAAGCATGTCAGCAGCTCACGAATAAGCTGGGGTCTTTCTTCGGGTTGAACGAACCATTGGAATGCAGCTGCATCCCCAAGTTTCGGGCCCCCACTTGGATATGTGTAGCACAAGTACGGGTCTCGCCGAATTTAAGCTATGAGGCATGATGTAGAGTATGTACATAATGTTACGTAGCCATACTCACAGGGAAGTTTTTCTAGCTCAAGTTCCAGATCATTAACGTTCCCTGCTGTATAATTTATCTATTCTGCTCCATACGATGTAACTCCTAATCTAACAATTTATTCTACGTAGGTTATCCACACAATCCATGTGACCTGTAGAATCCTGGGTCCTTGAAATCTCGCTGAAAATTATATTACATGAGCAATGAATTAGAGCTACGTCGTCGCTTAGTTTACTTGACGGATGTCTGTACATGTGCGCAATTTGTTTGTGGGTAGAAGTTTATATCATTCCGTCGCCTGAATGAATTCGAAACTCTGTTACAGCGTGTTTTGAGTTCCGCGCACATAATTATAAAATCCCACCTCGGTAGACGTTAGCCACACGCCAAGCTTAAAATCTATCGTTTACCCAATCGGAAAGTTTAATCGCACGATTCTTTGTTTTTTCTACGATAAGCTTCCGACAAAATGGCTTGGTAGTGGGGTCCAAACAGAAGTTAACAGGTTCGTGACATCTGTCAACTACATGTAACTAAACTTCCATTAATACTATTGCAGCACTGTGGCTTATCGCCAAGCCGTCTTCATGACCTCTCGTCAGACTGTCGTTCATCGAGTTCGTTTGATATCTAAGGTCTTTAACTGGCCACATGCACAACATCCTTCTTCAAATCATCACGATATGGACTAGCTGCTCGATCATGCACTCAAGTCCAAGAGGAAGGAATCTCGCGAACACAGGATATATCGCAATTGCAAAGGTAAAGTAATCTGCGCTTTGTTGTGCGCTACTTCGCCTAACTTTACTTCACTCTTAAAAGCCTCATCATCAGTAGCTGATTTATCGTGCTAGATCTCGTTGTCAATTGGCCAGGGTGGATGGCCATTTAACCATTGCCTGGTTGCATTAATTGCCGATAAGGCAAAAGTACATCTTCCTGGAAGAAAGACGCCACTGCGATTAAAAAAGCGAAGGAACAGGGGGATAATGGAACATCACGAGGAACATTTTTTTTTAACTTTCAAAAGTTGAAGGCAAAAGAGGATGATGTTGAATTCAGGAACCTGTGAGAGTGAGAGAAACCTACCGCACTGACAAGGGTCAAAAAGGTTAATTGCCGGTGTTCCCTTCCATTCGACAGCTGCCAGGATTATTTTCACTTCCTTCGATCGAGGCTCCAATGGAAGCCAGCCCCGCTGATAATTCCGCATCCCCGGAATGAAAATTCAGAGCAAAAAACCTTACAACTTTAGTTTCATTGCTGCCTCGTCCACTCATATATATCCTGAACTTGAAACACACAGCTAAATAACCAGATATGTGGGGGAGATGGGGTTCATGAAATATGGAGCCTCCCCTCATTCGGTTCATCGTGCCACACGCAATTCAACCTAGGAAGTCTACGGCTCTGACGGTCCGCAATCCGTCGGCGATCTCCATTCACGGATAAGAGGGCCGATGCCCTCTAGGCTTCATGCGCAAACGTATGCACTCTATGCTTCGAGTACATACAGCATATCCAGGAAAAGGCCACCCAAGACAACGGCCCGTGTGGTGCGGTGCTACATGCTCTCTCCCGGTGGCACCCATCAAACAAGAATATTACATATTTTTTTTTGTAGGTGTATGTCCCCCAGGGTGTTGACATGACTGAACGGGACTATTAAATCTGTCAGAGAATACCAAAAAAAGGTATGTGGTACCTACCGCGACCGAATGTCGTACTGAGGTCGAAATTAAATTGGGGATAGTGTTATGTTTCCCCACAACCCCAGACTGAGCTAAACTATCCAGGACGCCACTCGATTATTAAAGACCGGATATTGGAATTGTTTACTCGCCAACTTACATGGCCTATGGTCCTAATAAATATCTTCTTTCGTGCGGGGTATAACAATGACATGCTACATTTCGTAGGTAAGTAGCCAAATGGCCACTAGCGAATTCCAAATATCTGAGGAGGAGGGAATCGACGGGGAGGTTTGCAGTTTTCCAGACGCGTCGTATGGATACAGGGTTAGGATCAATTGAATTAGATCGGTAAAATGACTTCAACGAATCTACTCTCCGAGACTTCTATTCCTTTGGGCCGGGTTGCACGTTGTGATAGACATACATGTGTACCAGAATGGAATGTCGCAGTTAAAAGTATTTTGGTTCGCGGTACGGAACAGAGAAAGATCGTGCCTATAGTTCCACATCCGAGCAAGGGTAAAAGAAAAACGGAAAATTTATTATTACTATTTTGGCCACAGAACACAAGACAAAACTACCTAGCCCAAGGAAACCCTCTTGGGGAACCTCTCCTGATGCTCAACTCCTAGCTGGAAGCCATATCACGAGCAATACTATCTAAGCTATAGCAGCGTCGATTCACATACCTTTGGAACGTGAGCTGTCCCCGTGCTCTCTGTCAATTATGTCTGTTCGGCTAGCGGTTTCGCCTCAATAAAAAAATATAAAAAAAATAACAATAGGCTAACTACCTACCTATCTAACGCCTTCATAATAGGGAGTCGCGACAAATAACCATTCCACCAACTAATCTTCATTCCCTCAGTTCCTTCCCTGTCTGCCAATTGGGTTAGAAATAGCAGCTATGGATTAATTGATTTGATTGCTAGCTGCATGCAGGACCTGGGAAGCTGGAGCGCCCTAACTCCCCCAACGGCAAATATCGTCTCTGTAGGTGTGAAAATATCTCGTGCAACCATATGCGGCCATGGGTGTCTACATCGAAAATATCCAAACGATAATGAAACCCTTTCTTTCTGCCTGTGGTAGCTATTGCCCCACATCTTCCAGGATTAATAGAGTGGACAGAGGTAGAGCAACCGGACTACAAGAAGGACAGTATATAATACACCTTGAACGCTACTCTTGTATCTGATTTCCCCCCACAACTCCAGACTTCCGGCCAACGTTGGCACCCTCCACCAAGAGTACAAACTTTAACACGGAGTACAATGTCAGATACCTCCTATCACAACGAGAAGGAGGCAGCCACGCAAAAGGTCGTGGTTGTCGAGAATGTCGCCTACGCAGACGCACTTCTCAAGGCCCCCGTCAAGCCATGGTCGAAGCGTATGATCCAGATGTATGGACTGTGTCTTCTAGCAACACTCAATGCATGCATCAACGGTTACGATGGTTCCCTAATGGGGTCTATCAATGCGATGAAACCGTACCAGAAACAATTTGGGATGACTACAACGGGAGAGTCGACAGGTTTTGTGTTTGCAATCTACAGTATGTTTTTCCGCAATTCGAGCCATGATTGCTTTTGGGAAGAGAACTAATTCGGAGAAATAGCTGTTGGAAATCTTTGCGGTAGTTTTGTTGCGGGTCCTCTTACTGACACCTGGGGTCGTCGGTGGGGAATGTTCGCTGGAGGTAAGCTACCTTTAAACTAACGAATTGCTTGCCCTATTAAGCTTTGTGGCTGACGCTTGGCATACAGCTTTGTTCATTATCATTGGTACATGTATTCAGGCACCTTCACAGTCTATGCCACAGTTCAAGGGAGGGCGTTTCGTTCTTGGTTTCGGAGTAGCTATGAGTGCTACTGCCGGACCTAGTTACGTTGCTGAGATTGCCCATCCCAAGTACCGCGGTATCCTCACTGGTATCTTCAACAGTTTCTGGTTCATTGGATGTAAGTCACCCCATCGATACTCCTGGGTTAAAGATAGAAACTAATTCACTTTAATAGCTATCCCCGCATCATGGATCTCTTACGGGACTAACCTTCACTACCCGACCCACAACAACTCCTGGAGGATCCCATTGTGGCTCCAGATGTCCTTCTCTGGAATTGTTCTCGTCGGTTCTCTCCTCGTTCCTGAGACCCCACGTTGGCTCATGGCCAACGACCGCCACGAAGAAGCCCTCGCGGTCATGGCAAAGTACCATGGTGAAGATGACCCGCAGAACCCGATTGTGCAGCTCAGTTACCGCGAGATGCAGGAGCAGATCTCTAAGACCGGTTCAGATAAGAGATGGTGGGATTACAGCGAATTGGTTTCGACCAAATCAGCCAGATGGAGATTGACTATGGTTGTATCCATGAGTTTCTTTGGTCAATGGTCAGGAAACGCTGCTATCAGTTACTTTTTGCCAGTAATGTTGGAGCAGGGTCAGTAATAATCCATTCCGTACGCAGAAAACGCCATTAATTCTAACAATCATATAGCTGGTATCGATGATGTGAACACACAACTCATGCTTACGGGGGTTATCGCTGTCATTTCCTTCATTGGTGCCATTATTGGATCCACTCTGGTCGACCGCGTTGGACGTAGAAAGATGTTGCTCACCACCTCCTGTCTGTTCGTCATGTGGTTTGCCATCATCACCGGTCTCTCCGCCAAGTTCGCCGGAACTGATAACAAAGCCGCCTCAAACGCTACCATTGCCATGATCTATATGTTTGGATTCACCTTCAGTGTCGGGTTCACACCCTTCCAGGCGCTCTACCCCGTCGAGTGTCTTACTTTCGAGACCAGAGCTAAGGGTATGGCCGTGTACAACTTCTGGGTCAACATTGCGAGTTTCTTCAATCAGTATGCTACGCCAGTTGGGCTTGGTGATGGTAATTCCCCTCTAAACAACTTCTCTGATCCTCTATTGAACTATAGCTAACCAATAATAGTTAAATGGAGGTTCTACTTCCTCTACATTGCCTGGGACGCGTTCCAAGCCCTCTTCATCTACCTTTTCTATGTTGAGACAAAGGACCGCACTCTAGAGGAGCTTAACGAGATCTTTAACGCTCCATTCCCGAAGGCGGCGAGTTTGAAGAAGACCGTTGTTGCGGTTGAAGGAACGCACGGCATTACTAATATCATTGAGGAGATTGAGACGAAGGTTTAGGCTTCTCCTGGGAGAGGCAAAGAATTGTAATATTTTTTAAGGGGTTCTTATTTGATACATATATGTAGTTACTTTGATTATGAGGGCGGGAATGTGAAAAATGAAGTAATACCTTACATTGAGCGGAGTGTATAATTGTGGGGTGTTTATTGTGTACGCATGTGAGCAAAGCAGCTCGCTAGTCACTTAGCTCCCGATATGCAAACATGAAGCGAGCGAACGGAGACGCCGTACATACCGTGCCCACCTAGAGAAGTAGAGTAGCTACGTAGAGTAGAGTATGTACAAGGGCTAGGGTGAGGGCGGGGGTAAAGTTCAGGGTCAGGGTCAAAGCCAGGGTATCCAAATGCTTTAGTTAAATTGGATGCGGGTGTTCACGGATATCAAGCACAAATACGTACCTACTACCCACTAAATCACCAGACTCTTACCCCACTACCTACTATAGGTATTACCCCAGAGCCCACCTATTCCCCAATTCCCAAGTCCCACATTCCCCAGTCCCCATAATCCCCAGATCCGCCCATATGCTACTCTAGCTTCATAGAGTGCCAGACTGCAGCTAGGAGCTAAGCGGTGAGCTGCAAAAGTCAGCACCAAATTAAAGAGGAAGCTACTCAACGTCAGAATAGAATATCTATGCGGAGATAAGTAGCCAATATCGCCACACGAGAGGTGTCAGACAGCAAGCTTAGAGTAATCCACATATATGTATGTACCCATGCCTCTAAATACCAGTAAACTTGTTTCTCCCATTCACACCGATCGATCTGGGATGTTGATAGACCAGGCACAACATTCCAATCTCAGTCGATGCAAAGGATGTCTTATGATCCGCATGTTAGTTATTATTCCGTGCGGAACCCGCGCAAATACTCCTCACCCAGTCATGAGGGGGAGACCTAGGTAGAGTAATGTATAAATTCGCGGCGTTCCTGACGCCAAGAGCGAAGAAGGGAAGTAAGCAAGTGGTGGTGGTGGTGGGGCGGTAGTGATCGGAAAGGATATGCGGATGTCGATTTGTCTCAGGTTTTTTCTAGAGTGTGTGTCTATAACCTGGTCTATAAGAGGCGTTTTATTGTGGTGGGTGGGTTGGTGAGATAAGCTCTTGAGTGCACTCTCTGATACTGAGAGTGAAGTGCATAGAGTGTCTAGAAACCCAGTCCCAGTTTACCCTATCTTTCTCTCTTCACAGAACCAAAATAGAGTAGATTGAGATACGTTACATACCTCGCTAGCACATATTGTACGGCCGTCAACATAAAGATATCCATCTCTCCACATCCCACACCCCACATCCTACCCCCCATTCCCATAGAAAATCCGGAGTAGGTACCTGAAGTTTAATGAAGTGGGTCATTCTATGTAGCTCTCTCGAACCAGACGCGAAACCCCACTAGTGCATATAATTCTCGATCCACCATGGCCATCAGCTCACCCATACATATTTGCCGCGGTGAAAACCGGCGGCGGCAATTTGCTGCCGGTTATTCGGATCAATTATCGCCTCTGGACCCTTGTACCTCGCTTGCTGAAGAGTAGGCAGGGGAATGCCTGTTCTTGACAGGTGATCTGCAGGAGGTTGGAGCTACGGGTTGGCGCGAGAGTAGCCAGCGATTTTCGATTCGTTTGTGATTTAGCGCGGTTCCGGAATAGCCAATTGCCTTGACCTCATGTATGTCGTGTACCCAATCCATGGTATTGAGAAGATTAGTAGGTTTGGGAAGTTGATATCGACTGCATGGCGTTGAACAGAAAGAGACTGGCTTTGTTGATAAAAGTTTGGAACCGTTTATCCTTCCGTACTAGCACGATGATGACGAGGTAAATTGTAAACACAGATGTCAATCGTGGCTAGTATATAGTGCACGTGCACCTGCGAAGCCAGATCAGCTAGAAAAATTTATAAACCTGCCAGGTTAGTTCCATATCGCCAGAAGAAAATGCAAGAGACGCAAACCTGATAGACCTTGCATAATTTTAAAGTTTGTGTTCCCAGCTTCTCTGATTGGCGTTTGCACATCGGAATTAATATGGGGCGCTATTTCATATATTGTCGAACG
The DNA here is from genome assembly GCF_003444635.1 of Morchella importuna. Taxonomy (NCBI): domain Eukaryota; kingdom Fungi; phylum Ascomycota; class Pezizomycetes; order Pezizales; family Morchellaceae; genus Morchella; species Morchella importuna. The sequence goes on from NW_025763413.1 coordinate 842,885, forward strand.
TTAGTTGCTTCTCTTGCTATGGAGAGTATCAGAATGGGTAAATACTGCTATAGGGCGCTCCAATCAGTCCGGATCCCCATTGGTATGTCAAGTCCTCCACACTAGTGTGGTCTACGAGAGTGCTCGAGATGCCTCGTCCTCGTTGACCTTCACTCTTGTCTGTCCGCGTCTGTCCAGCACTGTTGTCCCCGAATAAAAGGCGTTTTCGTGAGAGTGCAAAGTGGTGTTTCTTTAACACTCTATCCATGAACTCACCGAATCAATCGGCATACTAGGTGTGTATTATCGCTAATGAGCGTTGCGTCCTTGAAGGTCCAAGGCAAGGACATAAGATATTGAGGCTCCTTGACCTTTTGGGACCACTGTCCTTGTACATCATCGAGGGCGTGTCCTTGAGATAAGGACACAAGGATGCTTCTCCTCGTATATAGGTCACATTGCGTGGCGGTGACAGTGACGGTCACATATATACTGCATATAATATTACCTTATACTCCAATAGTAAAAGTAATTCAACATATTTACAACCTTAATCCCCCGCCGAACAACATCGCAGTAATCACCCTCCACTGAGCCTAGCACCAATTAGCTGGCTACATACTCCTCGTTACCACAAACACATCTCTAGAATCTGTCGTTCCCAATGGCCCCAAGGCCGCGAATAAGCACCTAGACATGACTTGTCAGACGATGATGTGCTGGGGGACTCAACGGTAAATTGTCGAACCTTCCACTCAAATCTCGGCTCTAAGTTGCAACACTAGCCACAAAGGTACTAACAATAAATAATAATCACTTTCACTGTAAAAATAGGGTTGGTATTTGGAGTCATGTTGTGAGCACATAGATATATTTCTCTGGAAGTACTGAAAGGTTAAAGGTGACCGTTAGTCGCGGTAACAAAGATACCTTCTGGCAGTGGAGGCTATGTTATTTAAATGATCCATATCACATAGAATGGAGGGTCTGAGTTTGCAGGAGCAAGTGAGATGGAAGTAGAGAATGACGGAGAAGAATAACTAGTACAGTAAGAGCGGATAAGAGGTCAATGAATGCTTGACATTATACAGTGTGATATGCAGATGTAAAAAAATGGAATAGAAGCGGAGCAGAACTGATAACAGAGTTCCCAAAATCGAGAGTTAGTTTATATTGTACTCCAGTACTGAGAAGGAGAGGTAGTCTCGTTCCCGTCCCCTACTTTTGTATGACCAGGAATTTCTCAGGGTATTATATGACAGTCAACCAAAGCCGCAAAGAAGAGTGCCTAGCGTTTTTGAGAAAGAAACTAGGAGAATTTAGTACAATTTCATAGTTCTATGTCTAGTTCTAGTATGTATATATTAAGGATGTTGGGAATGCTGCAGGCAGTATACAAACGAAATCCAACCCAGTGAAATCGTGTCTGGAAATAACAAAAAGATGATTCTCTGTCAATCCGCGTATAATTGGATTAGTTATTTCTTTATAGTAACTTGTGAAGTATGGTGGATGACGTTTGCAGTGCGTGCAATATTTTGGTATTTGGTTATCGATAATTCAAAATTAATGAATTCAAAAAAAAAATATATCGATACTTCAATCACCAAATATCACTCGGTGCTACGAACAGAGCGGAAAATCGTCGAACCGAGAACAACATATATAACGCCCCAAAATAAAAGTGTTAGAAGCCAGGGCTCTTCTTGCTAGTGCTTTCTGCGTTTTAAGAAGCCTTCGAAAATTGTGCATGTCAGTTTCCGTTTTATACGGGCCGTTTAATTTTCATACCATCTTCTTTCGGTTTAGTGATGCACACGATACAAAAAGTCTCGAGACTTTGTTTTCTTAGACGATACAGGAGAAGACGAGACCTGTAGTTGGGCAAGACAATTAGTCTCGAGACTCATTCAGGCAGTCTCGAGACGTCCCGAAACAATGTAAAATGTTGAAAAATGGAGCATTTCCCAGCTGATACCTAAATTGATACGTGTTTGTACAAACGCAAGAACCCATCCAAGCCCTAACCCTAGTTAATTTTTGGTTTTAATCCTGTATAATACAAGGCCTTGTTACTAATTTCTGGAGATGGAGCTGTGGTCTCGAGGCTTTGCGCGAGACCTACCCTAGGTCTCTTTAGCCACAAGATCCTGTCTTCCCAGAGGCAAGACAAGACGAGATCCAGGGAAGTCTCGTCTTGTTTTGTGTTGTGTGCATCACTATTTCGGTTGTCGGGCTTGGTGCTGGCTAGGAGCAAGGGTTAGCATGGAGTTTGTGGTTTGGGATATGGAGAAATATAGTTGGATGACTATGGCTTAGTTAATTCCGATCGTTAATAAACCAGAGAGTGCTTCTAGTGAAGTCTAGTTGGGAAGAAAGTATATCTGACGTTGGTCGGTATACCAAACTTTTTGTGGAGGCATCGGTCATGAGTAAATACAGGGCGTGCACTGGGACAATGGTGACTTCGAGTGTGTACACACAAGTATGTACTGCGTTGATTCCAGGTAGATATACGTACCCATGCCGGTTTAAGTATGTATATATTTGGAGCAGGAAAAAAGATAATAGTACTGAGAGAAGACATGTATTACATACTAATAAAAGCTCAGTCTAATTACAATTGAGCGCGCAAATTAAATCCATCCCGACTCCCTACTAGACTCTTAATTAAACAACCATTCCCTAATAAGGATGCAACCCGGAAAATCTTCGTTCATGTATTTGATGAGAAAGCCCTAACCCTCGCACAGACCCTAGCCCTGGCAGAATTTCCGTTTGTGGACATTCGCACCATAGATATCTCTTTGCGCTCGGCATCAACGTCGACTCACTCAATGTCTCCACGAATCAGCGCACTCCAGCGCAGACGAACTGGGTGATGATAACCCATCAAGCCTATCTAGCCATACCAATATATACACTAAACGGGGTACTTTGTATCATTTAGCTTCTTGGGTCCCTGCACACGCGACAATGCCGTATCACCGACGGTGTGAATTATATCGCATTTTCCCGCGTCGTAGTTAGATACAAAATCAGCATATATCTAGCTTTGAAGTAGCGAGCTCTAAACTAATTCGTATTTATTAAATACGCTCAATCTAAAGTGCTTAATCACGACGTGTTGAAGAGCTGTAGAAGTTCCCGATTAAAATGACGACATAGAGTAAAGACCCATGGGCTAGGCCTCGGTTACAGTCGTCGCTTAGTTTCTTGGCTATTGTCGGACCATGCAACTCTACTTTAAACCCTCGTCAACCCCCAAAAGCTCTTGTTGAACAGGAAGAGATTTGATTTTGCCCATTTCCCCACACACGATGTCTTCTACACCTCGAACCTACGATCTCATCATCTTCGGTGCAACCGGTTACACCGGAAAGCTCACCTCTAAGCAAATACTCCTCAACAGTCCTACTACTCTCAAGTGGGCTATTGCTGGCAGATCATCTCAAAAACTCGAACTCCTTGCTACTGACTACAATACCACATATCCAGATAGGCAACCAGTCGGTGCGTCATCATGAAAATTCTCTACCCTTTATCCACCAACTAACTGGGTATGTTAATTCCAGAGACATTCGTCTCCGATTTGAGTGAACCGGCACTAGACAACCTGACAAAATCAACCTGCTGCTTGATTTCGACAGTTGGCCCGTATTTGAAATACGGGACACCTGTGGTTGCGGCATGCGCGAGAAATGGGACCCATTATGTGGATTCTACGGGCGAGACCCCGTGGGTGAAGCGGATCATAGAAAAATATCACGAAGAAGCAAAGAAAAATGGAGCCATCGTGAGTCCAATTTCTTGGCATTACTTAGTTATTATATATGGTTTCGACTAGCTGAACCTGACTTACCTTCATAGTTGATTCCACAATGTGGTGTTGAATCCGCGCCGGCAGAGCTATCGGCGTATGCGCTTGTGAAATTTGTTAGAGACAAATTGAACTGTGGGGTGAGGGAAATGGTCTACACAATTGATGACCTCAAAGGTGGTGTCAGCGGTGGAACTGCAGAGGTATTATTCCTCTACGTCTATAAAGTTTGTTGTCATATACTAACAGTTTCCTCAGACTGCTTTATCTATGTTCGAGCATTGCTCCCTCTCTGAGATTCTCACTTCTGCCAACCATTACTCTCTTTCTCCAGTACCAGGCCGCCCACTCCCCTACACTCTCCCGTTCCGACGTCATCCTACATTTGGCTATCTCACTATGTGGATACAGGCCATACCAGACACTACCCTTGTTTACCGCGGATGGGGACTTCACGATGAGGGCCAGTATTATGGAAAGAACTTTGAGTTCAGGGAGTACAAGAAAACCAGAAACTTTGTCACGGCAATACTCTGGGTAATTATCTTTAGTGCCCTTTCAGCATTGCCATTTTTCGCGCCTATACGGTATGTTCTCGCGATTTAGATACCCTGAGTGGAGGACAGTAGGATGGCTAACATCATAAGATGGCTCACTCGCAAATTCGTAACTCAGCCCGGTGATGGCCCCACCACCGAGCAAGTGCTAAAGCACCGAGTTGAATGGCGCGGCATTGCTGAGGCGGATGACGGAAGAGCTGTTCACCAGAGAGCATATGTCTCCTTCCGCGCCGAGAAAGACTGCTATGAGCTAACTGGTATCCTGTTGGCGTTGACGGCTTTGAGTATTTTGTTCGATGAGGATACGTTAGCAAAAAAAATAGGTGGCGGTGTACTCACGCCATCGACAATTGCGACAGAGAGGTATTTCAAAGAGTTGGAAAAGGCGGGAGTTTTCGTGGAGACAAAGATGCTGGATTGGCTCAGGGAGTGATCGGGCACCAGGTGGTGTGGGCGCACATGGTGAACATGCATACCTCAAGTTTAAGGATTATGTTTGGAATTCAAATAACGACTAACGAGTACAAGCTAACGAGTGGAAGATGGATCATAGGTCTTGGATGTGAATAAGGAACTTCGCAATTATCTGTTGAATATAGAAGCGGAAAGTGGAGAATTAAAGGCTTTGTTTTTTGATCACCTGACTATATGAGCGGTGCAAGATAGACCATTTATACCCATAAAGCCCATACGCCCCGGATATAAAACATTCTGAACAGGAATAATACTAAAGTTTTGAATTGGAACTGGTTTCGACTCTGCGTCACGGACTGGGACTTCTTTTAGGCTCTGAAGCACAAAATCGATATTGTCGAACTTATCCGAGTGATGACTGATGACTTAAATTGAGTTCGGCCTGTTCAAGTCATTGATTGACACCACACATATTTTCCAATCTGTAAAGTTCTAATCAAAGCTATTATTGGGATATTGAGTTGACGTAGTTCAGGGTATCATTCAGTGTTTCCTGCAGGTTTTGCGGCCAGAATTATTTCTGCAGGATTCAGCGAATTTTGGTTTCTGATCGAATGACTGAAGATATGAGCTAATATCGAAATTTATATAGCAAATCATAGCTATACTCATATAGGCGTCGATCTAACCCTTTAGGACTTGATTAAATATTTGTGAGGATATATCCCTACTATATGAACCAGGGCTATGCTTGCTATCCCACCTCGCGTAAATATAATACCGAGACCCCGCAATATCAGCATATTATACTCGGTAGACGGGACATATTCACCGTTTAAATAAGGACTTGTAAAGCTGTCGACTCTGTAACACGGTATTAAGATGTCGAGTCTCATACCCATCGCCCATCTCGAGCGCTTCCGCGAAACCGCGGCTTCTCTCATACCGCAGCTCATTGAAAGGCGCGAGGCACCCAAGAGCATAATCCGCTTCGACCCCTGTGCTACTACCTATCTCCGCTATAAACCCTCGAGTCTGTTTCCAGTAGAAGAGCTTGAGAGTCGACTATGGGGGAAGGGAGACGAGTTCATCATCGATTTTGAAAGCCACCGCACTGGATATTTCTCCTTCGACCTTGCGGGGGAGGGCGACTCGGTTGGCGATGCCCCGACCAGGCTGAGATTGGTGTTTGGAGAGGTGCCTGGAGATGTGGTTGAGACGCTGGATCCGGCGAAATCAAAAGTTAGTTTCTGGTTGAATATCATTTAGCTTTTACTGGAGTCTAGAAGATGGGTCGTCGCTGATAACTGGTTTAGTCGTGGATCTCAACCTCATGGTATCCAGATGAGATTATCAACATCGATGAATGCCCCTCAAGTGTGAATCTGCCGCGCCGATTTGCGTTCCGTTACGTGCGTGTGCAGGTGCTGTGCGGATCGAAGTCTTACAAGATAAGGTTCTTGAATGTGAAGGCTACGGCAATATCGTCAACCGCGTCCCTACCACCTCCGTATCAGACCGCCGACGATTTACTTAGGAGGATAGATCAGACCTCAGTGATCACGTTAAGGGACTGTATGACCACTATCTTTGAAGATGGACCGAGAAGGGATAGGCGGCTGTGGCTTGGAGACCTTAGGCTGCAGGCGCTGGCAAATTATTATACTTTCAAGAATTATGATCTGGTGAAAAGGTGTCTTTACTTGTTTGCGGGGTTTCCAAGAGAGGATGGAAGTGTTCCTGCAGCGATATTCGAGCGGCCTGTTACCAGGAGGGCGGGGGACTATATCTTGGATTATGATGTGTTGTTTGGGGTGACAGTCCTGGACTATGTTGAGTTCGTCTCTTTCGATATATAATATTTGCGTTTGATTAATCAACAAGCACTGACCACTCGGGGGTTTAGGGCATCTGGCGACAAGGCTACTGGGCATGATTTGTGGCAGACCGTGGTTAATAGTACCAGGAACTCTGTTTCATCAATATCTGCTGATGGAAGGTTTACACCCAATAAGAATGTTTGGGTGTTTCTCGACTGGCAAGACGGCCTAGATCGAACTACGGGTGCTCATGCACTTATCGTCTTCGCACTGAAAGCCGTAAATCAGCTTGCCTCTCTCCTAGGATACCCGGCAATCCATACCGATGTTATTACGGCATCATCCGAGACTCTCAGCTCTGCTTTTGACGCAGAAAAAGGAGTTTTCGTGAGTGGCCCTAAAAGACAAGTTTCCTGGGCTTCTCAAGCGTGGATAGCACTTGCGGACATCGTGCCGCCGGAAAGGGCAAAAGTTGCCTTAGTAAATGCATACAATGATCCATCGGCGACAAAAGCGATGACACCGTATCTGTTTCACTACGTCACAGAGGCTTTTGCACGAGTAGGGGCGAAGGAGGAAGCAATGAGTTTGTTGTTGAACTATTGGGGAGGGATGGTCCAAAACGGCGCGGATACATTCTGGGAGGCGTACGATCCGGCGGACTCAATGTTTAGCCCTTATGGGGATCATTTGAATAACTCGTATTGTCATGCCTGGAGTTGTACTCCTGCTTATCTTTTGAGGTCGGGGTTAATACCGACGGGGAATTGATGATTCATAAGTATTGCATCAGAGGTCCTTGGAAATTGGAGGAATTTCGTTAGAAGAATGCATATTAGAATATATGTCAATTTATTGGCCTTGGAGTCGCTTTCTGAATTGGAAGAATTTACTTACGAAGGGTATGGTGTAAGATTCAAGAGACTTAAATATGGGTGGACCGATCTGATTGGGGGAGTGTTTGATTACTGTGCTAGTTGTGTAGCACGCTTCAATCAAGTGTGACATGTATGGTTAACGAATAAACCGCATTCGATACTCGGACACCGGAGTTATGGAATCCCGGCCCTTTTCCAAGCCTGAATATTAGCCTATGATATCAATTAAACAAAAACAAAAACAAAAACAAAAAAACGAAATACTTCGAAACTCTAAAGTTCAAGACATTTGAAGCTACCTGGTATTTTCGACTGTAGAGCCGGAGTCCTCCATTATATGCTGGCGGTGGTCGCGTGCTGCGTTACCATGGCAAAAACCCCCAACCTACTCCTCTAACATTGATTATAATTCTTAAATATGGTCAAGACCTAACGGTCAAGAAGGGAATTATAGCAGAGAAGAACTATGAAACATGTCATGTTGGATCACTCGCCGGTAATGATGTGTAATTAGTTTAACCCTAACCCTGATACTTGGTTTTGTGTGTACACCTGTATGAAACACGAACAACATGAAAGGGACAACATAAAGGAAACGTGTTGCACATGTTGGGTTACCAAGTTTTGGGCTGAATACGTCCAACCTCTTAAGATTCGGGCGGGGGGTACTTTTAATCTTAAAGCAGCAAACAGAGATTTATTCATTCGAGTAGGTACACACATGTAGTCGAGCTATGTCTCTTCTGATTGGGCAAAGCATGTAGTCAGGTGTGTAGGCTACGAAGAGTCTGCGAACGTTGGCGCCAAGCTCGAAGGGCTGATAGCCAAGTAGGATGTGATATAATATTTTCGACTAGGCATAAGGCGCACGCCTGGAGATATATTTAATACATGTAAGTAGCTAGCGCCTACTAAGATTTCTCCCCCAGAGCACTTGTCAGACTATATGTATTCGGGCCAATCAGAGGCCAATATATGCAGATTGCTGGTCTTTGTCTAGATCTGTTCATGGACATCGATTCCAGACAGGAAACCTCAACGTCTTGTGTAACCGGCAAGCGGGAAGCATTGACTTACGTGCATGTATCTGTATATTCTTGTTTGTGGTAACATCCTAGAGGATCTGAACAGGTTCTGAGGGGTGTTTATGACATAGATATGATTTCTGTATCGGTGTACATGTACTTTGGCAAAGAACTTTTGACGTTAATTACATGCCTACTTTTGTCAGATTAGAACTCAGCACCGGCTCCAATCATTTAGATCATTGCTTTTAGAATACTCGGCTTTTTTCCCTCTCGAAACCTGTCACGTGACCATGGCCCTGTTGTATTTGATCTTCGATTATATCGAATCAATGCATGTATTCACCTACGTGTACGTGCACCTAACCTAAGCCTCAAGCCTCAAGGACAATACATACATGTAACCAACAACCATCAATCGTGGGCCTTCCCAACTAAATCTATTTTCTAATCCATCTTTGTCATCATATGGACAGAGAATGTACTGGTGTTGTTTCTCCAACTGCAGCTGACAGACCGCCAAATTTAAAGCTTTATCACTTTGCAATTTGTCTCCGAACCTCTACACAGAGTCAACCAGAGGTATATATATTCTGTGTGGTATCACAGTTATACGATATACTGTCCTCATGATTATTCTAGATGTTATTTACCCACTGCAGTGCCATACGTGCAAGGCCTGATCACCGCAGCGAGCCTGTGAAACAATCCATGGCGTGATTAATTGGTCATCCCTACTAGCAATCAAGGCGAAACTGAGAGCCCCCATTCAAAGATCCGTACATTCTTTGAGCCGCGGAGGGTCTTACTTCAACTATTGGTATGCGTGCTTCATAGTGCGCAGTATGCGCTCCATTCTTGTACATGCGTCCCCCTTAATCGATCCGTGCGGGGGCGCCGGCCAGAAAATTCTCAGCTCAGCCTTCAACTCTCTATCTAGCTCTGTCAACGTCAACATCAACATTTCACCTTGCACACGTCCACGCATCAAACGAGTATGGGAGAAAGACACATCAACCCCTTTGTTTTTGATCCCGCGAACGATGAGTTGTTCCGAGAAGGAAGGCACACCGGCCCCTGGGGTACCGGTGATGACGAGCCTCAGCTAATTAGCGTACAACATCTAATCGCCCGTTGCTCCGACTTATGTCGGGAGATTGCGTCCATGTTGGCAGTTGCAGGAATCTCAGGAGACTCGACTATTGAACGCAAACGCGGACTGGTGAGGCGAGAGTCTATGCAAGTTGTGGAGCAGCGACTATTATTATGGGGTGCAACTATTTCCGATTACAAGGATCATTCTTCGTTAATTCTCCTTCGAGATCACATTCGAATACTTAACAGAATCCGCTGTGTCCTGTGTGGCATGCGGATTATGGGGCGGGTCCCTTATAATTACCCGGTGAGATTCAGGGAGGACTTACTTCCTCTCGTCGGCTCTCTCTATTCCAATCTTCCGGGAACATTGCGCGAAACTATAGAATGGGCTTTAACCGCTACCTTGATGAAGACCACTGCGCCAACTATGATCAACGAGAAGATCCAACTTAACGACAGCGATCCTATATTCCTCAAGTCACTTGGTTCCTCGGAAATCGAACAAAACTTCGGTTCTATGCTTGACTTGATAGATGAAAGTAAAGTTACCTCGCCAGTTCCGTTATTGACACCCGATAATCTTATTTCATCCGGTTCATATGATGGAATTGGGGTATATTCTGAAAAGAGTGATATGGATGGACCTCCCATGGGTGGTTTGATTTCCATCCGTACCGAGTGGACTATGGAACAAGCCACGACAGATTTGGGGGATATGGTATATGTTAGGACCAAGTATCAACAAAGGCTACGGTTGCCAAAGCCAGATGAGATGCGAGTTTTGGTTCTCGGGGGTTATTTCGAAAATTTAGCTACAGGTCGGGTGGAGCTTCTGTACCGCATTCCGCACTGGGCCTCACAAAAGTCCCCTCCGGTGTCACTTCGTCGACTTCTCGCCGAAAAACAGTTACCGAAAGACATTGGAGTGAGATTTTCGATTGCTCGCAAACTCATATGCGCTATCCTTTTCTTCCACGCTTGCAAGTGGGTCCACGGAAATATTGATGATCAAAATATCATCTTTTTTGAGGATTCCGAGCGTAATTTGAACTTTGAGGAGCCTTTCTTTTGTAGATTTATCCCTTCTTCCAAAGACACGGGGGAGGCTGTACCGACAACGAAAGAGTCTGCGGATGCAATATTTGGGAATGATGTTAAACTAAGAAACGCTGATACCGGAAGTCTCTGGCGGACTGTGTTATTGGTAATATTCGAGAGAGAGACTGTCGCTTCTAACGGTTCTCCTCATGACTCACGCCTAGGATATGTGGGTGCCAACAATGATGTGAGTAAATGGGTTGAAATCGATGAGTTGATGCAGTCTGAATACGGATCCGATTGGTCAGGAGGTGGTGGTATGGGGCGTAGCACGCTCGAGGGTAACCTTGGGGGTAATGATGACCACATAATCCGTCAAGGGAATATGTTCTGGAAATTTACAAGGATACTAAATATTTGCTCGTCTAGGTCCACCACGTACTCGGTGGGTGATACTATGCAATCAATCTATATATATCTAGCTTCCCCCATAACTAACCAGGTCGTAACATTCAGAGGGATCGCATTATACAGCGCTCATATACGGGTACATGGTCAGCAATTCCGAGTTTAGGTGTACGTACACCCTACCATTCAGATACTCACCCTTTAGCTGACAAATTGCAATACTACAGTTAGAAGGTTATGAGAGGACTCGGTCTCTAGGGAAGGCAGAATCTAGAGAAGGAATTGATACACAAAGTACAAGTACGGATAGATCTTTACGCATGGATATTGATCTTCCCAGGGGGTCCGAAAAACAAGAAACACAGGACGAAGTATTCCCGGTGACGGCTACTCATGAACAAATTATGCAATGGCGAAAGGATGTGCTTCCACGACTTGAAAGAATTCTCGAGAAACACCTCCCTGCGGAAGAGTCAGTATCTATTGATCTGCTCGGGATCGGAACCTGTCGGGAACAATCTCGACCAACAATCGTGGTAACCTGTAAGAGTAGCCGATTGGTCAAGCGCCTTCTCAAGAAATTCGTTTACGACAGGGCTGTATTTAGCCTGAAAGTCAGAAAGGGATCTGTTCAAAGGTCATCTGGCGGAGGAAGAGAAGACCGAGATTCTAAGCGTCAAGAAAGGCCTTTACCAGGCGCATCTATAGGAGCCTGCCGCGACGGGATACATTTGCCCGCTGCAACCTATGGCGGGCTTGTCCTTGTTGATGAAAAGCCATACGGGTTAACGGTACATCATCTAGTGGATACTGATGATCATCCGACAGAGGAGCAAGATGCGTGGCGCGTTCGTACACTGGTAGAGACTTACGCTAGTTGTCATTCGGCCACCGATGAAAACACCTACGTGGAAGAGGGCCAGCTGATCGGTGGGCCTAGACATGTAGATGTAAGTAAAATACATGTACGTTAATATCCGGTTTAGAGCGCGCTAAACAATACATTGGTTACAAATTTAGATAGGAAACGTGCCTCTGTATCCGGAATCGGAGGGGGGAGGTAGCGGGAGCGAGGGAGGTAGCGGAAGCGATGTTGAGTACGATCAGGAAAGTCTGTCTGAAAGCTTAGTGTGTGAAGTTGATTATCAGAATGATGGGAGAGATAATACCATCGAAGGCGATGACTTTATCGGAGATAAACCCGGGCTTGAAAGGAATCATGTCCAACGTATTGTGGTAGTTCAACCGGCCGAAATGGACCTCCTTGAGGAAGAAAAGAGTGGAAGCGAGTCAGTCACTGAGGAATACCATTTAGGAACGTTCCTTGCCTCTTCGGGTATTAGGAGGATTATATTCGAGTCTGAAAAGCACGAGATTGATTGGGCATTGATTGAAATATCCGCAGACCGGTTGGGACAGCGTAATTTGATTCAGGGCGGTGGGAGATTCCTTACGTCATCACTCGATAAACAAGACTCGGAGCCGTGTTCTTATGTGCCGATGGTTAACTTCGGCGGCCTGGCGGTGCACGGTATAGGCCGTACGAGTGGGCTACAGAGGGGTGAGATAAGCCAGGCTATTAGCTCAATCAGGATGTCTGGTCGGAAGACCTTTTCGAGGAGCTGGAATGTCACTGGTGAAATTGGAGGTACAGCTAGCTGCATTTTTACCCAACACTCAAAGTAATGACGTCTCACTCTGACCACCCTTCTATATATAGATCATGGTGATTCTGGGGCATGGGTCGTCGACAATCGCTGCGGGGGTGTATGTGGTCACATCATCGCTGGTCATTCCGTCAAAAATAAAGTCGTTGCATACATCAACCCGATGGAGTTGTTACTGCAGGACATCAAGGAGACTTTACAAGCAGACAGCGTATGTCTCCCAACCAATGCCGCAGCCGCCCAAGTCGGGGATATGGATGAATCCACGTATGTTATTATCTAGGGTCTTTTACTTCGTGGGGAGGGGAGGGGGGGGGGAGGTTCTGCGCAGGGGGTATTCCGAACGCTTAGCTAAACGAGCGCATTAGGTGGCCTAGGGGTGGGGGCTTTTGGTATTCTGATACACAGATACGGTGGTTTGTGTACTGACATACTTATTCATTTGGTTTAAGTATTTCTTGTTGGGATTGGGGAGAAATTCACGGAGAGAGGGAGACATGTTCATATTTTTGATGTTCGAGAAAAGTATCCTTTGGGCCGTCAGGCCGGATATAAATTGTATGGAACTGCGTGTAGAGGGAATTTGTGACAAAAGAAACGCTTGGTAAGAGGCATAGCACCACGCTGTTCTGCTGTTCTGCCAGAACTCTCAAACCGAGTGTTTTGCCAAAACTGGATTTATTCTCTAACCATTGATCAAGTAATTATAACACTCCCCGGTTTGGGGGTACACATGGTGGGCGAGTGATCAAGCGTGACGGTTCCCAATTCAAAAACCAAACCTTTCCTATTCGGGATGGAAATGATACATGATCATAAATTCTCAACCTCATTTATATACAGGTAACCTTTGCAAGACTCAACAAAGCCACGTATGAACCGTTACTCGTAGCGCTCACCAGTTAGTGCGGAGTAATATGTGACTCGAGAGAGGAACGAAGTCTCATAGGGATCATTGCATTCAATATTTTAAAAGTTACATGTGTAGTACTAGTGTTGTTTAGAATCGCTATTGACTACTGGCCATACCTTATCGTGATCGAGTAACTATGACCCTCTCATTAGTGTGGGGTTTTAGAGTTATCTCTGAGCCTTGCACAGAGGTTATGACTAGTTCTATGCATGTTAGTGAGTCTTAGAGGCTCTAACCAACGCGTTTTGTTAGCAATGCATTTGAGTCATCGGCTAGACCGATCATAGAATATCACTCGTACTATGGCAACTTAGTTTCAGTGAATTAATTAATTGATTAATTACTTCATTAATTGTGTTTCAGTGGTGAATCCACTTATAGGATCATGGAGACGAGTCTAGAAGAGCAGTGTCTCAAGTCGCCTAGTGGATACTTACCCCACCCCGATTTCTGGATTTGCTTTTCAAACCCCAATCCGTGGGTGGCAATCGATTTCTTATTAGTGGTACGTGGGTACGTAGAGCCAAGCAAAAAAAAAAATTGTGAATAATTCAAGGATGTCCTGTTATAACGGGGTTGGGATTAAAGATAGCAGGGATGATGTCAGCGTCTCACAGCAGTGAAATTGGATAGATAAATCGTTTGACTACCATTCTTTTTCACTCTGAAGATGACCATAACCATAAAGACTACCTATAAGATGTAGCTATAGACGCCCGCGGGTATATGCATACGCATAGTATCCGTTTTAAGGCGAGTCAGTCATGTACGGTGTACTTTTGACACTCAGCTGATTAGTAGTATAAGCCTCTCAAATATTGGCACTGTGATCTAGATCTTTGAGTTGCAGGTAAACGAGTGCGGTCGATGCCTAAGCGATATCATTTCCCACTCCGGCCGAAAGCGAGCGAAAGCTTTTATCAATATATATAAGTTGCTTATAGTGACGAGTGGGATTATTCTAAAAATGCGATTTAAAGATATACTGATTAGTATTTATTATATTTAAATAGAGAGCAGTGTTGCTCTCTAGACAAATGCCCTAAGAATCATCAGCACATATTGTAGCGACATACTATTTAATTATATACACTCCTCCATCTTCCTGACACATGGTGGTAGAGAAATATTACTGGATCTGACACCTGACGTACGAAATTGGGTGGGTGCTATAGTAACTTAATCTACATGGTGTTACCGTCAATACACGATGGACGGGCGCATCACAGACATGGACCATTGATTAATTAAACCGCTATTCGACAGTGAGCCGGGATATTTGGAAATAGCGGTGTTCATCGCAAGACCAGCGAGAAAATCACCCCTGAAACTCCCTCATTCACTGCCCGTAGCTTAATCCTGGGGTAACCCAAAGCTTTGAGGGCTGCTACCCTTTCCGAGACAGTTTTTTATACAATTATTGCAGAGAGCACATCCACCCACGTATAGAAAGGCCCCCTCATTCTGTCAAAGTAACCCAGACATGCGGAGTCTCCTGTCCCTTGTGTTTCCTCGATTTCTCTTCTTAATACCTTCTTTCTTATATCAAAAACAGTACAACAATACCTGTAGCTTCACTCGGGAAAAGGCACAATATTTCTGATACATGTTAGAACGATGAATAATGTTTATTGAGGGTATATACGGACATTCTTACAAAGGGTTGGCATGATAGCATCGACAAGACATCCCTTGTCTCCACTTCTGGTAGAAGAAGCGTTGGGTAACGTGAATGGTTATCGAACCAATCATTTAAGCTTTAAGTCCGAAGGCCTTGTCTTCGGGTACGGCGAGGCCATGCCTACCATATACATGCCCACTCTATTAAGCGACGAAGGACTCCTTGGGGATGTAGCCCTGTAATAGCACAGAACACGCGCTGTGTCCCACTGATCAGTAGATTGAAATATATTTTAGATTATAGGCTTACTTAATCCCCCCTGCTTTGTGGCATAGAGTGCAATTAGAGTCTTCGCGGTGGTAAACACCGTTTATTCAGAGATATATCCCCCTGATGATAGGTCGATTTGCGAACTACGGCTACTACGACTGACGGAAACTGCGTATCGATTGCTCCTAATACCTTTCACACACACAGAGTTAGTTAATTTAAAGCGAATAAGATGCTCATGAGCTTTGGGTATCACCTCGTGTTTATACAGCTTTGAGTACTACGAAGTCTCTGAACCCTCCGACACTTCATCTTCACAATCCCCAAAAATCTGATATGCCATCAAGATAGCAGTACCATATATATGGCCATCACATCT
The DNA here is from genome assembly GCF_003444635.1 of Morchella importuna. Taxonomy (NCBI): domain Eukaryota; kingdom Fungi; phylum Ascomycota; class Pezizomycetes; order Pezizales; family Morchellaceae; genus Morchella; species Morchella importuna. The sequence continues at coordinate 858,775 of NW_025763413.1, forward strand.
CAAAGCCGACGTGCCCCCTGTGAGGCGAGTGGGTAATCGATGATGTTGATTTGCTCATGATGATGATAATAATGATGATGATGATATGACCGGGATGGGTTGTGCAATTGGCATGGAGCTCGGAGAACCTTTCGTATTGACGTATCAAAGGTTCTGGCTGAACATCGACCGGCCAGATTTGTACAATGACTGCTGTATCCCGGCCGCGGTCATGGTTATGTACTTTCTCTCATCTCCATTTACGCTAGAAGCGTCATAGATAAAGGGGTCAAATGCTGATCTAGTTTGTGAAAAATAATGAAGAGGGAAGTCGTCTTCACCTAGCTTTATGGTTGAGACACTGGCATACATATTGTAATATGCCAGAGTGTCACTACTAGGTTCAATTGTAGATGTCAGTTCTAGCCTATTGAGCCTCTCGAATAACCTTTCACGCTAGTATTTTACCCGCTGCTGTTTGTTCCGACTATTGATCCCGCGTTTCCTCCTCTACTCAGTATCTCCTCTCCCATCGACTCTTCTTTCTCGAACGTCCACGTAACCACATGCATCACAGGTATTTAGTCTTCATTTCCGTTCATGTTTGTCACAGAGTCCTCTAGCAATCAATATGTATGAATACATCAACCTATAATTTGGCAATTTGGGCTGTGGCTCACTAGTGGTAGCTCGCTTCGAATATCGCGTTATTCTTAACGTGACTACATGTGAATGCGGGTCTGAGAAAACTTGACTTATGGGCTCAAACCTAACAAGCCCAAATCAGTCAACCGATCCACCCAAAAGCTTCTCCTACTGATAGAGAATGTTTTAAAGGGTGTATATTATATTTCCTAGGAGTTCCTTTAGCGAGTAGGAGTCTCGACAACAAGCTAGTTGAAACCTAACGTTTTAAGGTACATACTAGAAAAAGATTAAGCGAAGACCCTTAAATCTTTTTGTTAGGTTTTTTCTGTTCATGTATACGTAGTGACTATATATAGACTGGAGTGTTGTTGTTACCAACGACGGTTCGTGATCTTAGTTTTAAATTCCACTTAAGATAAAGGATGTTGATTATGTCGACTAATTAGTGTGGAGTTAGATCAAGATCGCGTACAACTGAAGTAGCTGCTTGGACGGCTATTGAAAACAACTATCGGAAGTTGTTTCTAGAATTCTTGCAGTGGGTATTATATTAGGTTCGACATCTACGCACGCGAGAACTTATCAGGTGGATAGGTTCAGAGTGTCACTTTTCCGATATAAGTATCCTTTGGTTCAGTTTATAAAACCTGGAATATGGAACCCGCGACTGGAAGATTGGAGGCTCTTCCGGTGCAATACTTGAGTCAATCCTAGTTCAGGGACCTATGAGATCGAGACCAATTAATGAATTAAACAAAAAAAGAGAGAGAAAAGAAAAAAGACCGCCTCAGAAGCCAATTAACACACATACTACTAAGGCACGGAATCTGGAACAGCTATGGGAACTGGTTTCACTTCTTTATATCCGACGTCTGGCCATTCGTCGTGGAAGCTGGATATATTTTACACTTATCATCCTAATGTGTCCGCTTGTTCTCACTTAATCGAGTATACGCACAGGGGGCGGTTGATACGGGCACAGTTAGAAGGTTTCTGCATAGCAAGCTGATAATGCATAGAGTTCTTCTCACGCACCTCCGTCCGAAAATAGGATCTCTAGGAAACCCACCTCTGCGAACAATTTCAACGTCAAATATACACAATATTGTGCCCTACAGTTGAAGAAATCTACCTGAAGGTTCTCATAAATTTATAATAATAAATGATAAAATTTCTAGACAGGGGCATCGGATAGCAGTATAATCATGCAACAAAAGCAGCAAGCCGCCCGTCTTAGGTTTGTGTGGACCCGGCTCACTCAGGCTGTGTCTACATAACGCCAGGTGTAACACTCGTAACAATTGGTGTAACAGTGTTCTACTGTGGCACGTGAGTCGGTGGTAAAGCATGTAAAATTAATATTATTCATCAGCATCAGAAGGAAACACAGCCGGGCAGCCAATGACAGTACGTACAACTTAATCTGCAGCGGCAGACACCTGCACTGGGTAACCTAAATAATCGATCTCACAAGTGTGACAGAGGGATAAAACCAGCCACATGAGGGGAAACGCGGGGAATGCATGTATGTACAGCGAGAGGTAGAAACAGGGGTCTCAAAACAGGGTTTCTGTGGCTGGGCAAGCCAATAGGACTCCTCCAATAATCTTACCGCAAGCTGTAGCCCACATTATTTCCTTTTGCGGCGAGTCTGTGCAAGGCAAAGGTCCCCGGGGTCCAGAACCGAACCAAAGATCGGATCGATGCAAAACCGGTTTTCGGGTGGAACCACGTTGTAGAAATATCTCCGCGAGTGAGAAAGATAACTGCTACGAGTGATGGGACATGATGAACCAGGTGGCCAACCCTAACCCTGCAGTTGAAGAGCACGCGCCTCGGAAATCATTGTGTTCTTGTTTGCTAACATAGGCTCTTCTATAATGCCACAAACATTTTTTTCGACTGCGATCTCGGGATAGAGGTACATGTAACTACAGTCGCACCTCGCTATGTCGTATCTCGATATCCCGGATCTCTCGCTCTCTCGTACGAATTGGCCTGCTACTTGCTTTCCACACCAAAACCTATTTGCTATCTCGTATCTTGGCACTTTTCGGATCGTATTGAAAATTGAGAATAGATACCCCTGTCTCCATACAAATCATATTTGCTATCTCAGATTTTTAGGTCTAGGCAGCAGTTATAGCGCGGGTTGAGGGAGCAGCTATTCTAATAGAGGAGTGAGATTCACTACTCTGTACATAGGCTCAGAGTACTAGGCTCAGAGGATCGCTCCATCTCTTATCTATAGGAGTTAAACCTCTCAATAACTTTATATGAACTTCAGGATATTTTAACAACTGATACCTGTATCTATCTCTAATTAGGTACCTGTCGAATTCCAGTTATTTAGATAGATTCAGCATGGAATTCCATTCAAAAATGATTTTTTGATCCCATACCCCTGTCAGCTTGGGAATTATTATTCGCTGTCTCGTATATTTGCTATCTCGTACGGACTGAGCTCCTCGAACACGCTAACGACATAGCGAGGTGTGACTGTACATACCTGCACGTACACTCTTTCACGCCTGGCGGCGCCGCGGCTCCACAGCTTGCAGCACCCTAACTTGCACGGGGAAAGCAGCCTTGTCGAGTCGTTACAGGTTTTTTTGCCATGATCCTAATACTGGTCATATCATCGGATCAGTTTTCCTTGCGATGCATGCTTTTACTTAAATACTGACCCCGGCGTTTATGATACTGCGGTAGCTTAGCGGCGCTTCGACTGAGATCAACTTCCGACTGGATCAACCCTCCACCACCAGCATTACGCCTCACCACGTAATCTTCAGATGTTCGAGTTAATTAAGTCTCCGAAACCACCGAAAATGTGAGGAAAAACTCAAAATACAAGTCTTTGGCTATCCGAGTAAGTAATAAATTATAAAATAAATACAACCTAGAACTCATACTTCCTGATCCTCAAAGATTCATGTGGATTGCTCTAGATGAGCGATCTTCTCTTAACGAACTCAGTCAGTCAAGTGGTCTCAGAGGATAACAAAAAGCATCTAAACGCCTTGATGAGAATTGATCTGCATGGGGCATAACTAACCCCTTTTTACCGCCGGATTTGTGGAGCTGCCGGCTGGTGTTGCCGAGCGGGGGGTGAGAGGTGCGGGAGCTATGAACGGTCCTCGACCTAGGGGATCATCGACGCTAACAACACCATCGTGGACTACCTAGGTTTCAACAGCCTCTGCGAGTTGAGCTTTTCGTGGTAGCTGAAGGTAGGTATGTTGCTGTACGCCCTGCCAACCCGTACAAGTGGTTCTCGGGACAGCACACATGCCAGACCGAAAATACGGGACTTGCGGGGGACATTCCGACGCATATTGGCACCGATTTACTAAGTAGTGGGAATCTGGGAACGCCCGTGACGGCCCAGGCAGAAGGTACCAGTTGGATTGCACTTTTAAACAATCCGAGTGTAGAGCGAACCTTGTCCGCAAATGTGCTTATCCCTTACAGGGATAGCCTCGTGGGCTGCCGGTCTCACTGCATATACCTTGAAAGTGTTCTTCTAGAGGAGTATCATACTGCCTACTCTAAGCTGCCTCATAATCAAAATATATGCGCTGTTATCACGCAAATATCTCTACTTCCGGGAAAGCGTGACGTCTCGAAATACGTGTTGAAAGTATGTGTCATTGTCCAACGACGAAACCACACCAAGAAACCCTTTTCAACTTCATGCCCCACCACACCTGTGGTGAATGATGATATGACGCTTTGCAAAACATATTCCAGGAATACAAATGTCTATTACAAAAATTCGGACTGCAGAAATATTAATCTTTGCATGAACCGTGGGTTTCTTCTTGAAACTCCGGCCAAGACCAAAATCACACCCATACCGAGCAACCTAACTACTTTTATAACTATTTTCTGGGCACGAAATTCATAAATTGAGGTACTTATAAGTATATTTATTTGTATATATATGCAATACCAAGAATTTATCAGTGTTACTGTGTTGTGGGTAAATGCCACGTTTTGGTTGTCGTGCGGTGGCTTTTGAACTGGACCGGTACATACACACCTACTTATTGCTACAGACGATGAACTTAACTCAAGGCAACTCAAATGTTCAACCCCTGGTAGTCAAAGTTGAAATACGAGATACTACCTGTCTCGTGTCGTGAAGTTCACAATGTTGATGTCCCGTGGGCCTTGGCAGTCTTGGACGGAAGCGCTGACAACTATGTATTATTTGTAGTTGGAAGGGGTGATACCGATGTCAGTAAGGCGAAGAGAAAACACATCTCCAGGGCAGGAACCAGTGATTACCTCAAGAGCCTGCATGTCTCTACCAAGAACATTGAAGCGAGACGGTTCGCGGCTATCCTCTCTCACTGGGCAGCATGAAGAGAAAAAATGTCTTCTGCAGCGACAGTCAAATCAGGTGAAGAACCGAGCAATGTGCTTGAAATGCTGAAGCGAGGTACTCGGGGCAGGTAAGAAGAACCTGAAAATGACTTTTGATGGTAACAACCTCTGATTCGCGGCTGGCGAAAAGCTACACCAAATTGAGCACCTGCTTGCAGCTTGCATTTTCAGGTTCTTATTGCCTGCCCCGAGTAGTCAAGTCACGCCTGCATGCATCAGGAGTAAGATGTGACCTGTCACGTCTGTCTGTAGGTTGGGAATGAATGCCAATGATCTGCCGGGACAGGAGCCTTGGGATTAGTACTGTCTAAGAGTATTTCTGTATGGATATATGCACAAAATTTCAACCTCGAGTGGGATTCCGCAATATTTTCTGTGAAAGCTATCTCGATATATCGAAAAGCTTTTCTTTCATGGTTATCTCATTAGAGGCACAGTGCTTTTAATCTTTGTAAGTAACACTTAGGTAATTCTTGAAAAGATTAATGTGTATGTACCTAAATGGCGGCTTGATCCGCAAGTTGATGTAGGTACTCCGCCTTTTTGGTAATAGCGAAATTTGAATGTCTATTCTGGGCAGAGCCGTTTGCATAATATGTTACTCTACCAGTGGGGTCCGCGGGTCCAAGCATCTACAATTCTATAGTATAGTACTCCAGCTGGATTACTTTAGTTCCATTAATTGCAGTTTGTATGCAGAGTACGTACATTTCAGTGTCTCTCCCCTTTGAGGGGAGTAATTCCCGTACATACATGGAGGAAAAGTTCAATATCGCCATTCCACCGGCACCCTGCTTACCGTACTAAAGAACACTAGGTCACCGTACTTTAGAGAGTACTTGCCCGAGTACTCTACCCTGCTCGCGGAAGTATGTATATATCAAGTTTCACATCATCCACCGGCTGGGTTTGGTTCTGGGAAGCCTTAAAGCACGGGGACTTTATGGATCTCCCTCACCCTCGAAAGAAAGGTTTCGTTGGACAAGTAAAGAAATACACGTCTCCTTTCGCAGCCTACCAGCATATGGTCGTGTAACAACCCGCTCGACTCACGTTGGGTACTCACGTTGGGTATGTGCATAATACATATAACTAGCTTGAACTACGTAGTATTTCCGCCCACCCCACTCGCTCAATCGTTTGCTTTATAAAGAGCTTCTCCATCCCCCCCCCAAATCAAAATCTAATTGTTCTGAATCCGAGAAGCACCAATAATTAGAACTTGCATCATTAACAATGTCAGCTTGTGACTCGCAAAGAATCGCCGTCGATCCTGTAAGTTAACCTTGTGTTGACATATAGTCTTTCTTCCTGCCCTTGCTTTGTTATTTACTTTGCCACGAGCTAACAAGGTGTGTTTTACTAGAGTGCCCAAGGTGATCGCGACGAAAGCTCCGACTATCTGAGTGGATCGTAAGCTGCCCTTTCTAGCTATAACTACACTAGCGGAGGTACTGACCCTGTAGTGAATTCTCAACCGAGTCTCTTTCATCGTCAATCTTCGAGTACCGGTATGAGAATGGCCGTCGGTACCATGCGTACAAGGACGGGTATGTGTTTAATTTATTTACCACGTCCTGCTAAAATAAATACAAACTAACAAGTCAACAGAAACTATATCTTGCCGAACGACGAGGTAAAGATCCAATGTGCTCGAAGTGGCGCGTAAGCAAACTAACAGTTTCCTTTCTTCGTTCCGTAGAAAGAATAAAATCGGTAAGTCCTCGGAATAATAAGATGCTCTGGAAAAATATTAACGCAATACTCAGTCTTGACATCATTCACCATATCTATCTTCTCATGTTAAAAGACCGGCTACACCTGGCACCCCTTGATAACCCACAACGCATTCTCGATCTCGGCACCGGAACCGGTATCTGGGCCATTGATATGGCGGAGTAAGTCCACAATAACCCTTTTGACCCTGTGAAAGCAGTCACTAATATCATGCAGACGATACCCATCGGCAGAAGTGATAGGTACAGATCTCAGCCCGATTCAACCTAGCTGGGTCCCTCCAAACGTTCAATTCCAGATCGATGATGCCGAGTCAGACTGGACATGGGAGGAGAACTCGTTCGATTTCATTCACATGCGCCATCTTAGTGGGGCAATCAAAGATTGGCAGAAATTGATGGACCAGGCGTTCAAGTAGGTTTATCTTTTCTATTTTTGAATGGGTTGGAGCTGATTGCTGTGGATAGATTCTTGAAGCCTGGTGGTTACATTGAGGTTGCCGAGTACGATATGGGCTTATTTAGTGACGACGGAACATTCCCGGAGGATCTATGGTTATGGAAGTTTTATGACCTTGTAAACAAAGCCGCTAACAAGAATGGTATCTTTTACTCCTTCCTACTTCGAGTTACCGGTATTGACAGGTTACAGGCCGTGCGTTCCAGATAGTGTCGAACGTCGAGTCGCTCCTCAATAACGCAGGATTTGAACAGCCCGATTACCGAAAGTACAAACTGCCGCTTGGCCTCTGGGCCGCTGACCCAAAGATGAAGGAGATTGGCGCATACTTACTGCTGAATGCCGAGTCGGCATATGATGCGTTTGGTATGGCGCTTTTTACGAGAGAGCTGGGCATGACGGTCGACGAGGCTCGTCAGATAGTAGCAGGTGCCGAGAAGGACTCCCGAAATAAGAGGATCCACGCATATTCTAAGCAGTAGGTGTTCCTTTAAAACAGCTACAGATGTCACAGGATTGGAGGCTAATATATATGGTGTGTAGGCATTTGTGGTGGGCGAGGAAACCGGAAAAGAGCTGATAGGGGGCGTTCAGGAGTAGATTGGGGTCCAGAAATGAATATGAAAGGTCTTGTGTGTGATATGAGTTCTTATAGTATTGTAGTTATTCAATAGCATATTCGTTGATTACATGATCGTATTTTCAATGGAATACTAGGACCGCTTAGTGTTCTACGGAACCTGGGCATAGAGGAAATAAGGAACAGAAATGAGACATGGCATAGCTCCGACAAAAAGGCTAGAGAAGTAGAAAAACTAAACCTCGGATGCTTGGCAAGAATGTACAGTACACGGCTCCCGAACTCTTCAGTTCCATAATGCTGGGTCCGTGTCCGTTCGTTGTATATATACCGCCCCGTAATATAGCAGAGTTTTAGAGATTCTCACCTTAAGCGGAGTCAAGGTTTTAAATAAGCGGCATTTACTCTGATCCTGACGTCAACCCAGCGAACAACGGTGACGTGAATATCCCTTTGACCTTCAGTCCGAATAAAAACCGTGACCGAACGTGATATAGCCTAATGCTCTCAACTGATCACCAATCATTAAGTTACTTATCACACGCCAGATCTTCGTGAAGAGAGTGTACCGCAGGGTCAATGAGAGAACGGCGTTAAATGAACAACGCTAGGACATACCGCGTTTGGTCACGATTTTGATTCTGACTGATGAGGAAAGATAGTTGTCACCTCGAATACCTAATATTAATACCAACCCCATAGGAACGTATGTGCGTAAGCACAACGGGTGACTCGAGTGATAATTATGATAGCGAGCAGATGTAGACGTGCACGCTTGACGAAATTATTTGGAAGTAAGTAATTGGGGTACGTAACGTGAATATGTAGTAACTGAGACAGAAGTCCGAGTCTTTCAAGATCTCATTAAGCCCGTAAATTTGCCGAAGGTGTTATTCATATCAGCTAGCAATTGGCATAGTTGAGAGTATTAGGGCATATTTTACAACTGTCGATTCCGACCATTGACAGTTCGCCGGCTGTAATACCACAAAATCTCAGTTTGTTCGGATGATTACCAAAGGGCGTGGTTTGCAGGAGAAAAGGGACTATGCGGATCGAAATGAGTATTGCTTTTTCTGGGTATATTCGGGTGTGAATTCGTGAGAGGTTGCCTCCGGGCGAGAGTTGATTACGGGTGAGAGGCCACCAGAGGTTGAGTATACGCTATGGTTGGGGACACCTATAACCAGAATGCGTCAATGCTATGATTTCACGGGTTAATGAGAAACCACTACAACCCTCAATAAAAAAGAGAGCTTGTTAGTGTGAGAGAGCCGAAGTTAAAGAATAGAGTGGCAGAAAGCAATTTTCAAAAAAATTGTTTTGATTCCGTCATCACGGTTTAAAATTTGACTATTTTGGTGGGGAATGTTTCAAATGTCTGAGATTTATTGCTACTTCAGGTTAGGTTAATAATGACTAATCATATCTATTCCTATTTAAGCAACTACCATTTAATATTATCAACCACTTAACAATGCCCTTTATATACATGATTTTTGAACTCTTTTGTACCATAATCCATATGAGTCCCATCTGAGTAAGCATACAATATTCGCATTTAGTATAAATAGAATATATGTATAGAACTGTTAGAAATAGAGTTCAATGTCGCAGGTAAAATCATATATAACTCTTCAATTGAATTCTGACAATTCTTTCTCGTATCATGATAGTATTTTACTGCATGCCAAAAAGATTCAATAAAATTCAATGCATAAGGAAGTTTTAAGTTGTGCTATAAAATTACCAGCTGATTGTTAACTTTCACTGTCAACTCCTCTTAGGAGTATCCTGTGTATCTTAATGTTTTGGTTCTTCAAGTTTTACAACTGTAATAAAATGGAAAAGATTTTACAAACAGGTATATAGGAATTTTACTGGTAACTGAAGTATTTGTTGCAGGCCAGAAAACTTAAAAAGTTATTTGGTATCTTCCAATCTTCATAGGTGTATTGTATGAATGATGAGTTTTTGTAAAAATATTTTGTCACCTTTTTAGTTGCTACTTAGTAGTCAGAAAGTACTGGCTGATGAATAGTGTCTGGAATTGTTGTATCAGCAAAAAACATGTTTAATCAAAACGAATTCAGGTGTCCCTACTAATGTCCAAATTTGTCTTCCGAGTTAATACTTTAAACCTCATTAGTTGTTAACAAAATGCTGTGTCGTTGCCACCAAAATGCATCCGCAAACCTGTATCCTTCGCCATATGCCTTTGGCCCTCAAGGCTTTCAGGACGCTTGGTAGGTAAACTGTAACGGCAATATTACCTGTTGGGTAAGGCGATAGATTGGATCGTTTGGAGGAGCTATTGCGCAATCGAACCAGGATTTGTAATGGGGGTTCTGTTATGTTCTTTAAGTTTCCGTTACGCGAGGTATTAGTCATCAACAGACTAGGAGTTGGATATATAAGGGGGCGTTGTCTCGTGCCTTTTCATGTTTTCCTTCCTTTCCTTTTCTCTTCACGGAAACTTTGTATTTACTCTACGAATACTACTATTGTTCTAAGCCTCGCCATAGGGTTCAACTGGTTTGTCATACCAGGTAGAACTGCCCCACAGCCCATAGTCTAAAGTACCTATTGCTACGTCTTCGCCTCGGTTTGTATTCCTTGGCACTATAGCCCCTACGTTCATAGACCCCCGTTACATAAACTACCTCTCTAGAGTTGCTGCAAGTGTTCTTGGTCTTGTTTGATGTACAGGGTGTTCACGTTAAATACCGAGAAGCCCGATTGATTGTCCTGATTTAGTATGGGTGCAACAGGTGGCTACCAATGATTTTTGATCGCATATGCAGCCAAGACCAATTATTTGTATGTAGGAAAAAAGTCTGGAGAATATTATTTCGAGTGCAATACTAAAAGTAGTGAAAAAACCCGGGACAATAAATCTAATATGGGGTAGCCCTGCCACCAGCAGCAATCACTGCCTCTAGTCTACGAGGCATACTTCCAATCAAGGTATCCAATCTATCTATGCCAATATTATTCTAGGCATTTCTCAGCATGACTTTCAGAACCTCTGAGTCTGCAACTCGTCCAACTGTCTCTCCCCACTCACTCTCCATCTCCTCTATAGTGCTTCAATTAAATTGAGATCTGGTGATTGTGAAGGCCAAGGAATGACATCCATCTCGTTAATCTGTCTGCATATATTTTCCTGACCTTTATGCCCAAGTGGATTGTCTTCCACCACCCGTATCCATCTATTCTATTCACAGTATTGTTACAGAATGGAATAAGATATTGTTATAGGATTTGGTCCACATAGACTCTGGAGTTTATGGTAACACCGGGGAGTGTGAAGACTAACTCTGTCTTCATCTCTCCACAGAATGCACCCCAAACCATTACACTTTTCCTTCCTGACTTCCAGGTCTCATCGATACAGTCGGCGTGATATTCCTCTTCTGAGGTTCTCATCACCCAATGTTTATGGCCAAAGGCAGCGGTATTGAATGTAGACTCATCTGACTATACAGTCCTAAAACAGTCCTCGTATGTCCAGTGAAGCCTGTCCTGACACCATCTTACTCGTTGAATGGGATTCTGTGGCCTTATTCCCCATATAGATACGTGTAAGGAACCGTGTGCGAAGTCTTGGCAAGGGGGTCGAGGGACACTAGGGGGCTCCTGGGAAGGAGAAAGTAGGCTCGCGCGATGACGAGGGTGGAGTCAGCGGTGTGCCCGAGGGCAGGGACAAGGGTCCGTACTAGGACGGAGGAGACAGCGGTCGGCGAGGGGGCCGAGGGGAACAGCGGGGTAAGCGAACAGAGGGCCATGAGGGCGACGACGAGGAACATGACGGCGGATGCAAAGAGCATGGTGGGCAGCAGACGTAACGTGAACGGAGAGTAAAGAAGTGTATTGAAGCGAAGTAAATCCCCCAAAGTAATAACTCAAAGTAAAATACAAGATGTTGCGTAAGGAAAGAAGTAGACAGTGAGGGGGCAAGCACCCCTATATATAAGAAAGAAGAAACAACCCGATTACTAATCCTTCGCAGAAACTTCCGGCACTTTCCGATGACTCATGCTTCCTCCGTGTTGCGGTAGTGGTTGGTAACAGTTTAGCCCCTCCTCTCGAAGAGCGAGCTCCTGCGAGCAAGTAGGCGGGAGGCGAGGTAAAAGTAAGTGCATAGCAAGTTAGCAAATGGTTGTAGGCAAAACACCAGGGAACGTAACATAGAGCGGTTTCATTTGCGAAAGAAACCGTAACAAACTATACTTTCCTACGCAAGGTCCTCTTAAGGATTGCCACGGGCTTGTTGGGATATAGGGAGCGGAAGCGTTGCAGTGCCCCTAATTCCGCATCGAGATTCCGAGCCGGTTCCCAGGTGGGCTGTTCGTAGCCGGTCTATTTGACTAGGTATTGTAATTGCCGATGCCGTATTCGGGAGTCCAGTACTTCCTGTACTTCAAACTCCTCCTCCCCTTCAACGATTACCGGGGGTGGTGGTGGTTGTATGTGGCCTGGCAAAGGTTGGGTCCGAGCAGGTTCTAGCAATGAAACGTGGAATACTGGGTGGGACTTCATCGAGGCGGGGAGTTCCAAGCGGTAGGCATGTGATCCGATGCGTTCGAGTATTTTGAACTTCCCTAGTCGTTTGTGATCTAGTTTGTCCGATGGCCTAGCGGTGCGTATGTGTTTTCTCGATAGCCATACCATATCTCCTACCTCGAGTCGGGGCTCTGGAAGTCGGGCGGCGTTTGCACTCTCAGCGGCGGCGGCTTGTGCATACAGGATCTCTGATCGCAGGGCAGCCTGTAAGGTGGAGATTGCGTTCGCAAATTCCAGTACCTCCTTCGGTGTGACTTTGCGCGTTTCTTCAGCAGGGAGGACGTCTAGTTGGGGATTATACCCATAGTTGGCAAAGAACGGGCTGACTCCCAACGGTTCCGTAGAGGCATTGTTATGCGCGAATTCTGCCAGGAGAAGAAACTCTGCCCAGTTATCCTGTTGATAGTTGACGTAGCCCCGTAAGTATTGCTCCATAATGGCGTTTACCCTTTCGGTCTGTCCGTCTGTTTGTGGGTGGAAGGCTGTGCTGAATCGGGGTTTGATGTCCAATTGGCCGCAGAGTGACTTCCAAAACTGCGAGGTAAAGGTTGTGCCCCTGTCTGATACTATGTCTTTCGGCACCCCGTGTGCTTTCCAGATGTGTTGTAGGAATAGTCGGGCCAGTTCCGGGGTGTCGGCGGTGTCTCTCGTGGGGATGTAGTGGGCCATTTTGGTGAGCCGGTCGACCACTACTAAGATGGCGTTAGATCCTTGGGACTCGGGTAGGACTGTAACATGGTCCATGGATAACGAAGACCAAGGTTTGACTGGGGGCGCCAGTGGTTTGAGGAGACCATACGGGGCGTGTCGGGCCGGCTTAATTCGGGAGCAGGTATCGCAGTGGTCCACATAACGGGCAACGTACTTCCGCATTTGGGGCCAGTAGAAGTTCCGGGACAGTAGTTCCAGCGTGCGTGCCCGTCCTGGGTGTCCGGCCGAAGGTGCGTCATGGTGGGTGCGGAGGATCTCCAACTTGATAGCGGCGTCGTCAGGGATGTATAGTAGGCCCTGATAGTACAGTAATCCTTCCTTAACTGTGCATTCGCCTATGGGTAAGAAGCGGGAGTGTTTCTTCTTGGCTGCGATATCCTTCATGAGTTGTTTGGAAAGAGGGTCCTTGGCCAGTGCGGTCTCTAGTTCCCTTTGGCGGGATGGTGCCACTTTGGAGGGTGTGGGGGTCTGTAGTGCGGCCGCCAGACGAAGGTTCTTTGGTTTTAGTACAACCTGGTGCTGCTGGGTCAATCTTTCATCCCCTTCCTTAGGGAGATCTCCAGATCGACGTGTGAGGGCATCAGGTTTCCCATTCTTCGTACCCGGGCGGTAGGTGACTACAAAGTTGAAGGAAGACAGCGTTAAGGACCAGCGGGCTTGACGACGGTTAAGGATCTTTGTGGACATGAAGTGCTCCAGGTTCTTATGATCGCAGTACACCGTGGTTTCTTGGTTGTTGGGTTCCAAGTACTTTCGCCATTCTTCAAACGCGCGTACGATCGCTAGCAACTCTTTGTCATAAATGTCGTAGTTGCACTCGGCTGGCGTCATCTTGTGGGAGTAGAACGCTACAGGGTGTAGGATTCCCTGGTCGTCCTTCTGGTAGAGTACAGCTGCCGCAACAAAGTCAGAGGCATCGGTTTCCACTATGCACACTCGTTCGGGGTCATAGTGCCTTAGTACCGGGGCGGTGGTGAAAGCTTCCTTTAGTTGGGCGAAAGCGTGTTCCGCCGCGGTTGTCCATATGAACGGGGCGTCCTTCTTCAACAGATTCGTCATGGGGGATACTACCTTGGAGTAATCGCGGATGAATCTTCGGTAGAAGTTGGCGAACCCCAAAAAGACCTGCACGTCGTGGACCGAGGTGGGTGTTTTCCATTCCTGGATCGCCTTTGTTTTGTCGGTTGCCATGGTGACCCCCTCGCCGGATATGATGTACCCCAGGTACTCGGTACGATCCACGGGGAACTCACACTTCTCTGGCTTGCAGTGGAGGCCCGCGGCTTGTAGTTTGTCCAGGACAATGCGGACATGCTGCTGGTGTTCTTCGGGCGTGTTGGAGTAGATCAGGATATCATCGAGGTACGCCGTGCAGAAGTCGTCCAAGTGGGTTCGGAGGGTATCGTTCATGAAGGCCTGGAAGGTAGCGGGGCCGTTGGTGAGTCCGAAGGGCATGACCGGGTATTCGAACAGCCCGTACCAGGTTCGGAAGGCTGTTTTCCATTCTTCCCCTTCCTTGATTCGGATTTGGTTGTAGCCCTGGCGGAGGTCCAACTTGGTGTATACCTTGGCGTCTTTTAATCGGTCCAAGGTGTCGTTGATCAACGGCAGTGGGTAGCGGTTCTTGATGGTGACTGCGTTGAGGGCGCGGTAATCCACACATAGCCTTAAGGATCCGTCCTTCTTTTTGATGAACAGGACGGGAGCTCCTGCAGGGGACGAAGATGAACGGATGTACCCTCGGGCTAGCTGGTCATCCAGGTATTCCCGCAGGGTTTTGAATTCCTCCGAGGACATGCCGTACAGGGGGCCAAAGGGTGGTTGCTTGCCTTCCATCAACGGGATTTCGTGGTCGATGTACCGGTGGTTGGGGAGCGCTTGGGCCTCGGATTCCTGGAACAGGTGGAGGTATTGGTGGTATGCGGCAGGGACCAGTTCATCAGTTGATTGGGGCGGCGATGAGTTTGGGCTTGGGGCTCGGGCTGCGAGGAGGAAAAGCTGGTTGTCCAGTTGTTGTGCTTCTCTGCGGAATCGGGCGGCGGACAGGGTAATCGTGCGGCGAGGGGTGGCTGGCCTTGGGGGTATCTGCGGCGGGCGCGAGGGGGTGGCGGTGCTTGGTCTCGGGGGTATTGGCGGGGGCGGCGGGGTGGCGGCAGAGGCGGTCAATGGGGAACAGGTGAGGGTGGAGGTCCAGAGAGTTGCAGTGTGCTGTTGGCAGCGTTCGGCGTGGAAGGAGATGGATCGGTCGGCGAACCGTATTTCGGCAGCGTGGTGTTGTAGCCAGGGGAGTCCGAGGACCACTTTCTTGTCGCCGAGCTTGGTGACAAACAAGGAGGCCCCTTCCACATGATCATTCATCTCGAGGCGGAGTTTGCAACAGTGGGTGATAGCTCCGGAGGCGATGGCTCGTCCATCGATCACTTGCAAATGTCTTGGGGTCGCGAGTTCTTCAAGGGAATATCCGCGGGCCTTGGCGAAGGAAGCGTCAATGAACCCATATCCGGTGGCTCCGGTGTCCACCAGCGCCTGGAGTGCGTCCTTGTTCCGAGATAGCCGTATTGGTACTTCAAAGGGTTCGCAGTCGCCGGGGTGGTGTAGTTGTCCGATCTTGAGTTTGGCTCCTACCCTTCTCGTCCGTAAGAGTCGTGTGGCCGTGTAGGCGCCGGGGGCGTTGGTGACGTGTGCTGTGCCCCCATGGCGGGTGACCAGGGCAGGGAGTAGTGGTGCTCCTAACCGATGAAGGGTATTCAAGACTTTGACAGGCGATGGGTATGGTCCGATGCCGATGAGGTAGGGGTGGAAGTCCCTGGAGGTTAGAGTTAGGAAACACCAACCCGGGTCGTTTCCTGTAGGGTTTCCAAAAGGGGCAGCACGTTGGAGGAGGAGGCGTTGTAGTCGTCGAGTGCGTCGGGGTGTCAATAGTGGGGGGGTTTGGTCGGCGAATGGTTCCTCCCTAGCTCGGGGGAGAAGTCTACCGAGTAGGTAGGCTGTTGTCCAGGCTAGGAGGAAGAGGGCGGCGTAAGCGAATGGTAGCAGTGTGTTGGTGTTCTTCGGAGAGAGGGTGTCGGTCGACCATAAGGCACGCAACATAGTGTAAGGAACCGTGTGCGAAGGCTTGGCAAGGGGGTCGAGGGACACTAGGGGGCTCCTGGGAAGGAGAAAGTAGGCTCGCGCGATGACGAGGGTGGAGTCAGCGGTGTGCCCGAGGGCAGGGACAAGGGTCCGTACTAGGACGGAGGAGACAGCGGTCGGCGAGGGGGCCGAGGGGAACAGCGGGGTAAGCGAACAGAGGGCCACGAGGGCGACGACGAGGAACATGACGGCGGATGCAAAGAGCATGGTGGGCAGCAGACGTAACGTGAACGGAGAGTAAAGAAGTGTATTGAAGCGAAGTAAATCCCCCAAAGTAATAACTCAAAGTAAAATACAAGATGTTGCGTAAGGAAAGAAGTAGACAGTGAGGGGGCAAGCACCCCTATATATAAGAAAGAAGAAACAACCCGATTACTAATCCTTCGCAGAAACTTCCGGCACTTTCCGATGACTCATGCTTCCTCCGTGTTGCGGTAGTGGTTGGTAACAATACGTTAGTGATACAGGAATTGGGATAGTACTGAGAATAGTAAACCTACTTCTTCCGAGGAAGTCTTTTGTTGTAGCCCATGGAGGCATTTATAGAGAAAGTGTGTAGGAGAAGTAAAGTAATTGATCGTGTTGATTGTGCTAGCTAAGGGGGGATGCCCCGTATTTATACTAAAGAAATGTAGTACAAAAGAAATACAATGAGTCATAGACGTGTGAGTAATAGAATGACTAATAGGAAAGTGAGTCATACGCCGATGACAAATACTATAATGAAATGATGAGAATCTTCCAGAACTATGAAACGTGCCGAGCGCCCTATTTCAAGAAATTACACCCTTAACAGTATGAGGAGAGCAGAGATATCAAATCTCTTGTACTATAGATTCCCAGGAGAGTCTCTTTGTATTCTTATCCCTTGTAACAAACTCTCGTAGTATCGCTTTCTCTGCCTAATTGAAGATAGGTGATCTGCCTTGTCTTCTTCTATTGGTAGGTATCCCATTTGCTCTTGCCCTTCGATAGATTGCTTGACAGGTACGATAATCTATCTCTTCAGCTTTCCCAACCTCCTTCCAAATCATTCCAGAATCCCTTAATATGATAATCCTGGGTCTCTCATCCCTCGTTGTCTCTCTGCCCTGGGCCTGATCACCAAAGTGATCAGAATGCCTCCCTTTTTGTCTCATGAGGCCAGTGAGTGATAGGGTTGAACAGGTGCCTCACGGGTCGAATAGGCACCTCCCATCCTCGAATGAGGTCGGGTGGGTATCAAAACAGCTCCCACGAAGTCGAAAGATTACTTCCAGCTGTCGAATGAGGTCGAACGGGCATCAAACGGATCGAATGGGCGTCAGAATAGCTCTGAAAAGCTCGAATGAGCACTTTCAGTCATCGAGCAGGCATCAAGACAGCTCCCACGAGGTCGAAGGATTACTACCAGCCGTAGAATGATGTCGAATGGGCGTCGAACGGCTCGAACGGGGTTGAACGGGCGTTGAACGGGCTTGAACGGGCATCAGAACAGCTCACAAAAGAGCGAATAGGCGTCAAAACAGCTCCCACAAGGTCGAATGATCACTCCCCGTTGTCAAATAGAGTCAAAGGGGGTCGAACGGGTACTTGACGAGCTTGGACGGCTGTCGAAAAACTTCCACAAAGTCGAATGGGTATGTCAAAAGTTCACAACCTTTTGACGTGGAAGTGGCGGTAACCTGTCTTCGCCCCAATATCAGCGAATCAGGTCTTGTATTTCAGTCGACCAGCCAAAACGAATTCTTCGTACTTACCGTGACCACCCTGTACATTATTCCACCGCAACGCACACTAGTCCAACCAATAGGCCCCGACACTAAATACTAGTGCCCGGGGCAAACCGGAGGTCATTTCAGTCATCTGAGAAGGCCAGTTGCATGCGTGTATGTCCTAACTACTCCTGGAGAACTCCTGACTGCTACAGTGGTCCCTGGAGATATAATGATTCCTTGACCCCAGCATATAACTGGGCTTTGTCTTTACTCATACACCAGTTTCAAGGGAGCGAGGTGTGATGAGTATTCCGCGGTGTACCTAGCGCGAAGGTAGAAGCTGAGGAGTTAATGCAACGAGGGAGATCCGAAGTGGGTTCTGATTCGGTTATAGGTCGGAGGAGGTCAACGAAGTAACAGTATGATGCTCACTTCGGAAAAGGGGAAGAAAATAGTTATTGTAAGGTGATGGACAGTATAGATATAGAAGACATTGCATATCAAAGCAAAGGAGAGAAAGCGAACAGAATTGAGGACAACGTCTACTAATATACACAAGGAAACTCTAGCGATTACTAATCCGATTTAACTTATACCCTTGCGACTAACAGAACTCGACAGAAAACCGTAGAATCTTTTGACTAATCCAACCTTTCGTAACCGAGCATTTTAAACAATCGATACATGAAAACAGGAAAGTTGGAATGTATCTGTTCCGATATCAGCAAAACATGAACTCTCATCTCATGATGCTTGAGTGCCTCAGATGACTCAGATGCTTCAGATGACACAAAGAGTTATCGCACCTACTTACTGACACCTTGATGCCCTACGATGAGAACTTTGCGTCCCTTTGTCAAGCGATGTCATCAGGACATGTCTAGATACAAAGTCACCACCTTGACTCTCTAGAATAGTATCCTCGGCCTGGTTAACAGCTTTCACTATCAGTTTTTGCTGACAGAACCGCAAAAAGTATATTGAATAGCATATGGTTTCCAAACAACTGTCACATATATTCCTCTAATTGTCTATCTAGTTCTATGTAAATCATGATAATTGCCAGTGCTAGTACCCTACATACGCCCATGCTACTTAACTGCCTGCCTGCCTACTTTCGCACGGTGCCTGCTAGTGCCTGCCTAACCCTTCACCTGCCTGCCTTTTCACCTCACTGCCTACCCGCCTACTTATTAGGAATTTCATTGAGGTTGATGAAGTGCACCATCAACCATCGATTTGGTTATAGAGATTGAGTGTAGATTTAATACTGATTTAGGTGTTGACTTGTTGCAATTATTCGATATTTAGTATCGTTTTGGGCATCAATTTATTCATCGATTTGTGAGTCGATTTGTTGCTATTTAGCTGTCCGTAGTGGTATCAGTACAGGTGTCAAAATACACTGACAGGTAAATAAATATGTATTCCGGCATCGATGCAGGTAGGAGGTAGGCAAAACTACTAGTAAGAGGTAGGCATCGAGGTAGACGTCACTGCAGGTAGAAAGTATGTATCGATTTGGGTAGGAGGTAGGAATCACTACAGGTAAGGGGTAGGCATTGAGGTAGGTGTCGCTTCAGGTAGTAGGCAGGCATCATTGTAGGTACTAGTAGGAGGTAGGTATTGCTGCTGATAGGAAATAGGTGTCGATGCTAGTAGAAGGTAGATGTTGAGTTGGTCTCGAGAGTAAGGTAGGCAGCTGGTCAGGTAGGTACACAGGTGGGATCATCGAGATATCAAATTTGATGTCATTTGCTAGCGAAGTCAGGGCCAAGGCTGGATTTAGGGAGATTCGCTATGGTGTTTCATGTTTTGCGAGACAGTGGAACATCAAGAGCCGAAATATCATATTTGGGAAGCCTACTAGTCGATAAAAGCCAACTTCTCACATTTTGGATTCTTACTACTAGTAGCCGTCAAAGGATTTGGTATCACATTTTGTGATAGCGGGATGAACTTTTGTGAGCAACAGACGAGGTTTGGGATGCGGAAGACAAATTTGGACATCTGAGCATGCAGAATCGCACTGTCGAAACCAAATTTTTTGCTTATACAAAATACACCTCATGGGCCATTCAAATCTCCCAGAGCATATTCGTCAATATGAGAATATTTTGGACTATTCGATAACATATTACGAGTCAGCATACAAGGATCGAGTCAAAATACCGTATTATTGGAGCAATTGTGTCAATCCCACCGTGACTATACAAATACTTTGGATGATTAACCGTGATTACACTTTTTCCATTTATTAGCTAAAACTTCTGCAAATTGACCAAAATGGGTTTTCATTAGCAAGCTTAATAGTTTCTGTAAGGTATCTCCTTAGTCTTGAGTGAATCAACATCTGTTTTGATGTTTCAGGAGAGCCTCGGGAGACTCAAGGGACTATTGGGAAACTCATGAATATGTACAAACTTGGTGATGTTTGTACATATTCATGCTCGTCGGTAATCTGGACGTTTTAGGGCCATATTTTAGAAGAAGAATACAGGCAACAAGCCTGAGACGGGACTTTAGAGACATTCAGGGCAATCCAGCATTTCAAACATGGATATCACATCATTGGTCCACTTACCAAGTGACAGCAGATTGGAAAAAAAGTGGGTGAAATGCCCAGCCTAGTTGGCAAAATTCGAGGTTGTAGATATCCCTGATGCTATGAGAGAACTAGCCTGAAAATATTACACCTAGTGGTATTTCCGGAGGCACTAGCAGCTCTGTCTTAGGTATGAAGACATCCCTAAAGATATCGATGCCTGGTAGGTAAATATATTCAACTTAAAGCAACTCAACGTACCCGTCCTTTTGCATGGCGGTAGTGATGAGGCAAAAATTCACACACTTTGTATGACGGAGATATCGGGTTATTTGTGCCAGTAGGGGCAAGTGTGGAATGGTTGGGTCTGGTTTCGTCAAAAACCGGCTGATCTCGAGGCTTTGCAAGGCTTATGTCCAGCAAGACTGCTTGTGGTCTTTAAGTTCAGGGACTCGGAATGAACAAGGCCCAGATTTCTGGCTGCGATATAATCATTGAAGCCGGACTTCAACAGAAATGCCAATATCAATCATGGGCAGATAGGGCTATCCTGTTGCTCTAACTCACCCATCAGCAAAAAACAGGTTTCGCCAAGACGAATCCGCGAACTCAGATGTCCAAATTCGGCTTCCGCGCCCAAAACCTCATCCCGCCACCATCAAATATGACACGTCGTCTTTTGGTGCCTAATAAGCATACAAAATATGATATCTCATCTTTTAACGACTGGTAGGTGTGTGAAATATGACCTGTCGCCTTTTAACATCTAGTAGGTATCCCAAATATGAGACCTCATCTCTTGATGCCCCACTTCCTTCCAAAAATGCGACTCACCGTGGCGAATCTGCCTAAGTCCTGGCGCTAGCCCTGACTTCAGTAGGAAATGACGTCAGATTTGACATCTTGAGGATCCCCACCTGCTTACATACCTACCTAGCTGCCTACCTGCTGTCTTCCTGCCTATCTGCCTACCTTCTTTTCGACATCTACCTCGACACCTACCTACTACTAGCATCGAAACCTACCTTCTACCTGGAGCGATGCTTACCTCCTACCAGCAGCGATGCCTACCTCCTACCTGCAGCGATGCCTGGATACATCTTTAGCTACCTGTATTTTGACGCCTGTACTCACACTGCTACGGACTGCTAAATAGGAGCAAATTGACGCCTAAATTGACGCCTAAAACGACACTAAACGTCGACTAATTGCAGCAATATGACACCGGAATCAGCTGCAAATCCACGCGCAAATCTACGTTCAAATCTATGCCCAAATCGACGACTGACGGTGTGCTTCATCAATGTCAATTAAGCTCCAAATAGGTAGGTAGGTAAGGAAGCAGGTCCGGGGGTAGGTAGGCGGTGCGGGGGTAGGTAGACGGTGCGGGGGTAGGTAGGCGGTGCGGGGGTAGGTAGGCGGCGAAGGGGTAGGCAGGCAAATGTGGCGTAGGCAGATACTGGCAGGCAGGCAGGCAGGCAGACAGTGCGCGGAAGTAGGTAGGGTGCTAGCAAATAAGTACATAGAGAATTAAATAGACAGATAGAAGAATATATGTAACTGGCGCGTGGAAAGAATGTCCTAGCCAATGTACCTTTCGCCGAGTGATCTCATTCTGCCAGCGAAAACTGCTAGCAAAACCAGTTAACCGGGCCAAAGATACTAGTGTTGAGACGGCGTTAGACTCCAAAAGACGAATTTGTGTCTAGACATGTCACGACGATGTCCTTTGCCAAAGCGGCACACTGGCTCCGTTTCAGTATGCCCCGGAGTCAGTCTACAGGTAAGCAAGAGTCTTGGGGCATCTGGGGCATTTGGAGCATCTAGGGTGCCCAGATGCCCCAAGACGACATGCTATTTTTTGCTGATGCCTGATGATATACGCGTAGTAAATATAAATAGCATTTTGAGCGTTATTCATTTGGTACCAGAGACAATGTCAACTATAAAACAATAGGTGATTTATGAATAGTACTCTCAAGCTATCGATATGTAATTTAATTTACTGATATGAGACTGGACACTTGACTATAGCCAGTCACGTGAAGATTTTATACAGGTAGGCAAGCGACAATTTATACTCAATTTAGAAAATGAGGCATTACGGCAAAATCTGCGAGGGACTCGGGTTTTTAGCCGTGGCAAGCAGTCGATATTTCTGAAGGGGGTTGTTAGCAGTGTATATTTAGACAAATTCATTATTAGACTTAGATCTCTGACGAGGGTTGTTAGTAGTAGTGTGTATTTAGCAATACGTACTTAGATTCGGACTTAGATTTCTGATTGGGGTTGTTATTAGTGTCTGTATGTAGAGTGAATGATTGTTAGACTAAGATTTCAGACGGACTTGTTAGTGGCGGTGTATATTTAGACAGAATGGACTTAGATTTCTGACAAAAGATTCAATTTTGCAAGGTCATTAAGATGAGGATATTTGGCAATAAGATGAGCGTAAAATGGTGTAGTTAAAAGATGATCTGTCTGCATCGATCGACCCATTTCTTAATTGTAGCTGTCAAATAACCATGTTTTGTAGGCCAAAAAAAGGGGCGAAAACAGTTGGGGCATAAGACGTGGTCATCACGGTTTCACCAAAAGATGAGATTCTGCAGGCAAAAGATGAATTTGGACCTCTGGGCACCCGAATTTGTCTTGACGAATCTCGTTTTTTGCTAATGAAGCACTAGTGTAGAGTCCTTGCTTATTGTAGACTTCCCAAACATAGTTTCTCCCAATACCGCTGATTTTTCATGCCCAAAAGATCCAGAGAATTACTTGTAATTGGAGTGCTATGATGGGGCACGACTGTGACTTCGATAATATAGATAGATAGAAGAAACGAACCAATTATGAGGGGACTCTATCGATAAGAAAGATAGTGGTTTGTTTGTTTGATTGTTTTCAAGTCTAGGAACTTAATAACTTTAAGAGGTTTTCTCGCTAGTAAAGATCCGCTGATGATGAGAAGCCAACCTGGGGCAACACCGAGTCCTTTATAGAACTCCGGCATCCTTCTTCAGGTTTTTTATTCTGACGGGTAGTTTGCCTATCAATAGTCGGGGGCGCAGTGACTTTTTTCTATGAGGGGAGAGAGAAGTTGCTACCACACTTCGGCCGAACTTCTATACAATTCAAATCATGCAATCTCTGACAAAAGCTGGTTGAGATCCTAAAAACGAGTGGAAACAACTAACCAAACAGCAATTGCTTATTCAAATTATTTAGAATTGATCTTGGTACTTATAAAATGAAGTTTTGCTTTAATAGCTTGAGTCACACTCTTATTTCCTAAGAATTCACAGGGCTGAAGCAGGAGGATTCCGGCGGTTTGATGCTCCGCAGGTTATTTTTGGGCACCAAAGCATGTTTTTGTAATTCGAACTCCAATCCAGTCCTGTGAATAGCCAGGATCATTTCTGTCTTCATCAGCAAAATTGTAAATATTCATGAGTCTCCCAACAGTCTCCCGGGTCTCCTGAGCTTCTCCTGAGACATCAAAATGGATTTTGATTCTCTGGAGATACAGGAAATACTTTACAGAAATTGTTAAGCTTACTGATGTTGCTAAAGTATATTTTCCATGCATCGGTTGTGGAGCTATCGGTTGCGAAGCTATTGCACCTCCAAGGTTGAGTGCTAAGATGGGGTAACTTATGTTTCAGGTTGCCCTTCCTCTCTGGCATGCTTGTCCTTCTGCTCTAGTTTTGTCCAGTAGACTAGCTTCAAGTTGACTTGTAAAACTCTTTACTTGCTAAAATTCCTACCCTCAATACCAATAGAGGTAGAGGCTCACCTGCCCTCGTCTTCACCCATCAATGAAGAACAAGCTGCGGTTACCCTACTGTCATCGGCTTGACTGATAGAACAGGTACTCTTGTAACAGCCTTAGAGTTGCCCTGTTATATTACCAGGCACTAAGAGCTTCACTCTGATCAGTCTTCTACTTACCAGCGAGACCTAAACTCATCAAGCTTTATTCCCATGAATAGACCCTCTTCCTAGCGCTCAAAATTTAGTTAATCTGACAGCTGGTAACTAACCACCCTGGTGGTACTTGCATGTCACTGTGCAACTGACTTCTAACAATAACTCTCAGCATGTAACTGGGCCCTGTGTGTACTCATACACCAGACAGTTGAAATGGATCCGTTACACTCAATGTCCATCGCTACCCTCCAATGAATCTCTCAATGTCCATCGCTACCCTCCAATGAATCTCTCAATATCCATCGCTACCCTTATAGAATTCTCTTATTGCCTATCAGAGCGTTCACAGTACCTCTCGTTACCCTTTCAGCACCCTCTTTGCCCTCTTAAAGGCCTCCCAATATCCATCGTTGCCCTACCAAGAATATTCCAATGTCTATCGCTACCCTCGTAGGATTCTGCCAGTGCCCTCGTCCCCCTGTGTACAAGTTCAATTGAGCTCGATATCACCAATCACAGCACGAAATAAAAACCATGCGGAGTAATAATAGTAATATAATGCTATGTACATATGTCAGAACCCGCACCTGGACCAGCATCTGTACCCCTAGTAACACCTGCAGTGGTGGTCGAATCGGTGCTCAAAACGGTGTGTGACAGGCGCTTGAAACAGTGCTCGAAAAGGTGCTCGAGGAGGTGCTTGTGGAGGTGTTTCTATGCATCAATCTGCTGCTACCTGTCAATTTGATGTCTCAGAAGCATGATTTGCTGTTATACAGCAGTCGTTTTACTTCTAGCAGTCGATTTTGGCATGAATTGGGCGTGAATTCGGGGTCGAATTAGGAGTCTATATAGACGTCTGCACAGGTGTCAGAATATAGTGGTAGGTAGGAGGTCGAGGCCGATCCTCATATGGTGACGTATTACGTACTAGTCCTGAATGAATCTAACACATATGTAATTTTGTTAACGTATCACATTTCTGTCAATATATCACATTTTCTAACTGGCCGAAGGCCGGCAACAACTTGTATATATCTGCACTAATTACTGGTTTCCATCTGGAATTTTTATCCCCTGTTACATCCCCTGGGTCCTCCTTCGTTTTTGTTGCACACAGATTGGTATCTTTTACTAGTACTTCTATCGTACTTGGGGGAAAAAATAGGTCAAAAATGTCACGAGACTGAAGCTTGATGTTCTGTAGCTCTTTAGGAAGCATATTGTATACATTATGCAGTAGTACCGGAAGCTCTAATGGATGAAAGAGTGGGGGTGGTGGCAAGGATCCCAAGTCAGCTTTGTGTGGCGTCGATGCTATTGAGGGAGGTTTTCTGCCACTACTCCGCTGCTTTTTCTTCCCTCTTAACGGGGAACAGGCAGCGGATACATCTGTATTCAAGCTATTGATTGCCAGTCTTGCATCTTCGATGCGTTGCTTCTTGGTAGTTGTAGACCTCTATGAAGGTGGCAGGTTTTGCGGGCGTGTGATATTTCGTGATGGAAGGTTTTCTTTTGAACCAACAGCCTCTGTGGGTGGGGGTGATGATGAAAGTTGGATCTGATAGTTGACTGCCTGGCTACGTAGCCTCAAACCTCCATCATTCATGGTTGTTGAAATATCAAGATTTTGACACGGTGCGTTTGGGTATCATGATCATGTCAAATCAAGGCAACAGTGGCCCATAAATACTTTTCTATCCACCATTAAAAGTTTTCTCCTTTTCTGAAAGGGAGAGAAGAAAAACTTCAAATCATTTTTTCTCGAGGTGCATTAATCAGGTGGCAAAGTGTAATACCCGGAAACTGGAAGCTTGGTGAAATAGTGACCCCGCCGAGGGTCGCCGACAGCTTAGGGGATAACCTCTGCTATCGTCCATTAACGTCCCCTCTATCTTACCCATCCGCTACGCATACCAACCCACGCTACTACTTTCTAGAACCTACGAGTGTTAATATCAATGCTAAAGGTACTGCCCACCGACACTCTTTGCAGAAAAACACACCACCAGCTACATAACCTCTGCCATCCTCTACTAATCCCCTTACAGTCCACGCCTCCCCTACCCCATCAACGAGACCCCAAATCCCCCCTCCCCAACCTCTACCGCCGCACCCGGTCATCAACTCAAAACAACATCCCCCACCCCAACCCAGGACCGACCAGCCCGTACGCCTGTTCTAAAGTCCCTCCGCTTTACTACTCGGAACCCCTAGCTCACTTCCCGGAGCACACAGTTAAAATATCGCACGGCGCGTTACAATTCACCTCCGCACCCCGCCAGTCCTAATCGGTACCCGCACTTTACCCGCCAAGCCACCCATCGAGTGATACCCTATGATCCCCATGATCCCCATGATCCCGCGCTTACAGCAACCCGCACCCCCACTGATCTACAACGTCCGTTCGCACATCGCTCTACCACGTATCCCACCGCCGTATGCACTCCGTGCGTTAGGTGCAGTAGTCCCCCGCGTCGCGTCACCTCTGCGACTGCGTGTGGTGGGATCATGCATTATCACTCGGATTCATGGGATGTCACTCGCGCCGATACTAACTCTGGGTTTGGGGTGTGGAATTGGGTTTTTTGTATGCTGCAGTGGAGGGGTCATGGCTACGTGGTGGACGTTACATGTATACCTGGTGTGGGATGGAAAAGATCAAATTGCTTGGTTCTGTTGGGTTTGGTGCTCCTGGTGCGCCGTGGTACGGGTGGGGTGTGGGCCGCGTGATGGGGATGGGTATCGGTAGGGGTTTGTATCTGGGCTCATAACGTGGGATAGACACGAATACCCTTAAGATGGCGAGGGATATCGGTGTATGCGGGTGGATTGACAGACGTTGAATATATGTTTGCAAAGGAGCTCTGCTCACGAGTATTGGTATGAAAAATAGCGCCTTAACATGATAATCATTCCCTCGTAAAGCGTTAACACACCTGTAGCAGTTATTAACCTTTGGGTTTTGCGATTGTTATCCAGACTACCAAGACTTCTCTGATACCCGGTTCTTGGTCTGGTTGGGTTTACAGTCACAATATGCTAGGGAACAAGAAGATACGAGCGGGTCAACATGAAACCGGGGGATGGAAGTGCCGGGTCTGCACCTACACATCCGCCTTTCCGTATATTTTCCTGCCTACATATATTGGTGTTCTGTATAACGAGGTCTATCCACCTCCACCGTTACATATTTCCTTTCAACACGGATTGTGTTCCATTCAGCCATGCAATCTCTTCAACACTGCGCCAGCCGGCATCAGTGGCCATTCGTAGACGCTTCGCAGGCAGCAGCGATGTATCATCGACAGTAGCCGTGGCTATCGAGACCCGCGCAATAGATAACCGGGACTCACCGAAACCCCAATGACAAGTGGTCGCGGCGCGCCCAGGCGGGACTGAGTGATTGAATGCTTCAGTCATTGCATATAACCCGGAGGCTATGACTCCGGCGAGGATGAATGGCAGTGGAATATCCGGACTCCGGCGGATGAACCAAGAATTGCCCGGGAGCATCAGCGCTCCACCTTGTACCCGCTCGTAGGGATCCGCCTGGCGTGGGATATGCGGGCAGCCCTCTGTTCATTCTGGATTTGGAGCGCAGACGGGAAGGAATGCAGTTGTCCTGGCTGCGACAGCATCGGGCGGGATGGCAGGAGACTGGCAGGTCATATGGATCATAAACTCTCGCCAGCGGGCATCACATGTGGATAGTGACATGTGGAGGCCGAGGCGAGCTAAATGTGATCAGAGACAATCAGTACTTGGCTCTTGTTTTAGACTAGAGCGGGGAGGGGGAGAGGGGATCGGTACGTTACAAAGACCTAAAGATATAATATTGCCGGTGTGTGTTGCAGGATACGGTGACGTGGTTGGGACGCAGAGAAACAGGAGTACAAAGGATTTTATTTGAATCCTACCTGATTCACGGATAATACAGGCTCAGGTTCTGATAGCAGAAACGGGGCTCGAGTTGTCTACAATGATAGGTGGATGATGATGACTGGGAAGAGACGAGGCTGTAGAGTACAAGATCAGCTAGTCACGACACGGTTACCAGTTGTGACTTGAACTGACCCGAAGCACCGCCTTAGTTTCGTAACCACCGGAGTATGGAAAGAGGTTGAAGTGGTCGAGAGTCGATGGCGAACCTGCAGCTCTCCCCCCATGGCTGTGCTAGGCATCATGGTTTTTAGTTGTAGTTGCAGTTGCAGTTGCAGTTGTAGTTGTTGATGTTGATGTTGCGGAGAAGGAGAGAGGCGCGGTGCTGGTGGTTATAACTCGAGTATGGGCTTGGCATGCAATCCCGTGTCCTCACCGGTGGGAAATAACTCCTGTGTTAAGCAGTCGCTCTTGTTGCAGAGAGAACGCAAGAGAGGGCGGACGCATAAAGGACCTCCTACGGCCATGGGATTTGAGCAGCCACGTCTTCAGTATCTACCACAAGTTACTCTGGTTCTCGATTGTATTCCTTCTTATGGTAGAACTCTAGCTCCTCATGACTGCTGTATCGGACTTGATTCCGTGCATGATAAGAAATACATAGTACTTCTGCAGCTCGCTGGTATACCACTGATGGCTGCCTGGCCTTACCACAACTTGCGAACTCTCCGCAAGAGAGTTCGGGCTGTATTCAAGGTTTAAAGTCAACCCCCCAACATTGCCAAAGCATGGAGTGTTGGAGAATTGGTTATATCTCCTATAGCATGTATATACCCCTCTACGTTCTCTGGAATTGAAATGCAGATACATGTAGTCCAGCAGGCCACAATCCGCTTGGCTGGAAAGCTACATGTCCTGTTGGTACGAGCTGTGCGAATGGCAGGGTGGTGGGTGTTGATATAGAGGCCATTTATTATGAGCAGCGCAGTTTTCTAACTGTCCTTCTTCCCGGCCCGACAACCGCAGAATATGTTTCCTGTGGGACGTGGCCCAATCTGGCCACTTGCTGCGATGGGTTTATTCTGCACTCGAAGAAATAGAAACTTGGAAGAGCTAGAAGCTCACCGGTCTAAGGGCATCGCACTGAAATTCACTAGAGAGCCTAGCCCAGGATCCCTGCGGTGATCACCGCGCCCTGCATATATCCCTAGCAGGGGTGTTGTGTGTACATGTGAGCTTAAGCTTTGGAGGCAGGCGTTTCGAGCAGCGCCTCCACTTAGATGTAACCTCTCCAGTCGACAAAGACAGAACACATACCTCCCCTAGCGCTCTCTCCTCAATAGAACATGCGTCAACCAACCCCGACATTAGTACACCTCCACGTATTGATATCGCAGAGACAGATATCCATGTGCATGTGGCCTTCCAAGAATCACCCACACACACGTCTTCCTTGAGCTTCCTGTTCATGGAGCCAGTACCTACCTTACGCATCTCCGCAGCATGCAGCAGTTCATTCCTTCCTGGTCTTTCTACCTAAGAATCGGCTCTGGTGCCTATCATAGCACCCCATGGTCATACTGGGTGCGCTCCTAGCTGCAATGATGCATAGTAAAGCCAGTTCCGTTGGTGTTTCTCTGCGGCTAGAAGCGCATGTGTACACACGCGACCGAAAAACCTGGCCAAGATTAAGGTCTCAATGTCTTTTTGAACAATAGTAAGGCGATAGATGTTCCAGGAAGTCACAATATGATGATTGGCGTGGAGTGATACTGAGAACTGACTGATCATGTTCGAAACAGACCCCCGTTTCTCATACCAAAGGTAACCTTACTGGGTCCGTTGGTTATCTCTTTGAGAGCTTGATAGATTTGGATCATACGAAAGAAAAAAGGCGAAAGGAGGAAAAAGCAAAGGAGGCTCCCTACTAGTATTTCTCTGACGTTTTTGAACTGGGCCATTATTGCATACACCCAAAATCATGAGCTTGGCGTATTTTTGTATGGCATGCAATATCAGTCAGAGAAATACGAGTACAAAGCGGAACGAAAAAAAAAGCAAACAGGCATACTCTAGAGGCGCAACATGCAATGCGATGGCGTTGTAAAAGACATAAAGGAACAAGCTGGGCTGGGAGATAGAACTCGCAGAGTCACCAAAGCTCGGGACGAATAGCACTCAGGCGCCTGTATGAATATAACACGCCCACTTGATGGGCTCTTTCCAGGATTTGACTCGGAGCTTATTGGCTGCAAGATGAAACGAAAGGCTGACATGTCCGTGATCAGCTCCGCCGCCGCTGCCCTTGAACAGCTGTTTGTAAAACTCTTCCGCAACTTCACGACACGCAATGTCGTTTGAAACCCACTGTGTAGCCAAGACATGGCTAAAGCCCGCTAGCTGAAAAGCACTCGCAATGTGTATTGACTCGTCCGCAAGAAGGCGAGAAGAGTTCCCGGCGGTCGGGCATGCAGAGAGATAGGCTATCTGAGCGTTCTCAATATTCGCAGCCGAGAGCCTTTCGACTGTTAGGGTATCAAGCATTCCTGTGCCACCGTTCAGGAGTAGGCAACTTTGGGAGGGGCTTGTACTGTCGGAAACGGCGTGACAGGCAAAGTGAACTGCTTGGAACCCAGAGAGCTTCCTCATAATGGATTCTGCACTGGGATGGTTAAATTGGACTACACTGGTCTTTCCGGCCGCAGCCCTCATAATTGCGCTCGCCTCCTCAAGTGTGGATTTCAGCGGACCAGGGGTTCTGGGTGGCCGGGTAGTATCCCGACTACGCTGGGGTGGGGTGGTTGGCATAGTAACCACGAGGAGCGATGAGTCGGGTCTGCTCAACAGTTGCAGTTTTCTCCGGCGGGCATAGGATAGTGCCTTGATGGTTGGGATATAGGAAGATATAATGTGGCTGTAGGTGTTTTCAGTGGAGCGGCGGGAGTGTCTACCAGCAGCGTGAAACGGAGCCCTAGCTAGAACTCCGGTGCCAATCCACCAAACCCGCGGTAATTTGTCGCCCGAGATTCTCAGGAGCTGCAGCTCGTTCAGTACAGGCACTACTGCAGAATCCCATAACCACGATAGAAGTTGTTCCATTTGGGAATTGTTTTCTTCGTAGTTGGATCGTTTGCTGCGCACGAGTGTCGATATCTTACTCATCCACGGTTCGGCATCTTCATAAATCAATTTCGGTAGCCTAAGAGACTTGATTGAGGTAGCGGTCACGATAATTGCGTCGCTCCTGCACTTTGTGCAAAGAAAAGTGATAATCGGCCCTTCACTAGCCATAGCCATCAATTCGTCGGACCGGGGCGGGAGCTGGAAGCCTTCAAAACCAGGCAGGTCTCTAATATCTGCGACGAGTTCCTCCATACTCCTCACTGAATTCTCTCGGTCCCGATGGTCTTGTAGGTGAGTAGATCTCCGGTCCCTCAGCTGGTCAAGCATCTCCGCCATTGGTGGTTCAGTTGAAAGTGGTTGGTCGATTTCTTTGCATAGCCTCTTGAATTTTGTAAAAAGATCCGGATGTGCTTCTTTGAGCTTTGATATAGCGGTTTCGCTTCTATAATCCATCACCATGCCCATAATCACCCCTCGACCAAATTCCAAGATTCTAAGGCAACACGCCGCGTCCTCCCCCGCTTTGAGTAGAAACGGTATAGTATTCACTACAAGGTCCCTAAACTTTGCCAAGTGATGTTCCTGATCCTTTCTGCGCAAGGACCGTTTGCTGACGTTTGGAAGAAGCATAATAGCACTTTGAAGAACTGGACTCAGCTCCTGCCACATGTGCTTCTCTGTAAGAATCTCGCACAGCAGGGACGCTGCCCGGATACGTTCCTCCACCGGGGATAGGCGGCAGTGCCAGGCTTCGTAAAACGTACTCAGTGCGTAGTAGAGGTCGTGGTTGGACTGAGTGGCCGAGTAACGCTTATGTATCGCGGTACCAAGCATCAAGAGATTGGCTGCTCTGCGTGGGTTGTTTCGGGGTGTTTGTGCCACTACCTCTTCGGAATATTTTATGCAATCTTCAAGGTCCTGCATGTTTTGGGACTCGTTATATGATTCCGAAAGCAAGACGCTCATGAACACACTTATTCCGCTACGTCGCAACGGCCTGTTTTTATCAACCGCGTCTACCGGCACTGTCTTACATGCTTGAATTGCGTCAAGCAGTTTTTTCTGATTATTGGACTTCTTGTACTCCCGACGGATAGCTAATAGAAGTGACAGACACTCGGGAAGGTGATCTACTACTTGGGGTTCAAGCTGGGAAGCCATTTGAATCATTTCCACAGCTGTGTCAAGGTCCTCTTTATTTCCCCGCTGATCGTACCTCGAGATCAGGAGTGAGTCCAAAAAGGCTGAAAACACAGCTTGACCCCGGTGGCTAGCTGCCATGCTACTCTGTGCCTGCCCGTAGAGTTCAATGGAACGGTCCAAGTCGTCAAGACCTCCAAGGAGCTCGAATCTCGTCTTGTAATGCGAGGAAGGACGCATCAATAGCTCGACCGACGGATTACTATTATCCAATGATATAGCTTTTTCAAGATATCTGACTGATGTTTCAAGGTCTACAAATTCGCCGTATCGGTTATATCGGTCTGTATACAAACCCCCAAGGTCGCGCAGTCGGTCACTGAGCTGGTATCTAGGGTCGTTGAATCCCTCTGCTGAAGCTATCTCTACGCTCATTTTACCTGCTGTAATGGCCTCCTCAAGGATCCTCACCTCTGCCGAGAGCATGTAGTACTCCCAATGGTTCTTGGCATGTTTGCCAAGGCTATTACCCTTTCTGAAGCACCAGGTTCTGGAAGAACTAAGATCTTCTTGGCGTAGTGGGTGCTCCGCTCATAGTCGTTGAAATCCTGTAGGTCGGCAAACCGCGCACTTGACATTTCAAATAGGCCGAACCAGCGCGTAAGACGGATAGGACCACCATCAGTCGGGGCTAGACTAGCCTCTCCCAACATGTTGATTGCCCTGTCACGACATCCTTCGCGTTTGAATTTGAGGTGCATGATCTCAAGACAATTGCTCAAAAGGATAATATGTCTTAACCGGAATCGATGGTCTGGAGAGGTTATTGAGCTTTCCGGAGCTTCAATGGCCCTCTCGAGGTCTTTGATATCTTCGGATTGACGATATTTTAAGATGCGTAAATTGACCAAGGTATCTCGTCGTTGCGGAAGATCCTCATGGTCAATGTCGGTTCTATCAACTAATCCTTTTGCATAAACTAGTGCCTGTTCAAGGTCTTCCACTGTCCTTGATTTGAAATACTTCTCGCGAGTCGAGATGGCAAGCGTTTGGAGCCAGACCTCTCGATCAGAATCCTCTTCCCACATCTCCGTGACTATCTCCTTATTCCGGTGAATCATCTCCGACAAGTCATCATCTACACCAAGTAGCTCATATCGAACCTGCATCAGCCCCACAAGCACTTGTGTTGCCCTCAGTCTATATGAGTTTGATGGAGCAGTTGTGGCCACTGCCTCTTTACCCAGGTCGATTGCCTGATTGAGGTACTCCGGTTGCTTGAGTCTCCGGTACTTGATGAAAAGAACCACGCTAGCTTTCAAGAGCCATTCTGGTCGATGCTCATTATATTCCGGAGGTAGGTTTCTGGCCAGGTGGAGAGCTCTGGCCAGCTCTTTGTCGAGATTAGCGACGGGTTCCGGGTCTTGGGCATCACTGTTTTCGAAAATATAGGAAGGAATGAGTTCGTTCACGGTCAGTGCACTACAAAGGGGGCTGGAATCATGTTGCGCAGCGGCGTCAAGCATTTGTTGGGTATAGGCTTCAGATGATCTTGGAATATCTCTACTTGGTGATGCATCAGCTGACCATCCTTCATCGTATTCTCCGTTATTTCGTTGCCGCCAGACTGCTGAGGTGCTGCAACAGCATCCCAACCAGAGGTTCCGGTTTCTTTCGCTAGGGCTTCTTCTCCGGCACCCTCGCCCAGCAATGTCCTTGATTCTGTCATAATCTCCAGGAATTTTACGGTCACCCTACGACAAGGATGGTCACACCTCATACTGTTTCCTGCTTCCAGGACAATCTGAATAGCTTTATCCAGGTCACCTTTGGCACCGGAAACTTTATACTTCCCGAATATTTTTATCCCAAGAATAGACATCAACGATTCCCTCTCAATGTCATGTTGCGGCATCTCCTTGAGTAGATTTCGAGTATTTTCAATGTCGCTTTCAATGTTCTCAATAGTGCGCTTACGATCAGGTGTTCTCCCCAAGATGGCGATGAGGGCGGCGTGGACGAGTGTACGAAGGTTCGGGCTGGGAGCTGAGAGGATCAAGCCTTCCAACAACGAGAGGCCTTTTCGACGGCCACAGGGTCATCATCACCTGTAGCTTTTAAGGTCTCACACATCTTTTCCGCCACCTGGAGTTCTCGTTGCCATAACCTTCTCGTTGCAATTGGGTGGTTAGCCAGCTCTATGTGTCTTGTCTCCGCCATGCATGGGCAGCTATTTATATTACCACGTGTATGAAGAGCGTATGTAAGTTTTGATACTCTGCAGCTTGCTGACCCGAAGGCTTTGAGATAGCAGGGGTAAGGTATTACGTATCCGCTC
The DNA here is from genome assembly GCF_003444635.1 of Morchella importuna. Taxonomy (NCBI): domain Eukaryota; kingdom Fungi; phylum Ascomycota; class Pezizomycetes; order Pezizales; family Morchellaceae; genus Morchella; species Morchella importuna. Next base: position 893,631 of record NW_025763413.1, read on the forward strand.
GTCTTGAGAGATCAATCTAGTAACTGAATCCAAGGCACTCTCCGGGCTTATGGTTTCTAACGAAACCATTCTTGATAGACGGATAATTTCCTTTTTGAAATCAGAACCGCAATCTGAATTATCCTGTCCGCTGCTCTCTGCCCCATCTTCTGGGATGGTTCCCGCAATCTGCTGTTCAACCCTTGGCAGTTATCCAAGGGTGTTAGCCATGATGCAATAACCTTTGATCAGAATGGAGAATGAGCTTATAACTAACCCCTCCATTATGTCGTCCAAGTCCGCCTCTAGGTCTGCCCTAGCCTTATGTGCTAATTGCAAACGTTGTATGTCTCCTATAATTCTCGGATCGACGATTTCCAGCCCTTCAACCACGCCTAGAGCGCCATCCAGGTACACCTGATCTCCCGTCGTATCAAACATCAGAGCCAGCTGCTTAAACAGATCCACAACATTATCCGCGCTCTCCTCCGGACACGCATTCTTCGCATACATCGGCGATCGATTGCTTGTTTCCGGCTTGCCTCTCTGCAGCAGCATAGCCGCAATACCGCCACTACAATTTCCCCTATTCAACAATCCCGAATCCCACATTACCACACTCCAGAACAGGGCCTTACACTTTCCCTCCCCTCCTTCTCCGCCCCCGCCAACTCCCCACGCATCTTGGCCAATAGTGGCTTAACCGACTTCTCGGACGCCACAAGGGGCTCGGCCATCTTGATGGCGATGTTGAGATGCATGGTGTTGCCGCCGGAGAGGAACATGCGGTGGAGGCTCTCGATGGTTTTGATTTCATTGAGGGCTAGGATGCTTTGTGCGGTGTTCTGGGTGGTGGTGGTGGTGGTGGGATCGGCCATTTGGGGGTTGTCCATTGCCGGAAGTGCACTGGGAGGAGGAGTGTTCCGAGGAGGTGCGTATGTGGTAGTGGTGAGGCTTGGGAGGTTTGGAGTTGTGGAAGTGATATCTCTCTCACCCTTGGCTGCAACAAATACCTCGACCGAGGAGTTTGCGGTTTACGCTCACCCAGCACCACCTTGGGGGGCGGGGACGCCATATATAAGCGCTACATATTCCCTGTGTTTATCAAGCGTACTATACATGAAACTAGGCCAAATCCACAGTTACACAATGGGGGTGGGGGCGCATGCCTCAATTATTTGCGCCTACTGCGGGTTTTAATAGTGGGGATGTCTGGATCTGGCGAGGAGCATTGACTCACATTACTCGTTTACCACGAAAAGAATCAGAAATGCAAGTGACGGAAACAGGGATAGTTTGTATGAGAGACCACCGCCACTCCATACAAATAATCCTTGCCTTGAGCAACTGCATTTTCTAACTCTTTTCATGGTAAACAAGTAGATTTGCGGAGGTGATGATTGGTGGGACCTGGGGTGGAAGACAATGAGTTCGCCCGGAAACTACGCACATGATTATCTATGACACTAGTCTATTATGCAGCGCGAAGGACACATGACTGAAGGAGCGCAGATCAATATGAGCTCGTGTGGTGAGGCAGCTAGTCACGCAATGGTATGACCTTATGGCGACATTGATGTACATACCGCTATAATTTGAAAAATTGGCTGTGCATATGAGATCAAAATTGCTATTAGCGGACCTGATCTACACCCTTCGGCGGTCGTTGGTGGGGTAGTCCCTGGCCGGAGATAGCCAATTTTCGAGTTTTTGCTGTATATGATTTTGCTACTGGCCATTGAAATTTGGGGTTTATGTTGGCTTCAGTCAGAATATCTCCAAGTAGGTTGGATCTCGAGATGCATAGATTTCTCGGCAATCTGAACTTGATGCCAATTGCAAAACGCACAATATGTGGCCTTGTCTGGCTGACCAGGGTGGAGAACACCAATGCCACTAAAGGCACAACAACCTACCCAATTCAGGCGTTATCTACAACATTATGTACGGGCTCGAAAGCTGGAAACACACCACTCTCTTTCAATGCAAAAGTAGAACTTAAGATACTTAGTACCGTACAACAAAATTCAGGACTCCTCCGACACACATCACTCACCTCGAAGCTAAAAGTACCTTGTGGACCGCAAACTTGGTACAATTCTAGATAATTGTAAGGCCGCACACTTCGACAACACATCATATTTCTGCATACTCCAGTTCCCGTTACCTTTCCCGAAACAATCCAACCTGCTGTAGTGGTTTGTGTCAAGTGTGCGCAGCAAACATATACGCACTGCGCATGTATGGATTCACATGCAGGCTGGATTGACCTGCATATGACATGTCGATTTCTATTTCAGCACCACACACACCCCTGGAATGTTTCCTATGAGGGTGTTTCTGATTCGACAGTGTGAGATGCACCAACCAGGAAATAGTCCAAGGATCTACAGCGGTATATAACTGAACACAAAACAGGTTGAGTTAAGTATCCCTCTGCTAAAATACTAATCCCCAGCACGATTTTCAATCTAGATATAGAGGTACAGGCACTCAAGCATCTACCTGAGAGATATCAAATTCTCTACACCTTCGAATTTCATCGTCACCTCCAGAAGGATCAGCCTATAATCAAACACCCACAGTCAATCCTCACCACCTCCTACAGCACCCCCCCCCCCACACAATGACAGCCACCGCACACATTCTCCACCACCTCCTCCCCCTCGACTCCGTCCACCTCGGCCGCCTCGTCCTCAACGCCAAACGCCCGCACCAAGAATTCCACGACCCGCTCCTGCCCCGCCCCCACCCCACCGACATCCTCACCACCACGCTCTCCCCTTACTCCGAAACCCGCAAGTTCACCACCGCCTCCAACCTTCGCTCCTACTTCGGCAAGACCCTCTCCTTCGCGTACACACGCCACGACGACACCACCGCCACCCTCAGCGGCTCAAAGGTCACCACCTACGAGCTCAAGAACTCCGACACGTGGTTCCGCGCCGCCTGCGCCGAGGAGAAGACGCGGGAGTTTTTCGACACATCGTTTTTAGGCCGGACTGCGCGTATCTCATCGTCGGCTTCCGCGTGCTGCACGACGGCGAGGTGGACAAATCTGCGACGTCGAAACAGACAGGTGGTTCGCAGGGTGAAGCGCCGACGGATCCTATAGTCTCGGCGTTTGTGGCGCCCGGGGTGAGCGGCTCGAGAAGCTCCGGGGACACACAGCAGCTATCGTATAAGACGCAGGGGGAGCAGGTCTTCGCCGTGCTGTACCGCAAGGTGAAGCTGCGGTTTCTGTCTGCGCCCAGCGTCGATAACATGGCGCTCGAGGCAGACTACCGGTGGAAGTCGTGTTGGGATTGGCGAGACTTTGAGTACAAGCTCGGGGACGTCAGGGAAGGGGTGGCGGAGGAGGAAGAGGAAGTGGACATAACGGAGGTGACGCTTGTGGATGAGGATTTGGAGCTGTCGGAGGGGGAGGATGAGGAGGATGAGGAGGACTGGGATGGGGAGCCGGGAGAGGGGACGGACGGCGAAGGGGGTGATGACCTTGAGGTAGCGGTTGAGAAGCTGTCTTCGACCGTGAATATGGGGAAAAGATCGAGAGAGGCTTCGTCGACGGGTGAGATGCCGAGTAAGAGGACTGCGGGTGATAGATGATGGATTTCGTCAGCTTAGAGATATGTTTGAGTTGTTTATGCTGGTTTACTCCGTGACTTAGGGTAATATGTTAGTGTTTTTCATCTACGATTCAGTTCTTTTGCATCTTCTGGAAGCTGGGATATCATATATACATTATCGTTAGAACCTTTCTAAAGGGAGACACTGTGGATAAACCTGAGACTAGACCTATTGCAAATAACTGACTCTTATGATCAAAGCCTTTATTGCTAACCTTGATAATCATCTAACCTCTCAACATGCCAACAGCCAAACCCTCACTATCTCACGGGCCCTGGTATAGTTCCTGACTGCCATATTCCATAGCCCCGCCCGTCTCTTCCGCACACCGTCGTGCTGCTTCCGCCTCGGCAGCGCCGCAAATATCAGGGGGTCCATTGGTTTCTCCAGTGCGATTCCTTCCCCCCTTCTCACCCTCTGGGGGACGGGACCGCTAGGGAATGCGTGCCCGGGGTGGTTGGCGGTTGGTTAGGGTTTCACCTCCCAAGCTGTTTGTAAATATGCTTTTTGCGGATAGACGATATATGTTTTCAATCAATTAGTTTTCTTGCTTTTTTCTCCTCCTCCTCCTCTTCTTTTCTATATTTGGACTTGGGGGGAAAAGTATAGCACAACTCTTTAATCTTCGGAATAACTGCCCTCGGTCATCTCGGGTGATTTAGTCACCTGCCGTCCCCGCTGGCACTTTGGTGCCGCTCGGGCTGTCAGCTGTGGGCCGCCCCCCCCCCCCCCCCCCACCCCAACAGTCTGAGCGTGCTGCATGGCATGACATTGAGGTAACCTGGAGACAGAGAAAGATACATGGAGATCCTTTGGATCTTCCTCAAGGCCAATACAGCAAGCGTAGAAAGCACCAAATTCTCAAACTTGGATCTGTCTGAAGATTCAAATTGGTTCCCGAGAGGTCGGTGGGTGAATGCATCATTGTCCACCTAAGCGGGCACTGTATGGGCACTTCCAAGAGGTGTATGGAGAAACATCGTTAGATGATATGCTTTTGAGATTGTGGATTCTTAACCCACTTGCATCTAGTCGGGTACTGTCTTTTGAGCTTGCAACCGCAAAAATGAATACATAGTTGACCTAAGTCGAGTGATAGGTTTGTGATCGAGTGAGAATCTGTGATCGTCGCTTTTTCACTTTCGTCAACTCACTTACTCTTTACGGGGCAGTATACTGATGAGTAGGTTACTAGTACTAGTATTCTGGTGCTATAATCCAGGACACATAGGGCTAGGGTGCTGGCGGTACCCGTACGTGCGGGGGTTGAGTGCTGGGGGGCGGTAAATAAATGTATTTCTCCCTAGAACCCTGCCCGAAACCACCGTATTCCGTGATGCAGGACTATAAATCCAGCAGAGCTTGAAGGACTGTATAGGATGGTAAAGATAGATCCTGCATTAATCGCAGAAGCGTTGACCAGGACATGTGGCCAAAACTTGGAAATCCGAGTTCTGTAATCAAACACGAATCCTGACCCTGCCAATAACATTTCAGTCATAATAGTGTCCTTCTGTCGCTAGCACGCTTGTACATACATATAGCCAGGAAGTTCTGTGGATATGTACCTACTAGCGACAGGGAGAGGATTCGGAGCAAGTCGGGTAGATGAGCAGGTGAGCTTAATGGGAGGTGAGCGCTTTCGGATGTGCTCTGTGCGGATGGTGCGACTGAGAATGTTAACCATCCGGGAACGTGTGTTCCCGTATGGCCCGGCCGATTCCCGAGTGGTCGAAGTCTTCTAGTTACGGCTAAGCGTATCCTAAGAGGGTAAACTCTTATCACGGAAGATGAGCGTTAGGGTTAGGGTTATGTTGGTGAACTGTAAGTTTTTTTTTTTTTTTTTTAGTTTAATTCATTGATTGCATTGGTGAACTGTCAGTGTTGATCTAATCGAAAGACGGTGGTACATATGCACACATTAGACGCTGCTGGGAAAGAATTATTATCTATACTTACTCTAAATTATATGAAATGAGCCTTTTTATCATCTATTTTTTGACAGTACGTCCCCCAGAGATTGACCTACCTAGATGTAAACAAGTATTATTACTATAGAAGATCGATCCTGAATGTCATACTAGTACTCCCAAGCTGTAACTTCTAAAAGACAGGATATCGAAGTTGGTTAGATGGGCACTCATTATGCACAAATTATAATATCTTACTGGGTTTCCACAGTTGTACAGTTGATAAAAAAGAAATTCCGTTCGCAGCTGCAGGGTCCCTCGATAGTTCTAACTAAAGCACACAATTCCGGGCTCCTAACTAGAACCGCAGAACTCGAGGCAGATACCCAAGGAACCCCAAAAGAGGTACGGAACACAACTTCAAAGCCACACATACATATTCTACTGATGTGATGACTTGGTAGACGATGTGACAAAACAAGGAGCGGATGCTTAGCAATTGTGTGGACACTTTGTGATTGGTATCTTGGAAACTCTAGCATCATGCAGGTGGAACCAAGTAAGAAAGAATAGAATAGAAAATAGTGTACGTATGAGTGGGCTAGCTCTGCAATCCACGAGGTACATGTATTGCTGCCTAGCCTTCAGTTCAATGAGGCATTAAAAGGTATACTACATGCATGCATCATACACTGATCGTAAGGCCCACGCCTATTAGAACTAATACCTTCAGATCAAACCACCGCAACCCATGACATTGTAGCAGAGCGTACGACGGACCCCCACCAAGTACCCGATGTAAGTTTCATGCCATTCATATCATCATTGATCTCTACATGCTTATAACACAACCTCATCGCCGCACGCTCGAATTTAATGGCGGATATCCCCACCATGACATTGTCCTTGGTCACCCCATTCAATGTCTTCCCAAATGAGATTTCCTTTGGATCAGTCCAAACGTAACTGCCATCCGCAGCAGCCGTACCCTCTCCACCACCTATTTTGATATCTTCAACGCTCCCACCGGCAACGCCTTCTCCCGGCATGAAAGCGAGCCATGAGAACAGGCCTTGGTGCAGGTTTGTCTGGATCCCCTTCTCGACTACCAAGGTGAAGCTAGTCTTCTCGATCTTTATGGCATGCGCCTTCATCTCCCAAGTAGCCCCCAAGCCCATTTGGAAGCCACTGATCCACACAAGGACTGTCGGATCACCTTCGAAGGGTGTCTCAAACTCGATCGGAAACTCCGAGGGCATTTTGGAGCGGCGTGACGTTCTAACCGTGCCGGAACGAAACCTCTTGTCTGTGGCCTGGTATGCCATCCAGGCGCAGCCAGAAGAGGACATTGCACCATCTCCCCAGACACTGAGGCGGGTATTGAAGTGGTCTCTCTCAATGCAGTCGGTAGCTGCTTTGACGCCGATGGCTTTACCGCCCATGCCGAGGTCAAAATGCTTTAGTGCAACGACGACGTTGGGAGCATCGAGGTACGTTTTCTTAGGGAATCTTTGTGTTAAAATAAGGTCGGTCCGATCCTTGGTATCTTCCCAAGCACGCTCAGATTCTGTGTTGAGTATTCCCGCGAGAACTTTGGGAGGATGTGGTGTCATGGCTGTGGCTGGGGTAGTCCTGGGGAGGCAAAATAATGGACAATGCAGTTGAGATGGTACGTCTGTGAAAGAGTGATAGAGCCTTGTGGACTTCAGTTGTAAAACCGCTGGCTTTATAGGGGTGATTGAGATCTAGCTGGGCCGAACAAGCTGTTTATATCTTGACTGTTTACACTCCTTTACCTCCGTACTAATCTTTGTACTCTGCACCGTCACAAGAGTGGATATCCGCCTCATCGGCATGGCACAATTATGAAGATTGAGACAGTTCAAGCCTCCACCCCACAGGGATTCATTACTATGGCCATATAGGGTGTCCTTGAGTGTGTTGGACCCAAACTGCCGTCAATACCACACCGTGCGCCTACATGAGCTGATGTTCCCAAGAATGGTTCCGGACCGCCGAATAGTGAATGGTTTCCCCCCCCCCCCCCCCCCTAATTAACCCCGCACTCCAATTCCGCTGAATATCACGATAACCCGTGCATAATCGAATGATAATTGAACCATCGTGGAGATAAAGCACAAGTGGATGTGACATTCAATGATATAAAGCCCACGGGTGGTTTCGAAATAATCCCCCGGGTGCTCTAGTAACTACATGTGCTTATTGGGTTGGTTGAGGACTGACTGTACGCCACCAAAATGTATATTGAAACTTCACGTCCTTAGATGTTCGCATAATTAAACCTTGAATGGAGTTCTCATAGACTAACGATCTACCACGCTACTAAAATGTTCAGCTCGTTTTTCGGATCTGCTGATCGAACTGTGGAGTACGTATGTAGGTGGATGCGGATGCGGATTACTGCTTTAGACACTAATACTTATTCGCGCGGCCAGTTCGAAGCCGCCCAAAGAACACGTTCTTGCAGTATTCAGATCAATTACCTTCTCTGTCTGAGCGGCTTCAATCCAGCCGCTAGAGTAGATCCCTTGAGCCAATAACGCCTCGATGGGTGGTTCCGGTGCCCTCGCAGGATCAGTCGCCAAGCCTCATGATGATTGGGCTGTCTGTTGCCCTGCATCCACAAAACGGATCTGTCACAAAACCTTTTGGGTCAATTGCAGACTGTAAGATACCATAAATGTGGACGGTGATCGACATTCCCGTCAAAGCAGATAAACATATTTCGTCAATCTTGAATGCAGGGTATATTATTCCCTTGTGTATTGCATGTACTATGTCGCAATTACCCCGCATGCTAATGCCTCATTGCATTCATTTTCTATCAAGGTCGAGCTGAAATGTATGCAGTACGAGCTGCGTTGTCAACCCCAATCTGCGTCTTGGAACAGGTCTAGAATCCCGTTCAGCTGGAGAAACCTCTAAACATGCATTGATGGTTCGATATCAATGCTGAAAAAATTGAAACGAAAAGCTGCCGTCTTGGAAATTGTCAATACTATTCTTCAATATCATCAAGATATGGATAACCGGGAGGCAACTCGATGTTGCACCACCAGCCTTTGAGTCATGAATTGAGCGCATTACCCGATTCTCGTGTGCCTGATGGAAACGCTCTTTTCCGAATTATTATACTGTAATCTAGCACCAGTTACAACTGCCGGGAGAGCAGCCATATGGTTATGGCCTAGACCAGCATCCAGTCTGACCCGATTCGTTATTCTCAAGGCTTTGTGGGAGTCTAAGATGTGATCTCTTCGATACAGAGGCATCTATCTTGTGCCTCAATAGGAGCGACTGAAAAGGATATAATATTGCCCAAGGTCTCTCACAAACTAATATCCTAGCTGAGAAGAGCCTATCCACCATCTACCCCCCAAGTGATATTTTGATCCTACTACGCCCCGGGTTCTCTTACCATTTCGAATCTCACACTTCAGGCCGAAGAAGGGTACGCCGGGAATACTGATAACCATGGTCGAAGGAACAAAGTGTACTATATTTCTGTTTCCTTTCCCGAGACCCATGAAATCCTTGGCCTCCGCCTTTCTCTTTAGGCTTCAGGACGATTACTGACATGTGAGGTCTAGATGCCGTGCTCATTGACGCAGGATCTAGCGGGTCTCGGGTCTATGTCTATGAATGGACAGTCGATCGCGGAGAAATGTCCAACACGAAGATTGATTTGGTCAATGGCTATACCAGCAAAAAGACCAATCCCGGTACGATCTTGTTCACACCTTCCCTCCCAGTATTGGGAAGGCCACGATCGTTGTGAACAGTCCGTCGTAGTGCTAACATCGTCCACCTCTGTGCAACAGGTATTGCCACCTTGGCTCCTGTGATTGCAACCATCAAGGCAGTCGACCTGGATGCCCCCGTGCATCTCTCTGAACAGCTTCCGCAAGCGACAACTGCTAAGATATCTGCGGAGACACTCGACAGAGTGAAGAAATACCTCGGCCCACTCCTCGACCATGCCTGTACTTTCATTCCAAAGTTGGAGATTAGGACCACTCCACTGTTTATACTGGCAACGGGCGGCATGCGGCGTATCGAGCTCACCCAATACGAGTCTTACCAGGTCCTCCTCAATGCCATCAACACCTATCTCTCCAGCACACAATTCGAGAAGACCACGTATGCCACAATATCCGGCGAGGACGAGGCAATGTATGGCTGGGTGGCTGCGAACTTTGTCGACGGGGCCTTCAAGTCAGGCGGCACCCCACACGGGTTCATGGAGCTCGGCGGTGAGAGTGCACAGTTTGCGGTATCCATCAAGCGTGATGAAGACCACGGTGAATACGATGGGCCCCTTCGTCTGGTGAATATCTGGGACACGACCTACGACGTCTATGTCAAGACCTGGATGGGAATCGGGAATGACAGCGCGTGGAAGCGCCACCTCGAGAGGCTACGCGCAAGTGATAGTGCAATGCCGCTGGACCCATGCCTGCCCAAAGGATACTCGTATCGTCTGTCGGGATCTGACAAGATTGTGATGGGCACTGGAGACTTTTCCGCGTGCATGAAGGAAGCCCTCTCGCTGCTGGATTGTCCCGACCCCCAGTGCCGTGACGGTGATCTCTGCATCTATCGTTGCAAGAGCAACGGGAATTCCGACTGCCCAGAGTCCGTGGGATGTCTCCTCCGCGACGAAAAGACCGGGCACCCGCTGCTGAAGTTTGACAAGGAGAAATTCAGTGGTGCGTCTGTGTACTGGCACGCCACGCATGGCATCTTTCGCAGCTCGGGAGACAACGAAAAGGAGGATTTCAAGGCATTCTGGGACACTGTTGTGGATTATTCCAAGAGGGACTGGGAAACCTTGAAGGCCGACAGGCCCAGGGAGCGCGCGTCAGACTACAAGCACCTCCGACGCGGATTCTTCACGGCGGCGATAGTGATGAGTACGTTATTCCTAGGGTTTGGGATCCCTATGCCCCCTCAGGCTGTAAAGGCCGCCCGCGAATACGCCACCGAGAGAGTAAAGTATGCCAAGATAGCCGCAGAGAATGCGGAGGAGGATGCGCAGGATGGATCAACGGTGGCCTACGCAGCCCTCGAGCGCAAACTGAAGGCGGCGGAGAGGGCGGAAACGGAAGCCATCGAGGCAAACGCTGCAAAGGAGAAGGAAGATAGGGAAAACGGATCGGTCTCACAGACAGAGATAAACGCGGATATCAAGGAACTCAAAGAGATATTTCTGGCCGTACCCAATGAGGCCAATAGAGAAGACCTCATGCTCGCCGTCCAAGACACCGAAAGAGCAGGCGATTACCTTGATACTTGCAAACTGAAGGCCAAGGAGGCAAGGAGTGACAGGAAGAAGGCAGCAGATGACGCAAAACAGGCATACGACAAGCTTCTCCGCGCAAAAACGGCAAACAGATCTATTACCCGTATGCAGGCGAGGATCTGCAACGGCAAAACGGTAGACGACAAGCTGGAGGAGGCGTACAATAACCAGGACGATAGTAACAAGTACTCCAGTCTCAAGGACGCCGACTGGACATTGGGTAGGATAGTTCTCCATGTCGTTGGATGTACTCCAAAGATTGTAACAAAGGAGGGGTGGTTTGGTCGAGTGTCCGATTAGTCGAGCGCGTGGGGGGGGGGGGGGTTGTAGAGAAAACATGTACATGTCGTGACGTGGGGCAGCGGGGGGAACTATGTGGAGGAGTTTTTATTGGATATCCATGTGTACGGCTCTGTGTATGGTCAGTGGGCCATGATGTAGTTTAGGAATGATCGAGGACAAGATATGTTCGTTTCACCGCCATTATTCATACTACGTCTCATATCATGGATATGATGCATGCCTATGTCTATCTATCAGTGAGATGAAATTGAACTGTTTTGAGACTGAAACGAAAGATTTAACTCATCCCTTCTATATAGGTGGTAAAATTCATCGAAATACTAGAGATTACCCAGTCTTTGCACTTGGCGAGAAATCGATTTTCGAATGGAGGACATGATGGTTGTTGAGATGGTTTCGTGATGAAAGACTTGATTAGTTGATGAAAGTACAGTAATGATTCGTGATGAAAGAAGGAAAAGAAGAAAGCGGAAATGACAGTGGGTGCGGGTACAGGTAAGCAACAATCACAGAGTCCCTTTGCTACTTCCTCCACTGGACACTAATGACCTTCACTCCAACAACGGGCCTCCCCCGCCGGTGTGATATACTTGCATACATGTAGGTTTGTGATGGTAGCTGTAGTGATATATAAGTATCTGTATTTATATACATATGCATACTAGCAGGGAAGTATTGATAGAAGTACATATCGATATATCTGCCCATTGGGTTCACAGTGTCACACTCGTATAAATTGGAAAGTCTATGATCCATTTAGCTATTGATCTTTTCACGTGGTCACTGTGCTTGGCCTCCCGGCTAAATAGATTGGTCTTGCGGCTAAATAGATTGGTCGTGAGTCTATCGATATATCTCGAGCTTTCAATCGTGGGGTGAGCCTGTGTGTAAAGCCTGAATGAAAAATGGGAGACCATTTTTGTTGTAGTTTGGAAGCCAAGTCGACCAACATGTACATGTAGTTCGTACTAAGGCTGCTAAACCTCTTGGGGTTCACAAAACAGTCATTCTCAAAAATCGCTACCCGCATTGGTCGCCAATTCTTTGGTCCTGATCTTCCAGCTCCATCCCATCCGCACATTGAATACCCTGGTGTCAAGTTGTGTGTGCGCCAAGCTACATGTACATCTGTCAGTCCGCCAAGTCTGTTCCTGCATATGGCCTGTGTCACCACGGGAGATCGCCCGGAGAATTCCGCACCCCTGCACTGTCCAAACCTTTGAGCCTCATCATGTCTCATGAAGGATGGAAGATCCTGTCTGGCAAAGTTGATCCATCGCACATCACATATGTAGATACATCATATACCAAAACTCAAGTACTTTGTTGCTATGGCAGCCAACAATTAAAACTTCCGACATTGCTCACTGGGTCTTAGCTACGTATTCCCTATGAGGATCACCCACTAGCACTGTTTAGCTGAAGGATCAGTTGTCATTATATTTAGAAATCGAGAGCTACATCGCCGCATATACTCCATGATATGGTTCCTGTAACGCATGTACCATCACCCTTGAGCTCATTATATCCATGATACAGGTATAAGGCCCTATCCCGCTTTTTGCACGCGTACGAGCGATACCACTTTAGTTGCTACTTTATGGCGTGCATGGTGATCTTCCTTGCATGCTACGACGGCAAATTGTAAATGGAGAAAGTTCCACCATGATATTTCTATTAAGATCTACTAACCATCAATCAAAACACGCAGTTAATTGGTGTAATGGAATATACAACCTGTCAGTATGTTCCATCGGTGGGCAGAGCGCTTTGGAGACTTCATGATTGCCAGCGCGAATAGCATGTATAAGAGCAGTCCTTCCGTTATTGTCCTTGGCATTCCGACTCCATCCATACATCAAGAGTAACTTGACGATATATGGGTCACCTGCCGCTGCTGCGACATGTAGAACTGTTGATCCCATCTCGTCTCTTTGATCAATTGGAGCACCAAGCTCAATTAGCCTCATAGAAAGTTGATCAAGACCCTTGGAAACAGCTTTGCGCAGGTATGTGTCGCAATCAGTCTTATCCTGGACCAGTTGATGGTTCAATGATTCTACAGCAGAAAGATCGTCCCCACTCTCCATGGCTACCATAAACCGTCTGGTTTCGGCCGCGCTCGGGTCCTCGGGATCAAAGCCATTCTCCAATAGACACTGAGTAATTGCCGAGAATCCTAGCTTAGTGGCAGCTTCTACTGGCGTTTGGCCGTTCTCGTCAAGCATATCTTGCCTAGCAGCACCGACGCTACATAAGGCTTCGACCAGCTCCACGCTTCCTGCCCTAATGGCCGAATGGAACATCAAGGGGTCTTTGGGGAGCGGCAAATCGGCAGACTTACTGCACAATACTAGCTCTCTTGCAAGAAAGTACCGTTCTGTATGGATGGCGGCCGTTATCAGGTTGCTCCTTATCTCTTCCGGCCCGCCATTCTTCGAAAACGAGAACCCAATGAAACACAAAGTCTTAAAATCGCGCTCTGTGATGCATTCCCCAACAGGAGAGCGCTGACATATCTCGCAGCGTTTGAGGAGGGTGGAGGCATTGGAATGCTTGAGAAGGGTGGCGACAGCGGCGGTATGCCCCTCCTGTGCAGCAAGCCAAATGCTCTGGCCCCTGTGAGGATTTATACTTCCTTTGCTGCAGCAGCGAGTAATATCCGCGCCGTAGTCGAGGAGTAGACTAATAATCTTGTCGTTTCCACGACGTGAAGCAAGTTGCAAGGGTGTGTTGCCATACAGGTCTTCCCTCTCAACATCGACCCCATCATACAATAATAATAGCACCATATCCATATCGTCTTTGATTACCGCAGAACTGACTGCTGACCACCCTTGGCTTACGCTGTTTATATCATGACCGTCATTTAGATATTTTCGAACTAGCCATGTGTTGCCCTTCCTTACGGCCTGTACGAAGTAGGACTGCTCATCGAGCATCCAACGACGCGGGTGTGACCAGCATATATCATCAATTGGGATTGGTGGTGGTTTGCGAAACCCTGTTATCGGTAAACCATCGAGCTCTTGAATAATGTCATTGATCGGCTCGACATGGTCCCTGAATCTTACTCTGACGCAGCCTATACGGATGTCAGTAACATATAAGGGCCAACCATCCGCATTATGATATACCATTACTGGCCGTCGCAACGATATACAGCGCATGAGACCAGTAGTGCGAGTCACCCAGCCCACTAAGGTGGTAATGTGAGTACCCGAATATATATAAAACAGTGCTTGGGTGTCAATCCTCGTCCTCACCTATAATAACCTAGCTCGTGCGGCCACCATTCGACATTTTTTGCCCTATGTTCGATATTTTCCGCCAGAACCTGGGCACCTTCCGTCTCAACCTGGAAACCTTCCTCAACCTGAATACCTTCCACCTCATCCTGAATACTTTGCGCACCAATGCTTCCATCCCGGACACTTTCCGCCACAACCTGAATACCTTGTACACCAATACTTTCAGCCTGGACACTTTCCGCCTCAACCTGAATACTTTGCGCACCAATGCTTCCATCCTGGACACTTTCCGCTACAACCTGGATACTTTGTGCACTAATGCTTCCAACCTGGACACTTTCCGCACCAATACTTCCGTCATACCACCAAGGATTTGACAGAGACGCCGCATGGAATGGAAGTTCCAGAACAGATATATTTGATACTTCCGCCAAACTCCTGCCTGACATGACAGACCAACCAGCAGCTTCGGATGCAGCATGCCAAGGCTTTGCCAGCGCTTGAGCATACACACGGGTGTTAAGCAGAGTGCTCTCATAGTTAAAGGAAGACATGCTATGGATACTTCTGATGGAGCCAACGCCTCTTGCCAAGCTTCCGCGTGAGCTTTGTATCGTCAGTACGCTAGAGGCGTAGTTCCCTCTGATTGTGGAAGCGCTGGAGCTAGTAGGAGCAGCGGCTGGGGAAGAGCCGATGCTTGCACCAGAGACGTTCAAGGCGTTTGTATGCCCCAAGGCCAGTGTATTCTGCATTGAGTGAGGGTTGAGATATATCTGATTTAATTGCTGAGATATCTGTTGGACTAGGGCTTGGAGGGCCTGTACACTCTGGTTTGCCTGTGCTTGGGTTTCGCTATGGATGATTCAATTGATAACAATTAGTAAAATCTCTCTATTTCTCAAACATCCATCTCTCTTCGGATATGGGTCACTGCCAGTGGAGATGTACTTGTACTGGGACGCGGCTACCGGGATGCTCACCATGTCAATATACTCAACATCAGGTTCAATGAGGCTTTATGATTCTGAAGCCTTTGCGTAAGACCCGATAACGTGGATTCTGCCCATGCCCACTTGAGTCTGGTGCGGACATCCATGCTGTCCGAAGCAAGGGAGTCTACCTCCTTCTCCAGGTCGGCTAGAGTGCACATACAGCTGGTCAGGGTGATGATTAGTTCATCAACATCGATCAAGGATGTCCTTGAGATTGAGTTGACGGATCCGAGTATGATAGGCTGGAGACTGGACAAGACGATTACAAAGTCATGCACCTCGGTATGAACTATTTTCGCAAGTGCTGGAGCACCAATCGCTGTGGAAACAAATTTACCAACGGTAGTAGCGATTTGAGTACCCGCCATGACCAGCCCGGTTATGGAGGCGGCAACCGAGAGTGGATCTGCCATGTTGTTTGACCTTAGTCGGGAGTTTCAGGGAGTTATAGGACAGTAGATATGAACATATATCTCAGAGGTTGCGATCGGTGAGGCTGATGGGCTGAATTCGTTGCCTCGTTACTACCTCGTTGTGTAACATGAGGCGCATGAGGTAGCGAGTGGGGGGTCTTTCTTGAAATAGGGCGCTCGGCACGTTTCATAGTTCTGGAAGATTCTCATCATTTCATTATAGTATTTGTCATCGGCGTATGACTCACTTTCCTATTAGTCATTCTATCACTCACACGTCTATGACTCATTGTATTTCTTTTGTACTACATTTCTTTCGTATAAATACGGGGCATCCCCCCTTAGCTAACAATACACACGATCAATTACTTTACTTCTCCTACATACTTTCTCTAGGTTATGAGCCCGGAGACCACTCACGCTTATACACTCTTCACCATTTTTACCAAAAAGTACACTTTCTCGTTTCACTTTCAATCATGTCTGAGAGGAGCATCAAAATTCCCGCACTCCCATGCAAGCTGGATGGTCAAGGCCATTACACTGTATGGAGGGACCTTGCTACCCGCATGTTGAAAGTTCACGATCTGTGGAACTTGGTCAATGGTTCGAGCAAGCGTCCCGTGTTGACAACCACCACTACTGTACCGACCACGGCACAACAAGCATCAGGAAGCGTAGCTGAGGCTGAAGAAGACGAAGAAGAAACCTCCGACAACGCCGAAGAAATCAGCGACTGGGACAAAAAGGATAACCTTGCAGTTGTATTCCTTCAATCTAACATCGAATTCGAAGTTATTCTCACGCTGACACCGGCCGACACCGCTCATCACCTCTGGACTCAACTCGAGGACAGATTCGATCGGAAAACCGTCGCCTCCCTCCACTCGCTCCTCGCTAATGTCGTCACACTACAGTACACACCCGACAAGGGTATCAAGGAACATCTAACCCAGTTCAACACTCTTTGGTCATCTCTCCTCACTAGAACTAGTAACTCTACGGACAAGACCAAAGACCCACTCGGTTACCACCTTCACCAACTCGCATCTGTCTCAGAAGCGAAGGCATCCTTCCTACTCCTCTCACTCCGGCACGAATCCCTCGAATCAGTCGTTGACAACCTGCAAACCAAGCCCAACGTCACCTTCGATGACGTTTACGAAAAGCTGTTGAATCTGGACTCACGGCGCAACAACGACGGACAGGCGGCTGGAGAAGCCTACACAATCAGGCGAGGAAACCCAGGACACGGAAACAACAACAGAATCAGGAGGCCACGTAACAACGAAACAGGAAATCGGGACGTCACATTTACCTGGTGCACCAAGAATGGAGAATATGCAAAAGGCCACACGCACAAAAACTGCCGGAAACTGAAAGCTTTCAGAGACAAGGAGAAGTCCGCTGCATCTGGCAATCTCAACGTCGCGTCCGGTACTGCATTTCATACAAAACTCGACCTCTCTTGGATCCCCGATCTTTCTGGCCTTCCCGCACTCGAAGAAACCGACGTATTTACAATGCCGGTTGACTTCGACGTCACCAACTTCTCAGATGACACCTCGGACATTACCATGGAAGACTACTTTGGCTTCATTGCAGGACCTTCCACCACCGATAACAAGGCATGGATCTTCGACCCTGGCGCAACCAACCACATGACCGGAACGCTGGTTACCGACCCCACTCCCCATACTGGAACAGTTACTGTTGGAGGAGGTCGCAAACTCCAGATAACCGGAATCGGCAACGTCACCATCAACGGATCACATGGCCTGATCACTCTGCAGAACGTATTTTTGATCCCCGAATTAGGCAACACCAACCTGATGTCTTGGTCTTGCATCGCTAAAAAGGGATTCACAACAATTGGGACGGAAGACGGCTTTACCATCTACAAACCAAATAACAAGGAAATCATCGGGATTGCTAACGCAAATAGTACTGGTCTCTATATTTTTGAAACCAAGGAACCCTGCGCACACCTCTCTGCCGCCACCAGCTTCTATGACTGGCACCAACGGCTCGGACATCTTCCCGCTTCCTCGCTCTCACGGCTTCGCACCATGGTCGCCGACCCCAAGTCTCTCCCCACATCTGGTCACATGGAAACATGCAACACATGTGAACTCGCTAAGTCAACCAAATCTCACCTCGCTCCTCTCACCGAACCACAATCCAAACAACCACTGGAACTAATACACTCAGATCTGAGCGGCAAGTTCTCGACTCCTTCTCTGGGCGGTTTCAGTTACTATATCACATTCATCGACGATTACTCCAGGTACGCTCACCTCTACTTCCTCAAAAAGAAGTCAGATGCAGCAGCTGCCACAGAACGATACATCGCATACATGGAAAATCAATTGGACAAAACGGTTAAACGGTTTCGAAGCGACAACGGTGGCGAGTACATCTCCAATGACCTTCAACAATTTTTCGCCTCTAAAGGCATAAAGTATGAATTCACTGTACCTTACTCTCATGAGTCAAATGGAACAGCAGAACGCTTTAACAGGACTATAGCAACAATGGCACGATCCGCCTTGCTCGACCACAACCTCCCAAAAAATCTATGGGCAGAAGCGATCAACACCATGGTACACGTAAAAAATCGACTCCCGCACAAATCACTCCCGAATATGACACCATACGAAGCACTCACCGGCAAGAAACCCTTTATTGGGCACCTCCGATCCTTCGGTGAAACTATGTTCATACACATACCCGTCGAAGCACGACCAGCAGGAACAAAACTGGATGCTAGGGCCATAACGGGACAATTCTGCGGATACGGAGACTCTGAAAAAATCTGTCGCGTATACATACCATCACAAAGGAAAGTAGTTCTCTCTCGTCATTTTAAGTTTAAAGGTACATCCGTAGGGGAAGAAATCGAAGTCAAAACAAAAACCGATACACCCCCTAAATCAAAACAAATCGAGATCAAACAAGAACCACCCTCACGTCCGTCAACATCAAAACAACATAGAAAATACGACGACGACCCAAGGGACGACGACATGATCAACCAACAGATAATGCGCGAAACCATGGAACATTTCTCCGACACTGATTCAGAAGACCACGCAAGTATAGTGGGGGCCGGCTATACGAGGCCCGCCACTGAACGTACCCCGCATGATGATAATGAAACAGATACTGATCAACCGAGACGTAACCCAGCACGGGAACGGACACCTCCGGTCAGATACGGACACAACATTCAGCATGACACTACCCTAACAGAACCAACAAACTACTACCAAGCGATCAACAGTCCTGACTCCGAAAAATGGCAGAATGCTATGAAAATTGAACTCGACTCACTCGCAAGGAATAACACATGGAATCTGGTCAACACACCGGATCACCGCAAACTGGTCGACTGCAAATGGGTATACAAAATCAAGCTCGGGCCCGATGGCAACCCCATACGGTACAAAGCCCGACTAGTCGCAAAAGGTTTCTCACAGGTCCCTGGTCAAGATTTCGATCAAACCTATGCCCCCGTCACCCGATACGAATCCATCAGACTACTCCTCGCTCGCTGCCTTCAAACCGGCGGCCAATGCGATCAGATGGACGTCACAAGCGCATTTCTATACGGCGAACTTAAGGAAGAAATCTACATGAAATCTCCTCCAGGCTACCCCACTCCCGGCAAAGCATGCAAACTAATCAAATGCATCTACGGACTCAAACAATCATCAAGGGAATGGTATGCCCGCCTCTCAAAAGCGCTAATCAAAATAGGATTCAGAAAAGCAGACTTCGACCCTTGTGTCTTCATACACAAAACAGGGGAAGTTGTCATCGCAATATACGTAGACGATATCCTCATCTTCTACTGGTCCGTTGAACGGAAAAACCGCGTCAGCCTCCTCCTCCACTCTGAATTCGAAATGACGGAGACTGGCACAGCCAACTGGGCACTCGGAATCCACTTGATCCACACCAAGACTGGCATCATCCTATCACAGGAAGCTTATCTCAAGCGTGTACTCATCAAATACGGCTTCGACGAATCCAGACCTGTGGCAACACCCATCGACAACAACGTCCACCTCCAAAAAGGAACGGAAGCTGAGAAAATCGACGATCCAACAATATATCAGTCAATAATCGGTTCACTCATGTATGCAGTAATCGGCACTAGACCCGATCTCGCCTACACCGTCACCATGCTCTCACAATTTTCCTCTTGTCCTACCAAGGCCCATCTAGCTGCAGTCCATCGCGTCCTCCGTTACCTCAAGGGTACCCTCGATTGGTCACTCTTCTATGCCAAAACGCCACCAACTGCACTCATAGGCTATAGCGACGCAAGCTATGCCTCCGACATCGACGATCGATGCTCATTCACCGGCCATTGCTTTATGCTAGGGGAAGCTCTTATCTCCTGGCGTTCTTATAAGCAACGATCTGTCGCCACTTCCACAACAGAAGCGGAATACATGGCCCTCTCGGACACCAGTCGACAACTGATCTGGTTAAGGAATGCAATCCACGAGCTGGAACGAAAACCGAATCTCTCTTTTATTCTTCGAGGCGACAACAACGGCTCTCTCTCTTTGGTTAAAAATCCTGTCTTTCATAAAAGGTCTAAACATATTGACGTACATTTTCATTTTGTTCGGGAACGGTTTGAGGATGAATTATTTGAACTGGAATATATTTCTACGAACGAGAACGTGGCGGATTTACTTACAAAGGGATTGGATAAAGGCAAACATGTTTTATTTTCTTCTACTATTCACTGTGGCTCACGAGGGGAAGTCTTGAAATAGGGCGCTCGGCACGTTTCATAGTTCTGGAAGATTCTCATCATTTCATTATAGTATTTGTCATCGGCGTATGACTCACTTTCCTATTAGTCATTCTATCACTCACACGTCTATGACTCATTGTATTTCTTTTGTACTACATTTCTTTCGTATAAATACGGGGCATCCCCCCTTAGCTAACAATACACACGATCAATTACTTTACTTCTCCTACATACTTTCTCTAGTCTTGACGAACGGTCGAAACACTGTGGTTGTCGACCTTATGTGCAAATCATTGCGCCGTTTTCCCCCGTTCAACAGGTATTACTGTGCGTTTTAGCACGGTTCATGTATGATGCTCAAGATGTCTTATTGTTTACTATCGTACATCATGTTTTATGAACTCACCAAGCATAGGTGGCCTAGTACGTGACAGATCCATCATCGGTGCAAAAAGCAATTACTAACATTGCCCAATCATCACCGTTGAGATTCTGTATTCGGCTTTCAATCAAGCGGAACATTTCTGTACCATTTTTAGGGCGGTCGGTTATGTCAACTACTTCAACCGTGTAGATTTTTCGATGATCTTTGACAACAAAACTAACCAAACAATCTTGCCGGAAATGTTTCCAACCATCTACTGCTAATGTGACCGACTTGCCTCTCAAATCTGATTTTGCCTCCCGTTGTGCCTCGTCTAGTAACTTGGAGAGCAAACTACCATCTAGGGTACGTCTAGAAGGTAATTTTATTGTCGAACGGAGAAGATTCAACATATTCTTTACTTCAACGTCTTCTATCCATCGTTCCAGCAAATTCGCTGATACAGTTACTCTTGCAATCTGCAAGTCAAGTTATGACTGTTGATTATTACTAAACGGTGCTTTATTTACAAGAACCCACGGCAGGTGCTGTTGATTTGGTACAGATTCCTTTTTCGAATTCATTTCCGTAATCGTAGATGTATTACTGTTCTATGCATCTCCGTCAAACTGAATGCTACTAGGTCTGCGAGTCACATTTTCAAACTCGATTTGGTGTGCTTTATCTTTTGCTTCTGCAGTTGCAAGCGGGCATCTGGATAATATATGATTGAGGAGAGTATCCTTTTTTGATATGCATCCTTCTACCCGCGCTTGAGCTAATACTTCAATCAGTATACTAGTACTGTTTTGATTCATGGCGGAACCACTTACCTTTCTCAAGAGTCTCCGTACTATCTAATTCTGTCCCTTCCTCATCAAGGATCAACCGGCGCTGGTGAGCTACACAAAACTTACACCATACTTTATAGTTCCGCTGATTTTGTTTCTTACTAGAAACATGGTAGAAATTTCACTCCGGTCCTCTAGATGGCGGCATGTTGTTGTTGAGAATTGTCGGTTTACGGATTTTGCAGTTTTAGGATCTCAAAGCTAAATAAATTTTAGGTATGTATATGATGCGACCCCGGGCCTATAGCTGCTCCTTCTATCCCTTGAATGTATGAGACATTGATAAAATCTCTCTCATACATTAGCCTGGCCTACTCAGGAAACGATTGACTGAGGTAAGGCAGCGAACTGCGAACTCCCCTTCACCCCATCGACTTTCAACAACGCAACACTTGTCCAGAAATAATGTTCTTTAGTAAAAATGGGTCTAATCATGGTTGTAAACATCCTCATAAAAGGGGATTTAAAATAATTAAGAACTGGCTGCACTATGACCTCTCAAACATTTGGTGCGATCTGCCCGAAAAAAACATAGGTGTGAAGTAATAACTTTAATAGCTTTATGCCAAGGCGGCCATATTAATTGGGATGATTATATTTTATTATTACCCGATTAGGACTAGTTTCTGGCTTGAAAAGAACATTAGGGTTGATTTTGACTGTCCGGCGCTGTATATGTACCAGGGTGTGGGAAGGCGACGGAAGTTTATGCTTGGTGGAAGTGCTACAGCATCATCGGGATCCATTAAACAGATCAGATACGTACAAGTCAGAGGTGGTAGCGAGAAGGAATTCAAGGTGGAGACTTCGCACGAGTGGATGGGTATATAATCGACGTAGATCCCCGCAGGGATCGATGTTGAGCATCAAATATATATATACAGAGGAGAGGTGGGATCGAATAGGTGGGCCAATGTTATGTTGAAGGTTTATCCTGGTGTATGCATTCCCTGGTCATCAAGAAGAGCCGCCATGTTACCCAGAGTGCCGAGCGTTGATTGATGCTCCTTCCCAAACACTCGATCCTTTTCCTCGAGTGCTCTGCGGTACCATTCTAAAGCCTCCACCTTATTTCCAAGTTGCTTCAAGTTGTATGCTATGTCGTGTAAGCTCTCAAGCGTATCAGAGTGGTCCATTCCTAGTACCTTTTCCCGCCCAGCCAATACACGTTGATTCCACCTTAGTGCTTCCTTATATCTTCCCCGGCTTGAAAGCACTTGTACCATGCATTCAATGCATGCTGAATAACGTATCGTTCGCCGCCACCCCCCAAGTTCTCTCCATCCTAGGAAGAGGCCAACCGAGTAGCGCATGGGCTTTATCCGATCATGACTTTCTGAAAGCGCATGCGCAAGATATAACAAGTTCCCCAGTAAAGTTGAGTCTGGCAGGAGGTCTTCAATGTAGTTGCTGTGGTAAGTGTGATTGACTCATGCGTAGATTGATCTGGGGCATCAACTGTCTCTCCAAAATCCACTTTTCATGCTTGCAATCCTGTGGGACACAGCGTATTGCCCCGGCACAGCTTTTTCTGGCCCGCTCCCGGCCTCACCCGCGACTAATGGTGGCCTAGGGGAAGTCAGATACAGGTGCACAATTTAATTCAGTAACTCGGGAAGACTCGTACGATCGTACCAATCTCTGCTTTTTCCTCGGCCAGGTGTAGTATCCCTTGGGCGCGTGAGAGATTTGCGAAGTCTCTCTCATGCATAAATATCATGTGATCTCGAAATTTGGGTGAGGAAACGTCAGGGTAAGCTGTTCGCTGCGTTTTCCAGTACTTGTAGTACGCCTATATGCCAAAAACTTGGCAGGTCGCTGCCTTATTTCAGCCAACCACTTCCTGAATAGATCACGCCAATGCATGAGAGAGATTTCGCAAGTGTCTCACACGCCCAAGGGATACATATTCTGAGTATAAAGAGAGGACGTCCGTAGAAGGATGAGTAAGCCACGAGGGCAAGAAGAATCTGTACTATAGGTCTTGGCATAGGCCAACATGTACCATTAAGCTAGGATAATAGAATAGCAGAGGGACTCTCCCTCCCTCGTAAGATCATCATCAATAGAAGTCATCATTATAGTACCTAGTACGTATCACTTCACCAGGGGTGCGACAACAGCGGAAACCGCAAAAAGGCGTATTCCTAAACTTAAATAAGATCCTAATGATAGAGTTGTCGATAGAAGAAGAACTGGGGATAACTACAACCCAAAACTCGGTAAAACCTAACATCTATCAAACGAGACGACCCAAATTATTGCAGTCACGAGTTACATCTCTCTAAGATACTAGGACCTGTGACGAGGTATTTTACAACGTACTAAATAGTACCGAGGGCACATAGGGAATGGTATTGAAAGTTCACAGAATATCACTCGCCATATCCCATCTTGGCGCCAAGATAATACTGACATTCGTCGCTTGGGCTAATATTAGAGGTGCGCAGTACAGTCGTCAAGACAACTACAACCTATGCACTTACTGACGACTGTACTCTATGTATTCTACTCGGAACACGAACGGCAAGCAAGAATTATTCGGTTCATAGTTAGCGTGAATCCCGCATGAATCATGTTCGGGTACTTATAGTACAAAAAGAAGTAGAGGGGATAACACCGCTTCAGTCAATTTTTTCATTGGCTCCGGAATCGAGGCATGCATCGAGGAGCCTCATCTTTAACCAAGCCGACTCCATGGTTGTGAGAGCCAACTGGTACCACGCAGAACTGGTGTGAATAGGGAACCCAAGTTCTTATCCATATCGCTAGCCTGTTTTAGAATGGCTAGACGGAGAATATCTAAAAAGCAAACGCGGGTATTGGTGCGGATGACTACTGGCCTGGCTTCGTCGGTCAGGTGACACCACTCGCCTTATCCCTAGTCGACCGCTTCATGAATTATAACTCGGATGACGGCATCGAGTGTTTGACCTTTCGGATTGTGCTCTGTGCCTGGTGCTTGCAGTAAAGTGGCTGGTGCCCGTATATCGACCTTTTTGCGTTGTGGCGGCGTGGGGCCGCTAGTCTCGGGGGGGGAAGTGGGCATCACTGTGGCTGAGTGATGGATCGGTGGGAGTGGCTAAACAGCTATTAAATCCTCAACCGCAACGTTCTAATTCTTGACTCGCTGGCCGTCGGAGTCAGTTGCATCTACGATTGGGGGCGAAATATGTTATGTGGCTGGCAATTCCATGTGGGTTAGGGTTAGCTAGGAACTTGCTAGGTAGCGAGCCTCCTCTCCCGGAGTCAATAAACCTGCTCTGCTGTCCGTCCACAAAATTGACACAAGTTTGGTTGGTAGTGAGAGTTGTGTAAAAGAGCTAACTCTCTAAACGTTGATCTGCCAATATATGCTGATGAGATAGAATGAGAAAACGCTGGCAGAATTGCCCAGTGTAAATGTGGTATTGGGTTAATTGTCTGATAGACGACAATTTGGGGTGGTTCGCAACAACACTAAGTCACGCTATCTCTTCCGATAGATAAGTAGGTGTAAAGAGATGTATTAAGATCGAGTATTTATATACATACTTCTATGTATATGATGAGGGTTACTAATATACGATGCTAGTCTTCATAAGAAGGCTACATTTCTTGCGATTTGTTCCCTGGCGGCTGCGGTCGTTCGCCGTCTCTTGTCGATTACGGCCACTTTACGATTACAGGGTTCCACGTATTGCGGGGAACAGTCAAGCAGCAGCCGGCTGCGAGATCTCCAGTCCTTTAATTTCCACTGGCTCAAGGGTCCTCTGTTCGTCAAGTGGTAGTGCTCTCCAAGTGACGGCGAACTACTGTAGCTGGTGTATCGGTAGCAACCTTGCCTGTTCGCTTCAATGAATGTAAAGCAACCAATCGGCGGGCAGATTTTGTGTTTAAAGTGTTGCGAGTTATTTAGGAACAAATAAGATCTTACATCCACGATGTGACACTAACAATTGTGGCTATACCAGGAAGTCAGAGGGAAATAAACAATTTTAAATTGTAGAACATATAAAATACAAGGGGGGAGATTGAATGAAATCCATGAGG
The DNA here is from genome assembly GCF_003444635.1 of Morchella importuna. NCBI lineage: Eukaryota > Fungi > Ascomycota > Pezizomycetes > Pezizales > Morchellaceae > Morchella > Morchella importuna. Next base: position 919,450 of record NW_025763413.1, read on the forward strand.
AAAATAAAAAAAGAACTTATTAAACATTAGGTGAAGTGTACAGAAGAAAAGGAAAAGAAAAAAAGGAGATATAGATATGTATATGCATGTGCCGCTGATTAAGAGCAGTGTATGTAGAGAAAGTAGATTTAAACGACAGAAAAGCGGTGTAACTTAGTACTAATGCTTTCTCCCTTGCTCAAGGCGTGGTCACTGATCAATCTCAACTTCTGCCTCATACTGATGTATCCAAACCTCTCCTGAACGTTCATCTCCTCCTCCACATCTTCGACGTCCCCTTTCTCATCATAAACAATGACAAACACCCTGCCCGGCGGCACCAGTCTCTCAAATCTGGATTGTTCTCTCAAATATGCCAGGTGGTGTAGTAGAACTTCAGAAGGTGGCTTCTCCAACAGCAAATCTCTCATGATGCGTATAAGCTGTTGTGGGCGGTCAAAGACCTTCCTCGTCATCTGACAGAAGTCAGCGACAACGCCCAGGCTGAGATACGGTACGATATCATAGCCGTTGACGAGGGTGTAGATCATCGATTTTGTTCTTTTGGCCAAAGAATTATCCATACAGGCGCCTGATCCGATTGTGAAGCATTCAATTGTACGGCCTTCCAGCGTCTTCGCATTTGTCTCAAACCCGCCATTCAATGCATATCGGGAGAGTAATATCGTAACAAGCGCAGCAACACCCCCGCCGAGCGAGTGACCGACGATTGCCAGCGCGTACGTAGGGTTGGCCGAAAGCGCCTCCCGAATCTGACTCAAGGTGGTCGTGGTTTTGACAAAGTCCAAGGCCGCCGTCCACATACCATGATGTACCTGGTACTTCTCGCCCCAGAGCGTTGCTTCGCAGTATAGTGCATCGAGATCCTTCAGCACCGCATGTATATCGCTCGTCCCCCTGAAGGTGAGCACAACGCGGCGGTATTGGTCATCCACAGCCACAAAATGCTCGAGCTTCTTTGCCATTCCAAGCATATTGATCTCCTTAACGTAGGGATATATCTTGGACGGATGTAAACCGAGCTGACTCTGTATCATAGAATTCTTGGCCGCAAGCTTCATTTCTTTATCCGGCTTTGGACCATTGCTGGCTGGCATCTTGCAGTACGCTGCGGTGGCATAGACAGAGAAGCGACTGAAGAGCTGCATGGTAAGGGTATCCGAACCCATCTCGTACGCCCTTCCGTGTGGCTTGATGTACGGCCCGCTGCGCAGCTGGCAGAGAATGACTGTGAGCATGGTGGTGGTCAGCTCGGCCAGTGTACAGGTCCGAGGGTATACGTTCGAGAGCGTCTCGAGGACTGTGTCAATTATGGCCATTGTTTCGTCGCCGAGGACTTTACGGACAATCATTTGGATGACCCCGAAAAGATTCAGGGTACCCCCGATTTGATTGATGAGGGCCGAATAGGATTTGATGGCTACGACCACTAACGCGGCGGCCGTGGCAGAGAAGGAGCGCAACATCGATCGTAGCAGATTCAGGAAAGTTTTTCTTCAAGGATCAGGTAATTAAACAAAATAAGAGGTAGAACTGATTGGAAACGTCGCTTTACAGGTCGAGTCTGTGTGAGCCGATCGCAAGATGTATAGGTGCTTATGGCGCTAGTAATATGTGTTAGGAAGTTTCGTGGGGTTTAAGAATAACTATGATTATGGTATAAAGATATGGTTCGTGGTTGAAATAAGGTTGGTATCATGGGGTATTTAAAGGATACTAAACGAGGCTGAAAGATATTGGGACTCTCAACCTGTCCCGCAAGTGCTGTTCGGACTGTTGGGGAGTCATAGGCCGCTCAACCTCCCGCACAAGTCCCTACAACCAGGAATCGGACTTTTCCAACAGAACCAACTGCAGGTGACTATCAAGCTGTGAAGATCCAGGCTCAAAGCACAGAGATGTTCCACGGAGGTCGAAGAATTTCCACGAAAGCTGGCGATTATGAATACGGTGGAAAGCAATTCCCGCGACGTTTAGAGTCACCCCCTCAGCCCAGCCTGTAAGGGGAGCCTTAAATGTGCTTCATGAAGTGAGTACTCTATTTTGGAGTGAGCTCTCGATTTCGCAAGCTTTCAAAGTGCATACAATGAGTTCGTGCCCTGGGATCCCTATTTGCGGTAGAGCCCTAGTCACATCCTACGATACTTAGGATCATCGAGATCTATATCAACATTTAGGCCACGATATATTTTTCTCGATTTTCGCAGGATATAAACTTGCCCTTGATAGATGATTGGTTCAGCCAGTCTCGATCATCGCCGGTACAGCTTTTGAAGTGCACATGCACCTATGAACATGCGTATATAACAACACATTTTATTCACGCGCTGGATCGTTGAAGAAATATGCGTAGAAACAGCTCCGTGGAATAGAAAACAAGCCTCATATATCGATAAGGACAATTCCGTTTAGTAGGCTGCCAAGGCAAAGGTTGCACTTAGAAAGACTGGAAATCGATCGGAGGGATCAACTGGAAGAGCGTCCACCTCGTGGGTGAAAGATTCTACCACCGCGCATATGTAAACCTCTCGGGGTTCATCTGATAGTTTATAAAGTATAGTACAAACACGCCATCTCCATCTGTGTCGAAGTAATTCATTGATTGATCGTGCTTTACTCCCAACCGGATCCTTCGGAGTACATATAATACCCTCTCTCGCTAAGATAAGGATAGTTCCGGGTGAGCGTTATGTATCGAGTATTATCTCTATCTACTCATGCGTTCGGGGTTTTGAGTAGGGATTTGGTTGCAACGATATCCGACCATTTAATGAACGCCCGAGTATATATAGCAGGCTCAAGTTCGGGTGGATCATTTGACAGGCCATCCAATTCTTATAGGGTATACATATGCATTTCATATAGACAATATCCTTCTAGCCAGTACTGTAGTCCTGTACTACTCCACCAGGTACGCAGCTCAAAATGCGATTCTGGTTGGTTGACGCCAAGAATCTACTCACTCAGCCGCAGCCGACTTTATGACACCGGCACCGTCTATTCGCCGACTCAGAAGACCAATGGTTCTGCTGGTCCGGCGCTTGGCAATATAAACTGCGCCTCCACTGAATTAACCTGATGGGCGGTAAGGGCTGCTGATACTGTAGGCCTGCCTAGATGCGGTCGATTCTTCTCGAAGCTTTACACTTTAAATCTGAAGGAGAAGTTCTCCTGACAGTTCATCAGATTCACTCAATCAGAATATGGCCCGCCAACTTCTTACCTATGGCCTCATGTGTCAGGCTGCCATTAATACTGTACCGATTAAAGAGGGTGTTAATGGTCACCAGCTCGATCTTAGGTCGATGCTGATAAATATGCATTGCGGAGTTCCCCGCATGCGCGGTAATAAACTTATTGGCTCTTCGGAGATAATAAACTACCATACAGATATCGTGGATTGAAGCAGGTAAACAGATAGAACGTCATCAACCTCTGCCCCGCGGTAGATGGGAAATAATTGTACAAGTAGAGTTAAATATTCTGGAATATTAAGACCCCGAAAACTATTCTCAAGCTTCCAATCTCTCCTGGACGGCTACCATGAGGAGGTTAATTAGTAGTAGAGACGTGTACGTGTATCTGTGTCTACGTCTATTTGAGTAAATATATGCCTCTGTAGCGGCGGTGATCAAGGTCGAGGGGAGGGGGATCGTTTTGAGAAGCCGCTAATTGTAAGTTTTGCAGTAACCAGAGATATATCCCTTAAGCTACATAGCTCTTGGGACAAGTTAATCGCATTTTCTCCTCGCCGGCGACAAAACGGCTCTCTGCATGATATTACTGAAATGTTCAATTGGAAGCGATTTCCGGGCAGGGTAGCGGTAGCCTTTGAAGCTCGGGTACCCGCAGTATAAGAGGCATAAGAACGACTACGTAGTTTATACACCGAGGAAGCCTAGGCCAATGTTATATCAAGGCTTATTCGGTTTCATAACTAGAGTTAATGTCACGCTGGAAATTAGTTTGTTGAGCGCGATATGCCGGACTACAGCTTTCACAACCCTGTATACTTCTATTCTACAGGGATACGCGGGTTACCGAAGATGATGTGTCGTTCGAGCTGCAGTTCAGTCACGCGAGCGATGTTTTAATCTATGTCTCTAATCGTTTCTCGCATACTTATTAATTCCGGCGAGAACCTTGATGGATCCATCAAATAGGAAAGTTGCAGTGGTGTGGGGAGTAGAACTCCACGGACCGTTGTTGTTCATGAGATATCACTCGGTGATATGGGGCGGGCGCTGTCAGCCCTCTTTTCTCCTGGGACCTTCTTGCAGGGCAGTATCAATGAATACGCGAGCGTGTGTTCGTACGTATCTCGAACATATGGTCGGGCTATTCGAGCTGGTAGTACTAGGCAACCGTATCTCCTGGTTGGAATATGGCCCTAGTCAAGCTGGGAAAGTGCATGTTCTCGAGAGTCGACACAATGTTTTAGATATCGAGCATATGTTTAAAAGTTAAATGCCATGGTGTCACTGTGGTCCATATGAGGTTGACTCATTTCCGAGAGCACAGGATAGTTGTGACACACCACACAGTAACGTGATCTGGGAGATCTACATGTAGATACTTCGACGTTAATAGCTAAGAATCAGGCTCAGGCGCGCCTTGCTATTGACGTGGTGATTGGAAAGGTTATGAATCTAGAGCGAGAGCATAGTTTCCCGTCACCACATCGATTGAAACACATTCAAGATGAACTTACTCATGATATAAACTGCGGGGACCGTCCCGTACGTACTTCCTCGTCATACCTGCCCATCATGCTCGGCCAGCCACCTGTTCAACCAACACCGTTACTATTACACAAGACCCTTTTTGCGCACTACTGCATCTCATTCTCGAGTAAACAAGGCATGTAGGAGTATGCTATATAGGATTGGGCGTGAGTGTTGGGTTCGGGATGCTGGGCCTCATCTTCACGTGACTCAGGATGGACGCTAACCAGAGCAAGCTAGAACAGTGTAGCTCCCTCGAGTGATATCTTATGCAGCGCTTACATAAGTAATCCAAGAATTTGTAACTTTCACAGGTATTAAAGATGCGGCACTACATCCTCCCAGGGAACCGTCCGGAATGACCCTTCCGGTAGTCTTCTAATACTCAAAAAGCATTCCAGGATTATATACACCCGCGCTACAATGGTGACGACGGTAAGGAACCACCCCAGTTGTCTCCTATATCGCAATGAGAACATTATTGGACCTATAGGCATTTTATAATGAACCTCAACGGCCGCCAAATAATTCTCCCGAACTGCCGGTTGAGAGTGTCAGTACACAAAATATGAGATCTCATAGTGTCGAGTAGATGAGGGAACACACCTTCGTGATATTCCTTAAATACGTATTCGTATGCTCTAGTTTCTCAGCTCTTGGCCCCGTCGCTGTCTTCTTCTTTGCTCTTATCAAGACCCACACGATAAGATGAATGATGATAAACACCAAATTGGCCAAAAGCATCAAGCAACACGAGAGCCTCCAGAGAAATATTTCGATCCTGGTTGGAAAACTCCAATTCCACGCGCCTGTGTGGATGAGGGAGTAAAGTAGACAAAGCAAACTGTACAGGTTTACGTAGTTCAGTTTACTCTTATAGGTGGTGATGGAAGCGCTGTGCACACTGACAGGTAACGTGTGTTTAAAACCCGATGTATGCATAGCAGACAGCCTTTTGATCGTCGTTTCTTCCATCCGATCAAAGAGAATCTTATGAAGGTGTTTGGCGTTCAATGGATCATTTCGTGTTAAAAAGGCTGAGGTTGAGATCGAAACCTGGTTGGTAATGTCGTCAATTAGTTGAAGACCGTTGGGATTTTTGCAGTCTGGGAATCTTAGTATCTTGTGCGGATCAGTGTCGGAGTCAAGTAAGACTGCAGATTCTATGGTTGGTACTGGATCCGGGGATTTCTGGAGAGTATCCCGTGCTTGATAGCTGTAAGTGATCATCTCACCGTTGATTTCGAACTTAAAGTAGCGGATAAGGCTGTTGTTGTTGACCTTTAATTCTGTTTTGGTTTTGGGTCGATGTTGAGGTGCTATCGATAGGGTTTTAACTCGAGTGGGAGGAGAAGGCCGCCCTCGGAAAACAAAGGTGGGCTCTATATTAGCAAGATAATGCAAATAGAGGCAGGCATCGTCGTCCAGCAACCGGGGTGATAAGGAAATGGGTTGCCGAACATTGTGGGGCTTGCGCCACCAGAACACATACATCATAACACCGAATACCACATGTGTCAACACATTTAATTCCAACGAATTTACTGGGAGTCCAACAATGATTCGTAAGGTACAATTCATCACCATTCACCCAGCCTGTATACACACCAGGAGCTTGGCCAGTGCGTCTGTCTTCGAGCGGTCGGCGACGTCAGGCTTGATTTTGGCGAGCTCAGACGCACTGAGAACGCCTGTGCTGAATAGCTGGAGAAGTCCCTCTGATGTTATCTTGACAGTTGATGCGTTTACCGAATCACCAGTGAGAACGCTGATATATCCACCCATGAGGGTGAAGAAGGCGTCCTCCATTATAAAGTCGATGGAAGTGACTTCTGTGTCTTCTCCTACGATTGATAGAAACCAGAACCAGAGGTTCAACAAAATCGAAATGATGACGAAGCATATTCCCCTTTGCCAAAATGCTGAGTAGCCACCAATGGCTGTAGCTCTACAAATTGCCCCGGAAAGCCGCTTGTTGCTCCTTCAAACTCTTTTCTCACACTTTATCACCACATCCATATTATGCTCTACAGTCTTTTCGTCCTCCCCCATAACGTATTTTTGACTCATTTCGCGACCTTCGAGTAGTGATTCCTGGGCATCATGAACATCCTCTGCTAGTCTGGTTCTGGCCAGTGTTGTGTTTGATGGAATGAGCACAGCTTGACATAGAAGGTCTTCGGCTCTCTGGACGGAGAGCTACATGTGCTCTTTGGCTGTCAATCGTCTAATCTCACGTACAAGTCTTCTTGCCTCTCGATACTCGTGGTAGGACTCGCCGAGGATAAATTCAGGTGCTACTAGAGCCACTAGGACAGAGTATCCTTTATTCTTGAGAGAACGAAAGAAGGTGGGGTTCTCGATGATGTTTGGGTGGAGAACCGTCCAAACCGCCAAAGTCAACGTGATGCTGCAGTTTATGATGAGATCAAGGGTCCCACGACCCTTGGGATTGTGTGTGAATGTAGGCTCGTACCAATCGGAGTTATCTGGCAGTGGTGACGAGGAGGACGTTGGAAGTGATATAAGAGCTATCAGAGCTAGAGGGATAAAGGTCAGAAGTGTCGAAACCGCTAGGGTCATTGGCAAGCGAGACGGCATCTAAGCTAAATAAGCACCCGATTAATTAATTTTAAGGATTGAAATTCTAAGAAGGTATTTGCATACATAATCGCAATGGCCGAAGCCCGGCTGGATAGACCACTACGGACGCAGTCGATTCTTGATGCGGAATGTAAAAGGATCACCACAAGGGTACTTAACAATGGGGCTTATTTATGAATAGCTATCAGATTCTGTGATAAGAGCCAGTAAGAGTTTGGTAATACTGATCTTGTCGGTATTTCAGTGATGGTTTTCATTGTTTAAATACCCACATATCTACACGTGTCACTAAAGGGTCTTTACTAAAGCAATGAAATTTAAAAGAGACTGAAGAGCCGATACGGGCTGGAACTCTACACCAAGGAGCCTGTTTGTTACTATTCAACTAGTCGATAAGCATTCTCTCTAGGTTTAGGTGGGTTTGCGGGAGGCAAAGTATGCATACAGAACTGGGATTTGGTAGGGCGTACCAGCATTTTGAAATAATGTCACTTCTCAGTGAGTGTCTCAGTCTTGTCAATTTCTGCGCATCTGACATATGGCTACGGAAAACCTTGATTTTACGCTCTAAGTGTCTGCAGGTCATTGCGGTATTGATTGCATGGCGATACATGTATTTACGTATATCATTAGTATTACTATGAATCATTATCCGTCAACTACGTCTGCATACATATACTACAGCGCGAGGTAAAAAGTGAAGGCTGGGAACCCATTTTACACCAAAAATGCTACTTTTCAACGTGGCCCTAGACCACCAATTATCATAAATAATCTCCGAGAATTGGAGAAGTATATTTCTTGCATGTCAAGAATTGACTTATCAGCTCAAAATTAAACTATTATTCCTCTAGCATGAGCTATGTTGATTTTATTGTGTTGAGTTGCCAAAAAACACGCCAAGACCACATATTTGTATGTGATGTAGCCGAATCTCCAAATTGCTCTACTTCTAGCTCATGTACTTTCTTTCATATCTGACCTGAGAGAGTGTCCTTTTAGATATATTAAATTTGGTACCCAAAGTCTTACTCTATAAAGCCTTGTTTATTCCCGATCGCAATTGGGATGTTTGTTTTCGTTCTGTTTAAGCTAATTTTGGTGTATTTTTGGTTGCCAGCCTTCAATTTTTACCTCGCGCTGTACATATCAATAACATGCACTAATATACATCCTCACCACCCGCCCAGCTGTAGGAATGGCTCACTTGATCAACTATGCAATTTCGTACAAAGATCTCGATTGCCAAATTCGGTTACAGTTTAATTCGATGTCTCACATAATAGACCTTTCGGTAAACTTGATGGAGTGTAGCACACTATGTAAAATGGCACACTTCTACGATCAAAAACGACATCGTGTCGTTTTGCGTTAAATTTTGCTCTACAGCACATGTACCGAAAAGTGAAACCGCCCATGACCTTTTCAGTCAGTTGAGAAATCGCAATTTCGGGCTGGTATTGTTGCTGCACTTATTACTTTTTTTAGTTCTTTCCCCAACTGTTCGTTCTAACCTCTACGTCACGGCATTCTTTCCTTAGTACAACTAAGAATCACACAGCTTGATTCCAGTATACGAGTAGACGTTAGTACTCACGTGAATCTCCGAAACGCAGAACTACAGCGATTTTCAAAAAACATTGACAATGCTTACATATGAAGCTAGTAGGGGGATTTCAAATCATTATATCACAATTGGTATCTTTGGTCAGTTTTTATATTATCTACGGGACTTGCCTAGCGTCATACTTAGAATCTCCCGCACTTAAGACCCAACTCTCTGTCCGGTCGAGCAAAAGAGTTAATGCCTTAATATATTTTGAGTGGTATAACATAGGTATTATCTAAAACTCCGAGACATCAGTCTGGTGATCTCACATAACACAGCATCCTGGAGATTCAAAAACCCTATTATATCCTATTGAGCTCTATATGGAGCATCATTCTCATATACAATAAAATAGAGTGGTATTCTCATGGGGACTCTTGCATATGAGCCTCTGAGTCACACTTGCACGCACAGCGCATTCCGGACCCAAAGTGTTTGATAAGAATTTGTTCTAGATCGAGTGAGTTACCGAGTGACCGTTGATGACGCACCCCCGCGATACATGCCGGGTGCTGCACTCTGTTGGATATGTGCCATGGGATCCTTTCTAATTCCCTGATGACCGCGGTTCATCTTGGGACGAGCATTTGCTATGACCGTAACCCTGATTCCCTGTATCTCCCCTACTCCCTTCCTATCTATCCCCGAAGCCTTGATCCCTCATTAAGGTCCAGTGATTTGTCTACGGCGAACGGCCACGCGCCATTGTCCAATGAGGCTAGGTGGTGGCTTGACGGAGGGCCCACAGCGGCAGGGATGGCGTTCGTTGTTGGTCCCTAGAGCTGTGTAGTTATCTATTTTGGGGTTTGGCAGGGGGGGGGGGGGGGAGGCCCATGCTGTGGCTGGGTTGGGGTGCATGCTGAGATCGATGTAGTGTGCTGGAGGAAGAGGGCACCGGGGCGAGGCCAGCACTGCGAGCCCGACACTGCGAGCCCGACCTATGCGGCTCAGATATAGGCCGTCACAGTCGGGAAGAGCCTTGTGCATCGGTTCAATAAAGAGAGCGTAATCACGTGCTACCGTAATCCGCAGCTAGCGCTCATTGCAATCAGTATTTGTAAAAATCGAGACCATTGATCGACTGGACTCAGAGATTCGAACGCTACCATTGTAATCCGGGTAAGTTCGGATTCTCAAGTACTTGACCCAGCATCTTCCAAATTATTTCCATGACGAAAGGTGCTTAATTACCCATGTACCAGGTGCAGTATGTTCTTCGGACTATCAATGGCCTTGTGCAGCATATCGAGAGCAGAGTATGTGTATGCATGGTGCATATATATATAGGAACTCCTGGACGACATCCTGGCTCCTCTCTGGTGAAGAGACGTCAAACGCCATAGTCATGCTGTCTGTAGTTTACGCCGGTAATAGGGGGTCAGGGCGCGGCAAAGAAGAGTCGGTGTAGCACATGAGAGAGTCGGATAGGGTCCTGACTGATAGGCGGGGCGGGGTCGTCCAACACTGTTTATAATATGGAGCATTAATGTGCTGGATGATGCAGTGAACTGGAAGGAGTGACGGGGGTTCCGGTTTGAAGCGACATGTGAGGTATCCAGGAGATAGATTAGGAGGTTTTTCAGTTTGGCTTGATCTTTTGGCACTTTCAGATTTGCTATGTACTTGACTTTGAATATATATATATCCGCCAAGACCTTGTTTAGGAGGAATGGTTCTATGCGCAACGTAAGTGTATCTCCCTTAAATTTTGAGTGCTGGAATTCCTGGTATACTAATCGATTTAAACATTAGATGCTATAAGGAGCAAATGTATTGTGGGGTGAGAGCCTAGAAATTAAAGAAGGAAATTGAGTAAGAAACAATTAACTGCATTAGATAGAAAGTCTCGGTATTGATCACCGTCATTTGCGAGTGATATTCCGTGTAGCTGTAGACAATACAACCTTGGCAAGTGCTAGTGCGGCTAAAATATTTGGAATTAATGGTCTGGATCGCTTATTACTGAGTTTTATGTGGCTGTGATATCTGCTGTCGCTACATATGTACTGGCTCCTTACAGTACTTCAATAGGCCGGGTCGATACATGAAGCCTTTGAGACGCGCAGGCCCCCGAAGAACCGCACTCATTGCAGTATCTCGCGTTCACAAACCTCGATCTAAACATGATAGTTCTCCCTTACAGTGTGGCACAAGAGGCGGGGCGGACTGCTGGCTGTACTTCGAGGCTAGCCGCCCTACGTTGGTATCAGCTGTCTCTAGAACGCCAGTAAATGCATCAATTGACGTATTTCCCATGCATGGAAATCTTATTTGTTATTGATGCATCAACTGTCAGGGCCCGTTTAAAGGTTTTCCTATCTATGGTTTTACTGCTACCTTTATCCCATGGCCCGTCAAAGCTGAGACTTTTTCGTGGGGGCCAAGAGTCACACGAAACCCGAGCGAGGGATTGGCCAGAGATCGATTCAAATGCGACAGTTGATAACGATAACGATTTGCCCCCACGAAAAGGGTCAGGATGTCTTGAGTCTTGACGGACTACCTATAGCTCGAGAAGCTATAGTAGGTAGGTGTGTAAACTTCGGCGTTTGTAGCCAATCAATCTATAGGAATTGGGAGATCTACTCCCATAATGGTACTAGCGCCTAGCCTGACGGTGGAATTTTCTCTAATTCCCATACAAAACAAGGTCCTCTGAAGTTGACACACCCACCCCCTATGCCTTCTCGCGCCATAGTACTCGCGTGTAGGGGAAAGAACCAGAAAATGCAAATGTCGATTTTGTATGGCAGATCGGCGCCACTCTATACAAATAATCCCTGCTTTCTCACTTGCATTTTCTGGTTCTTTCCCCTACACGCGAGTAGTAGTAAATGTAGGTATGTGGCTACACGGGGGATCTCCGGGGATCAGGGGACATCCACGCAGGTACAGACCGATAAGCGAGTGCGGAACGGTACATACAATACCGCAGAAACTCGCCAACTTGATTATCTCCGTGCAGGGATTTCTTCATTGATGATTGGCTGAAAGGCAGAGATCAGCTTCAGATATTTCCTCTACAAGTTAGTTTTTGGTCAGATCCGCTAGCAAAGTTCGTGAGTTTTTGCGGTATTCGTGCAAGCCACAAGGCAAGGTTGGCGTCGGGTGAGGCGCTCGGTTAGTCTCGCTCCTACACACACTTGGCAAAATTAAAGTCAGCCCACTCATTTTGGTGATCTCGCTCCAGGGTGCAGGAGCCGTCATGGTGAGGGTATATCTCCGCACATTTCACTCCCACTCAAAATATCACTCTTGGCGAGCCTACTCCTCCAGGGCGACACATCTTTTATTGAAAAGAAAAACTATTGTCCTCTAGAGTTCTCTATAGAGTACCATCAAAAGATTTTGTTTTAATTTTTCGGGTTATTGTGAAAAGCCTTAGGGATGCGTACTTTGGATGAGACCGGGATGTGGGTTTTTGGCTCCGTGCGCCGTACATACCAGCTTGGGCCTCACCACAATTACAATGATGTATGTACATGTAATTAACATCTAGCACACCCTATGATATAATCCTCGTCTTGCTTATTATATAAGTGCCAGTGCATCTTTACTTCTGTAACCGCTCCATCCTATGCAGTCCTCTCACAGCCAATGGCATATTGTTACTTCCATCTACGCAATTCTTCCTAGCTACAGCCCTGTATTTTGCGTTTGCCAAACTCTATCTACTCATTTAGAGTACCTGTGAATAACTGTACATATATGGGTCTTTGAACTCTCCCATGAAGAAGTATTACATTCAGAGACCATTCACTCACATACTAACTTGGTAATGCTACGGAATTATTCAAGACAAAACAGAATATACAACAACTTTTGATGATCCATAACCCGTTGTTTCGCTACATCCCTTCACAAAACCGAATTACCTCCTAGCGCCCAACAACAAATCTTCAATCTCCTTCTCCTTCGTCGCCGCTGTCTTAGTCTCTTTGCACAATTTCTTATGCCCACCCCTCTTCCAATCCCTCTTCTGACACTCAGTCCCGCAATACCACCACTCGCGGCACCCGTTACAAAGTCGCAACGCGCCCACTGTCTCCTCAACCTTTCCACATCCAATGGCATCACATGCCTTCTTCTTCACCTCCCCCTCACTCTCAACTAGCCACTCCTTCATTCCCGGGACGTCCCAAACTCGCTTGTACATGAGGTAGAATGTTAACTGGCTACGCAGCTTGTTCTGGTGATAACTGATAGTGGTTCTCCCGGTGGATAATGCCTGGTAGATGTATGTGTTTGAGTGGTAAGCCCGACGAAGGCAAAAGAGGCTGAACTTGCTTGAGCCATAAAGAATGAAAGAGGCGAGAGTGAGGGTGTACAGGATCATTGGGTGCTTGTAGGGCTGGAGATTGAGCGGTGGTGCTGAATTTGGATCGATATCAGATTTCTTGTAATGGGTGATATCTGGAAACCGTTAGTTAATTATGTATTGAATGGACTGGGTATACTGGAAGAGGTAAACCTAGAAAGGCAAGGTCGGGGTTGTAGTTAGGATGAGTGGAACACGCTGGGCTGGCACGGTTCAGAGAGCTAAGGCAGAAATTCAAGGCTTCAAGGGGGCGTTTGCGATTGATAAGAACAAGTGCAACGCGGTTGCGAAGATCTAATCATTTGTATTAGGACCGGATAAACTGAAACTGATTAACTGAGCGAAATATTCAACCACACCGCTAAGATCTTCGGAACGAGATAACGTTCCTGGGGACTCGAATAAGAACCGATCACAGAACTTGCAGTCCTGAATTAAGATTAAGGTGCCATCACTAGATATACCCCAGACATAGCTTTAAAAGTCAGTTTAGATTATCACCTGGGAAGCACTCTAGAGTGGATATCTTACTCTGGGTCGCCCCATCCGCATATCTCGCACATTCTGAAATTTGAGGAAAGTGATAACAAGCTCGGCTGGCCAGCTGGCCAGCTGGATGGAGGACTGTTATATAAAAATCCAACGGTGTTGGAGGCCTGAATGTTGAATTATCAGAATCTGATAAGGCAAAACACACGCACCCACCACAACCGCACCCAATTAGGTACAGCTACTCAGTAAAAGTATTCGTGATATAGTTTTAATGTCAGTGCGCAGTGTGGCGCTCTTCATTAATTTGGGTGTTATTAGTCACCGGGAAAGTCTTCTCTTGGGGGGTTCTTGATGGTCCGCCGTGGTTACATATGGAGAAATGTCACTTTTGCAGAGTGGCTGTAATTACCTGATTAGTGACAAAAGCTACTCCAACGTTCATCAAGTTTCTGGATATCGTTGCAACAGGCATATTCTTGCAACCATGAACACATTAATAGTATTGTATTTAAATAACCTGGCTAATTAGTGCCGGCAACGGTAGTGATTACCCACTTTATTCTTGGCTGAGTTCACCGGAATAGCGGTTTCTTCGACGGACATCTCTCCAACTCGATGGAAAGGCTTCTGCCCAAAACCAGTGATATTAAGTGACAGTCTTAGTAAAGCAGTTGCGTTTACCTTATAGCCACCCCGAAGGAAGCATTGCGAATAGGCGCATACGGGTCCGCTGGCGTGTGCTGCTGTGTCTACGCGCCATGTGGAAAGTGGAGTGTCTCCCAGGCCACCACCTAAAATTTCAAACTTCGATATCTGATATACCTTAGAGACAAAAGCCAGAGGATCATCGTACGGCCAGTGGGGATGGCTGAACATTATATCCCACACCCGCGCTAACACACTCCCTCATTGATAATCTCGCACGCTGATAGGTTCTCCACTCACATCGCGCCTTTACCTCCTTCCTTCCCTTCAAACGCTCATGCGATCCCTCTTCCCACTGCTGGAGGAGACGTACATTACTTAACCCCACCCACAGATGATCTGAATGTACACGCTTACCAGCAGAAAATGCAAGCAACGGAAACAGGGATTGTTTGTATGAGAAAACGGCGCCACTCCATACAAATTATCATTCCCCTGAGCAGCTGCATTTCCTGGTTCTTATGCTGGTAAGCGTGTATACACACCCCGCACCGGTACTAATCTCCTCGGGAACACGTTCTCCCTTACCCGGAATCTTACCGTACCTTATTGGCTACGCAAAAGTAAAGTTCAAAGCGTTGGCACTAGCCACTATTCTTCACTAATTCAAAGTACATAGCGGTGAATTGAAACTCAATCGTTGTGAGGAGTTCCATCAAGTTGGAGTGAGGAAAGTTTCGGTTATTTTTACCTCTATACAAGAGGACGATATATAGACAGGTGAAGCTCTAAATCCAATGATCGCGGATCTGGATGTCATGTGGTTGGCCCCTTAGCCCCACATCACATGCGACGGTATTGTTGGACTACGAAAATAACGCAAATTTCTATGTGAATACGATCCTAGCCGCCCCACGAACATTATCCAAATTTGACTACAAGAGGACTCAATATATCCAATTTTATCTTTGATATCCCTTGTGATTGTGAAGTTATAGCCGTTCAAAGTTGCAGTTTTTGTATGGTTGCTACGGGGATGCGTAGTTATTTTTGAACCTGCCAATACATGTTATTTGTAGTAGTGCGGTCAGGCCCAATCAAATGCAATGTTCTGAGCTGTACTAGTACTTACCAAATATTTAATTATAGGACGAATACTTAGCCAGGCTCGTAGTTACCACCCACCCTCTGTCATAAACTTAAAACGTTTAGTAATTAGTTACGGTATACAGCCAGGGTCAACGATGCGCATCAACCAACACAACAGGAGGGTGGTAACCCAAACTACACAGCCACGTTCTACTCATTTGCTCCGGATACCGTAGTACGAAAGAAGGTTGCTGGTACTACTACAGCTCATGCCAACCTCCCTCGTAAGTAATAATCAGCAAACACCGTGTGAAATGAGCATTGACAGCGCTTAAAGAAGCACAACTGCTATTATATATGGCTAGTACCTGGCATTGTAGCTCTGCCTGACTGTGCAAGGGATAGGCTTGGTGAAACGTTGGACGACGTCATGATCACTGGTCCTGTGAAACATATATACCACCCAATAGCTTGACAGTTACTTCAAGATTCACTTGGGAGTAAGATACACCGATTGAGCAATAGAAGAAGCAAGTTATGATAATGAAAGACATTTTCATCGACAGCTTTCATCCCCCGCAATTGGCAAAAGAGAATCAAGATCAAAACTAGCAGGTTCAAAACCTCATGATGCGTGTACTTGACGAAATAATCAATCGTAAGCTCATGAAACATAAGAAAAGCATACCACTCCCAATCTCACAGATCCGCCTAAGCCGTTAAGCGGAGCTAGGTTCCCGGACCACAAGGGCTCCCCGGACAGCTGTTCCTATGGCCATAAATACAACATCCCCCCTGCGGATTGCACTCGTGAACGTCCGTCCAGCACCTATTTTGGCTACTGGTGCAGCTGGTGACGGCAGCGCAGGCGCCGCAATACTGGCCTTGCCGGGTTCCCACGCGACAACTACACCCCGGAGTGCATTGACGCTTGTCAAGCTCGAGCCCGTCTGCAAAGGGTGAAGCATCGCGAGGTGTGAGGGCAATGTCTTCAGCGGGTATCGCAGATGCGTAGGTGAGCACGGCGGTGCATGCCAGTGCAACGGTGAACAGAAGATTAGAAGGATGCATGGCTGAAGTGAAGATCGGGTACTTTCTGGAAGAAAGATGAAGAGCTCAGGCGACGGACGAGGGGAGGAAACGTGAAGCGTCGGTCTTCAAGTAATGTGAATAATGTATTGAGATGATGAGTAGAGGGTTCGCTGCCGAGCTAAGCTGTAGGAGCGTTGGTGCCTTTTATAAATCTCCTGGTAATAACCTGTATCCACTCTAGGCAGCTACGATGTAAGAACCGTCTACCCTACTTCGAAATCAAGGCTAGCAGCTTGAGAGAACTGAAATACCGTTATAACTAGTAGAATTACTATTAGCGGACCTGATCTACACCTTTCAACCAATCGTTAAGGAGCTAACCCCTGGCCGGAGATAGCTTTTGCGGTAGATGACAGCCAATATCTGCAAGGCGTTTTCTAAAGCCATCGGAAATGTTCGATACGAGCCTAGGATGCAGACACATGCAAGAGCGTTCTGCGGGGCCCACGTGGGTTCTTGGGTAGCACAGGAATTAAAGGAAACCAACGCCATCAAGTCCTCCCGTTAGAACCGTTTGTATATTTGCTCTTCTCTTAATGTGATGCTTCTTTGAAGAGTTCACCTATGCGGGGTAAAGGTGGACTGCGGGCTTCAGGTTGGCCAAATGCATACGGATACGAGCCATATGGAACTGCACTTCGGGAGAACGTTATATTCTGTAGATCCCAAACAGTTTAGGTAAAAAGGTCCGGCGTAATATATCGTCAAAAGCGGTTGGATTATTTGCCGAAACTGTCTGGCATCTACCGGAATATGTAGCATTTCGCATGAAATTGCACGACAACCTGCAAAAGAGGCTTCACGAAATATGTCCCAGATCTCATACGAGGTGGGTGTGTCAGTCGGAGGATTACAGTAGTTCACCGTCACTCGAAGAATACTGCCAGTTGACGAATAGGGGTTTAAGGTATACCAAGGAACAGCTATTGGTTTCTGCTCATTGGTATTGACTCAAACCCTCTTGTTATTCAGAAGGGGGTTTCGTCGAGTGACGTTGGGCGACTGTACGTTTTCGACGGAACACGTGGGAAATATTACGGTTTTTCTTTCTTCTAAAACCGTTTCGATAACAGAGACTTTGCAGGATGATTGGGAAGACGTCTATAGGTCTTTACGGGCTAGGATGAAAACTGGGTGACTATTAACAAGGATCCTTACACAATAGGAATCAATGAAGAAGATTGCTTTGGAACTTGGATGTTTTCTGTAAAGACGCATTCCCTGGCTCCTCGGACACCCCCTTCCCTCGCACATTTGATGATGATTGCTTTAGAAGAAGTAGAGAAGCTGGTTACAACGTCGATCATCTTCTTTTTACGTTAACGGTCTGAGTGAGGGGGGTGTCCGAGTAGATCCGGATTCTTCTTCAACTTGTTTTCGCCCGCACCTCGTGAACGACTGTTAGTTTCGCAGTTCACGCACCTACCCACCCATGCCTCTTGGGTTATATGATTTTCCTATTAGCTTACTTGATTTGAGGAACCTAGAAAAAGCGGTCGACCAGACCATGCCGAATATTGAGTCAGGCTTGCCCTTATTGATTAATTGATTAATTATTTCAGGCTTAGCCTAGTCATAGGGCCGAATCGGCCTGGGGTCACCATGCTTCTCAGTTCCATTTCCTCGACAGGTGTCAAGCGTTTACTGTAAGGAGGAAATTCAAAGGAACAGTGAATTCGTCGCGATACCATGTGGTTAGAACCGAACAAGCGACAGCTGAATAAAAACAGAAAACCTTGGTGTTTATCATAATAATGTGCGAGTGATATTTGGTGCGGCTGTGATAATGATTTTGACAGGCGCTGAACTGCTAAGAGTTTCTAGATCAAGTACATGTTCGGTGGTTTCCTGCAGTATTCTGGGTGGCTATGATAGATGTTGTAGCTATACAACTCTCCTTACAGTATTTCACCAGCTGCTTGCGTACGCGACTTGTTTGGGTCGTGGTCTTGGGACCTAGCACATGAGTCACCGGCCCTCAATTGGCCCAGTGAAAGCTATAGTTGGGCCTAAATGAACGTTGCCACGGCCGCCAATCAAAACCACAGGTACAACGCCGGTCTCGAAGGCAGTGACAGGCGAAGAGGTTATCCACCCACAACGAGAGTTGACGGACCACAGGCATGCACGAAGCTTTGGGTATTACAGGGTGATATGCCCCAATTTGAGGAAACAAGAAGAATGGGACGATCTTCACAGTGGCGGGTGTGGTGAGGGGCACTGGGTGAGGATGAACTAGGGCTCTAAAAATGCCAAAATGCCCAAGCGATCATTCCCATTGATGATACGGTTTCTGGTAGCTTTGGGGTGACGCATAAGAAATTGATAATCCTCACCTTCAGCACCACCCCGCTATCATCACCCCGCAATAAGCACCTCTCTGCCAGTTCAGAGTCAAGTTTGCCATCAACCTCACTACCAGTACCGCTGGCATCAACCCCGCTACTTGTGCCTCTGCTCTGCCATTAACCTCGCTACTAGATATATTATCCTGTAAAGAACAATTACAAACCGACAACAGGTGTAACGGCCACCCAAAATCAGAACCGTTCTAAGTTTAGTAGTTCTTGGTACTTACAGTCGACTCTCGATATAAGGGTACGCCCTAGACCGGTAATCGGTACCCTTATAGGGCGTGTACCCTTATAGTAAGGGTCAATTTGTACTCCAAAAGCCAATAAGGACCGTGAAGTCGTATTCTTATAGGGCGAGTATTCTTATAGAAGGTACCCTTATAGCGAGAGTCGACTGTAATTATAAGCGCCTGTCGAAGTGGTCAGAAGTGCACATAATATCACTCGGGGGTATTGATCAACGCCAAGATATTCTCCTAATTTGGTACAATTATCGTTTTTTTATTGTTAGACACGGCAGTATATCCAAGGGCGCAAACCGGTTTGTATTTAGTCAAAAACGGTATCAACTATACCATTATCAGGTACATTGTGCGAGGCGCGCCCAGTCTACTCAATGCAAAGTTATAGTCTATATAGGTAACCTCTACAGCGCCCACAGCCCCAGTCCAAAGACGATCCTTCAGTCTATCCTGGGCGTCATTGCGTATGCATTTTATACCGGGTCCTTCTGAAGGCCCAAACAGTTGAAGCATTAAGTTCAAACATGTAAACTGTACCAGCCGTATCCTTACCGTTAGGCTTTGTACCGGTTTAGACCACTAACTCAATACTACATTATATCCATTCACTGAGAGACAGGCTGTCACGCCAGGTTCGTGGTGATTTGCATTTGCTCCTTATGGCTGATCACACTCATTCGAGCTAATATCTCAATGTCCCGACGGTACAATTTGGAAAGATAATTTACTTGTACTGGGAGCTGACGCGGGAGGGTTAGGCTATCTTTATATCTTACCCTTTTCATACTCTGTAGGAGATAGCTACCAAAGAATGGTGTGTTAGGAGAGATGAATTACCAAAGATAATATTCTATGAGGGCCGACCGAATAAGGAAAACCTTCAGCCACGGTAAGACGAAAACGCCTTACTCCCCTAAACCAGGGCGCTCTTTGAAAAGCTCTTCGAACGAAGGTTCAGAAAGTTCAGAAATCTCTCATTTGAGATCTATCAGTGTGAATGTTAAAAGTTAATTCTTTGTAATCCAAGCTTCTACTGCTTCGCGGAATTGATACTTGAGTAAGAGTATCTTGTGAGACTCCGCATACTCTTCAAGGGTTTTACCTCGTTATGATTTACCACTTCTGGAGCTGTAGGATACAAGTTCAGGTGGTGTTACTAGTAGTAGAGTACAGATATAGAATATATAGTACGCAGTGAAGGAGGGTATGAGTGAGGGCTAAGATTGTAAGTTTCTTCTAGTTGTTCCAGGTTTCTTTGGGCGGGAAGAGGTGAAACTGTTTTGGAACCCAGTTTTTATATGTCTGCAGTGAGAGCTGTTTAGCTCTTCTGTACGGTGGTTTATTCTAGTTTTGTTCTGACAGATTTTAGATATCCCTTGAGTGGTAATGGTATAGGCGATTGAAATAATGTTATCTTTAAGAACCGGAGAACCATAATTTAATAATGATTAAGTAAGGCTCACACGGAGGGAAAGAAAGTGCCTGTCTCTTCGTGACTGGTATCGGAAGGGGGTGACTGGTGTATGAAGGAGGTGACTGGTATCGGATAGAAGGCAGGAGAAGGTGACTGAGGGAAGGATCCGCATCTGTTGTAAATTAGTTTATACGGAGCTCTGCGACCTTGATTACTTAGATGAATATCATAAGACTTACCTCTCACATTACTACTGTTCAGTTAACCGTTCTTGACTACCTGCTTCTATTAAGAAATGAATACTCTTGAGATTCATGATATATATCAATTTTTTCGGGTCCAATCTTATATTATACAAAGACAGGTATCAATACTGTGTAAGTGCTAAAACATATAAATATTAGTATAGGATAAATGATGATCATATGCGAAGACATAGACCTCCGGTGCTTTGAATCAACTTTGTGTTTCTTGGGTTACTTGCGAGACAGAGTCCGGTGAGTTGAGGTGAAGAAAAGCATCGAGTTCCGATGCCATAGCTAGGCCTGTAGGAGCATAAGATAAGTGACTAAGCCGTTTGCTGTATAAAGGTGACGAAGTCATATAGTGACTAAATGACCGGGTCTTTTAAAATTGTCATTTATATGACCACCGTTAACAAATGACTAGTCATTTAGAGCTAAATGGCCATTGTTTTGCTTCTAAATTAAACGATTCACTACGGATACGGCATCTATATCTCTGTCCATCGTTATTTATCTCGTATCTGCTACTACCAGGGCTGCTGCTACTGCTACTGCTGCTATTAGCGGTGGCTTTACTAATTGGCACGATGGATCTGACCTACTTGTTACTGGTGACGATGGTGGTAGTGATGGTGTTGTGAATGACGAGGATGATGGCGAGGTTTTGGAGAGAAGAGGTGGGGGGGGGGGGTAGGTATCTTTATAGCTGGAGGATTAGAAATAGGGTTTCACTAGCGTAAAGTTAAAATTTTCAACCAAAATCTACCGTCATTAGAGTCTTTTTGCCAGCGACCGTAAGAGTCGTTAACACTAAGTTGAAATACCCATGACTTTGGTGCATGCATTAGGGGGACCTAGGCCTGCATGGTATGAGGAATACTCTCGGGGGAGAGTTCTAGGGATTGGTATTCTAAATATTTGACGGTGTATTCTTAATCACGATTTTCAAAAAGTGATATATGATACGCATCCTGCATGTACAAAAGTCTTGGGTATTTCGGTTTAGTGTTAACGACTTTTGTGGTCGTTGGCTAAGTGACTCTAATTAGTAGAAGATGGCGAAACAATTTTCCTCATCTATTCTTATACCCTAGAGGACAACGGGTCCAGGGGCAGAGGTGGTGGACAAGCTACAGAGTGTCTATGGATGAGTTTAGAGGGTTGGGGGGAACGAAGAGTAAGGAGTTGGAGATTGAGCTGGAGGTGAACGTGGAGATTGTGGGCAATAGTTTGAAAGTGAATTTGGTGCAGAG
The DNA here is from genome assembly GCF_003444635.1 of Morchella importuna. Classification (NCBI taxonomy): domain Eukaryota; kingdom Fungi; phylum Ascomycota; class Pezizomycetes; order Pezizales; family Morchellaceae; genus Morchella; species Morchella importuna. The sequence continues at coordinate 941,531 of NW_025763413.1, forward strand.
GGTGGGGTGAGGAGGCCGGTTGAAAGCTATGGGGCTTCCGTTTCTTTCCTTTCTCTTTCATGTTTTATATTCTATTAATTGTGACGGTGCTTTTCATTTTCTTATGACCATACTTTTTGTGCTACATGGGGAAATGGGGACAATGAATGAATTTTTTTTTTTACCACTTAAGGCGGTGACGCGGACCAGTTGGCCGAAGATATTGAATCAATTTATTCGCACTGCTGTTATTGGACTATCTAACTCCGCCAACATCACAAACACAGTCTCCCTGTTGACACTCCCCCTCACCACCGAGAACATACCAAACGGACTACCCACAATACTTTTATCGGACAGAAAAAACGGTAAATCACAAAACAACATTCCCCACCAAAAATCATTGAACAGAGGAATTCAATGCTTGATTATATCTGCCCAACACATCGTTTAGCGAAATATGTTTGGACGCGGTATTAGGGTTAACACGCAGTCTTGGGTTACACGACATCCGGACACAAGTGAGCACTCGGCCGGCTTGGCAACAACCCTAACCCCGTCTCGATCAATTTTCATAATGGCATGTTCGAATATATTCTGAGGAAGGAGAACGAGCTGGTCCCGCACAGGTTGAATGATATATTGATTGGTTGATAAATTGAACCCTCCACCTATGGTGCTTCACCCTCCTCCCTCTCACCGCTCAATCCCTGAATGACGAAAATGAAAGGAAAGAAGGGATAAAGAAAATAAAACAAATGCAACTATTCCAACACAATTTCGCTCATCCCTCTCCTCCCGTCTAGGCTTCTTTGACTGTGTATAGCTCCCCCAAGCCTGAATCATGTACCTGTGCAAATTTCTCTTTCCTAATTGATGGACCCGTCTTATCTTTTCCTTTTAAGATATTTGCTAACGGGGGTGCCCGTGTGCCCTATGCTCTCCAGTTTGGTTTTCTTTGATTGTTATTGTCTGATCTTCTCTGTGACGACGCTATGCCCATTTTTCTACACGAATACCTTCTCGCAATGGCGCCCCTAGCTACACGGTTCGTATGGGATGAAGTATTGCTTTAGCCATTCCCATGTTCGCGAATCGTTTCGACGTGCAATATTCCATAAGCAGGCATGATGACCTTTTCGCAGGGGACAGTAACGCCACAACGGGTCCAGGTGAGTGATCACACAGGGTGAGATTGATTCAAAGGATTGATAAAGAAATCAAGGAACTTACTAGCACTAGCCGCCGTCTTGGCCCCCACAATACCATTTTTTTCTCTGGCGTGAGTTAGGTTTGTGTTGACAAGGATCTTGGACACTCCCACGTGATATATCACCACCGTGCTGTGTTAACTAATACTCTAGACCATTAACTCTTCATTCTCGCTACGAATTCCTCCGCTTCGGGTGGGAACGTAACAGCTCCCCCCAACAACTAGTTGTCATTCATCCGGAATCTCACCAATGAGATCCATTGTTCTCTATATCCAATATGAATTAAGTTGAATGTTTCAATTGGGAATAGTGGATAATACTTGTATCTAGAGTATTTACACTCGGGATTGCAGTTGACACAGTGCATTTGACACTCAATGTTCGGGTAAAATTAGATATAAGATTTTATTTTTCTTCTGAAATAACCTACTTAACAATATAATAACGAATCCTAAGCCCGCCATTCACTCGCCCAGGACCCCTGCTACCGAAGCTGGATTTTATCCTACCCCACTATATTAGTTTACCACCGCCAAAACCCAGCCAAGAACTTGTTAAGTAATGTACCATGGGCCAAGACCTCATTTCTTCGTACCCTGAGACTGGGAACTGGAAGTACCGCCGCCGGACGACTTCGACGTATTTTGAGTGGCCGCGCTACGATCCGCGGTGGACTGCGCACGTGCAGCAAAGCTGTGGGAAGAAGTATCCTTACCACCTTTCGCCTAAGCAATGAATGATGGTAAGTGAGGTTGGTGGAGGAGGGGAGTGGTATGTCGGACCTACCTGACTAGATTGAATCCGGGAGGCATCTGATTTGGACATTTGGTGTTTGCCAGACATTTTTGTTTCTGCTGGGGTGACCTTTGTAATTTGGTTGAAAAATTTGATTGAATGATTTGGTTTCATGCGAGAGGAGAGAGCGGTGGTCATTATAAGGTGTAGGATACCTAGTACTTCCATGATATCATCTACTACCACAAATCACGAGCAATTTGGGGGCTGCCAAGGGAAAGAGCTTAGTGCGGCAGGATCGGACGCAAATCGACGTAAAATAGTTTGGTAGGCCCCCTTGGTAACACCTAAATTACTAGAGATTTGATGGCCTTTAGGCATCCAGCATTCAGGCACCCAATATTTAGGCCCCCAAGAAAATATTCATGCGCAACGCCACCTCAAAAAAATCTGGATTTTTCTCAAAAACCCGAGTACCACATGCATGACCTGGTCGTGATACCCCGACCGTTTGCCGATGATAGAGATGTCAGCATGGTGTCATAGGTGAGCATACCTACAAAATCGTCTACGACGGCGAGAATCAGGCGATGTAGGTATCTGTGCTTAGAGGTGAGTTTTGCCAGGGAAAGTAGTAACGCCCCCGCGAGGGTATGGCACTTTTTCTCGATTGCGAGAAGGGATCGACGAAATTAGGAACAGCAAGACAACAGATCGAAGACTTCATCTTCCATAGGGATCTATTTCTGTTGATTTTCCCTAAGGTTCTAGCGTCCTGTTTAACGTTCTTGGTCGTTGGACCTATACCCTGACCAAGATGTCTATAATCCTCTCTACGTGGGCGCCTTCATTAGTGACCCGAGAAGATTTGATCTCTGACAGGTGGTTGTGGGGAAAACGGGTGTAAAGGGAAAGGAGACCAGCCGCAATGCCAACCTTACTCACAACAGGCATAAAGAACCTGAAGATTCAACTGATACAGGCAGGGGTTGTTGTTTGGGATGATCCCTCTGGTGAGTAAAGTATATATGTCCAGGCTCTTGATATTCGAGTGCGAGTGATAGGCTGTGATGCTGTTAAACGCCTTTCCACACCTTAAGGCCTTCATAGATGGCAAGCCAGAGAACACCCGGACGAGAGATCGGCCAGAGCTTGGTACTAGTTGAATAATTGATAGCATTTATTTTATCATCAGCCACCAGTCTTTCCCCCCACGGAAAAGAGTCAGCATAATAAGCTGGATGTGAGGTCAAACAATTAATTGATAAGAACGACAAGGAGACGGGCCAAGCTCTTGGCACTAACATCATCTTCTGTCAGATGAATGGATACTTTACGGCAGGTGTGTAAACTTCGGCCTTTTAAAAGATTTAACTAATCAGTGTGCAGGAACTTCTGACGACAGAAACGAATTAATGTGATGATGAGATGGACAAGGGAGAGTCGTGACAGAAGAAAACAATGGCTAGCTATGTTTGGACACGGTAGCTTCTTGTGGCATGTTCTGAGTCCCTCAGTCCCAATCGTTGGACACGTTTGGGTGGGTCGCTTGCCAGGCTGTGAAATACCTCCAAAGGATACAAAATTTGCTTAACGAACACCGTAGAAGTTGTCATCCTGTTATTGCGGCTTGCGGATTTCATAATTTTGCGTTTTGCAACAGTCTATTTCGAAGTGTCAATTAATTGTCAAAAATGACACTTAGTAAATACGCTGAGCCATGAGATCGTAACTTTTCGGGTATAATGGCCAATCAGAAGAAGGCTGGGCACGAGACAGATACATCCATGTCCCCGTAGGCACAGTATATCAACACAATCACCACCACCAGCACCACCTTTAGAGAAAGTATGTAGGAGAAGTAAAGTAATTGATCGTGTTATTGTTCTAGCTAAGGGGGAATGCCCCGTATTTATACTAATGAAAGGTAGTACAAAAGAAATACAATGAGTCATAGACGTGTAAGTAATAGGATGACTAATAGGAAAGTGAGTCATACGCCGATGACAAATACTATAATGAAATGATGAGAATCTTCCAGAACTATGAAACGTGTCGAGCGTCCTATTTCAAGACTTCCCCTCGTGAGCCACAGTGAATAGTAGAAGAAAATAAAACATGTTTGCCTTTATCCAATCCTTTAGTAAGTAAATCCGCCACGTTCTCGTTCGTAGAAATATATTCCAGTTCAAATAATTCATCCTCAAACCGTTCCCGAACAAAATGAAAATGTACGTCAATATGTTTAGACCTTTTATGAAAGACAGGATTTTTAACCAAGGAGAGAGAACCGTTGTTATCGCCTCGAAGAATGAAAGAGAGATTTGGTTTTCGTTCCAGCTCGTGGATTGCATTCCTTAACCAGATCAGTTGTCGACTGGTGTCCGAGAGGGCCATGTATTCCGCTTCAGTTGTAGAAGTGGCGACAGATCGTTGCTTATAAGAGCGCCAGGAGATGAGGGCTTCCCCTAGCATGAAGCAGTGGCCGGTGAATGAACGGCGATCGTCGATGTCGGAGGCATAGCTTGCGTCGCTATAGCCGATGAGTGCAGTTGGTCGCGTTTTGGCGTAAAAAAGTGACCAATCGAGGGTACCTTTGAGGTAACGGAGGACGCGATGGACTGCAGCTAGATGAGCCTTAGTGGGACAGGAAGAAAATTGCGAGAGCATGGTGACGGTGTAGGCGAGGTCGGGTCTAGTGCCGATGACTGCGTACATGAGTGAACCAATTATCGACTGATAAGTTGTTGGATCGTCGATTTTTTCAGCTTCCGTTCCTTTTTGGAGGTGGACGTTGTTGTCGATAGGTGTTGCCACAGGTCTTGATTCGTCGAAGCCGTATTTGATAAGTACACGCTTGAGATAGGCTTCCTGTGATAGGATTATGCCTGTTTTTGTGTGGATCAAGTGGATTCCGAGTGCCCAGTTGGCTGTGCCAGTTTCCGTCATTTCGAATTCAGAGTGGAGGAGGAGGCTGACGCGGTTTTTGCGTTCAACGGACCAGTAGAAGATGAGGATATCGTCTACGTATATTGCTATGACAACTTCCCCTGTTTTGTGTATGAAGACACAAGGGTCGAAGTCTGCTTTTCTGAATCCGATTTTGATTAGCGCTTTTGAGAGGCGGGCATACCATTCCCTTGATGATTGTTTGAGGCCGTAGATGCATTTGATTAGTTTGCATGCTTTGCCGGGAGTGGGGTAGCCTGGAGGAGATTTCATGTAGATTTCTTCCTTAAGTTCGCCGTATAGAAATGCGCTTGTGACGTCCATCTGATCGCATTGACCGCCGGTTTGAAGGCAGCGAGCGAGGAGTAGTCTGATGGATTCGTATCGGGTGACGGGGGCATAGGTTTGATCGAAATCTTGACCAGGTACCTGTGAGAAACCTTTTGCGACTAGTCGGGCTTTGTACCGTATGGGGTTGCCATCGGGCCCGAGTTTGATTTTGTATACCCATTTGCAGTCAACCAGTTTGCGGTGATCCGGTGTGTTGACCAGATTCCATGTGTTATTCCTTGCGAGTGAGTCGAGTTCAACTTTCATGGCATTCTGCCATTTTTCGGAGTCGGGACTGTTGATTGCTTGGTGGTAGTTTGTTGGTTCTGTTAGGGTAGTGTCATGCTGAATGTTGTGTCCGTATCTGACCGGAGGTTTCCGTTCCCGTGCTGGGTTACGTCTCGGTTGATCAGTATCTGTTTCATTATCATCATGCGGGGTGCGTTCAGTGGCGGGCCTCGTATAGCCGGCCCGCACTATACTTGCGTGGTATTCCGAATCAGTGTCGGAGTAATGTTCCATGGTTTTGCGCATTATCTGTTGGTTGATCATGTCGTCGTCGCTTGGGTCGTCGTCGTATGTCCTACGTTGTTTTGGTGTTGACGGACATGAGGGTGGTTCTTGTTTGATCTCGATTTGTTTTGGTTTAGGGGGTGTATCGGTTTTTGTTTTGACTTCGATTTCTTCCCCTACGGATGTACCTTTAAACCTAAAATGACGAGAGAGAACTACTTTCCTTTGTGATGGTATGTAGACGCGACAGATTTTTTCAGAGTCTCCGTATCCGCAGAATTGTCCCGTTATGGCCCTTGCATCCAGTTTTGTTCCAGCTGGTCGTGCTTCGACGGGTATGTGTATGAACATGGTTTCAACTAAGGATCGGAGATGCCCAATAAAGGGTTTCTTTCCGGTGAGTGCTTCGTATGGTGTCATATTCGGGAGTGATTTGTGCGGGAGGCGATTTTTGACGTGTACCATGGTGTTGATCGCTTCTGCCCATAGATTTTTTGGGAGATTGTGGTCGAGCAAGGCGGATCGTGCCATTGTTGCTATAGTTCTATTAAAGCGTTCTGCTGTTCCATTTGACTCATGGGAGTAAGGTACAGTGAATTCATGCTTTATGCCTTTAGAGGCGAAAAATTGTTGAAGGTCATTGGAGATGTACTCGCCACCGTTGTCGCTTCGAAACCGTTTAACCGTTTTGTCCAATTGATTTTCCATGTATGCGATGTATCGTTCTGTGGCAGCTGCTGCATTTGACTTCTTTTTGAGGAAGTAGAGGTGAGCGTACCTGGAGTAATCGTCGATGAAAGTGATATAGTAACTGAAACCGCCCAGAGAAGGAGTCGAGAACTTGCCGCTCAGATCTGAGTGTATTAGTTCCAGTGGTTGTTTGGATTGTGGTTCGGTGAGGGGAGCGAGGTGAGACTTGGTTGATTTAGCGAGTTCACATGTATTGCATGTTTCCATGTGACCAGATGTGGGGAGAGACTTGGGGTCTGCGACCATGGTGCGAAGCCGTGAGAGCGAGGAAGCGGGGAGATGTCCGAGCCGTTGGTGCCAGTCATAGAAGCTGGTGGCGGCAGAGAGGTGTGCGCAGGGTTCCTTGGTTTCAAAAATATATAGACCAGTACTATTTGCGTTAGCGATCCCGATGATTTCCTTGCTATTCGGTTTGTAGATGGTGAAGCCGTCTTCCGTCCCAATTGTTGTGAATCCCTTTTTAGCGATGCAAGACCAAGACATCAGGTTGGTATTGCCTAATTCGGGGATCAAGAATACATTCTGCAGAGTGATCAGGCCATGTGATCCGTTGATGGTGACGTTGCCAATTCCGGTTATCTGGAGTTTGCGACCTCCTCCAACAGTAACTGTTCCAGTATAGGGAGTCGGGTCGGTAACCAGCGTTCCGGTCATGTGGTTGGTTGCACCAGGGTCGAAGATCCACGCCTTGTTATCGGTGGTGGAAGGTCCTGCAATGAAGCCAAAGTAATCTTCCATGGTAATATCCGAGGTGTCATCTGAGAAGTTGGTGAAGTCGAAGTCAACCGGCATTGTGAACACATCGGTTTCTTCGAGTGCGGGAAGGCCAGAAAGATCGGGGATCCAAGAGAGGTCGAGTTTTGTGTGAAATGCAGTACCAGATGCGACGTTGAGGTTGCCAGATGCAGCGGACTTCTCCTTGTCTCTGAAAGCTTTCAGTTTCCGGCAGTTTTTGTGCGTGTGGCCTTTTGCATATTCTCCATTCTTGGTGCACCAGGTAAATGTGACGTCCCGATTTCCTGTTTCGTTGTTACGTGGCCTCCTGACTCTGTTGTTGTTTCCGTGTCCTGGGTTTCCTCGCCTGATTGTGTAGGCTTCTCCAGCCGCCTGTCCATCGTTGTTGCGCGGTGAGTCCAGATCCAACAGCTTTTCGTAGACGTCATCGAAGGTGACGTTGGGCTTGGTTTGCAGGTTGTCAACGACTGATTCGAGGGATTCGTGCCGGAGTGAGAGGAGTAGGAAGGATGCCTTCGCTTCTGAGACAGATGCGAGTTGGTGAAGGTGGTAACCGAGTGGGTCTTTGGTCTTGTCCGTAGAGTTACTAGTTCTAGTGAGGAGAGATGACCAAAGAGTGTTGAACTGGGTTAGATGTTCCTTGATACCCTTGTCGGGTGTGTACTGTAGTGTGACGACATTGGCGAGGAGCGAGTGGAGGGAGGCGACGGTTTTCCGATCGAATCTGTCCTCGAGTTGAGTCCAGAGGTGGTGAGCGGTGTCGGCCGGTGTCAGCGTGAGAATAACTTCAAATTCGATGTTAGATTGGAGGAATACGACCGCAAGGTTATCCTTTTTATCCCAATCGCTGATTTCTTCGGCATTGTCAGAGCTTTCTTCTTCGTCTTCTTCAGCCTCGGCTGTACTTCCTGATGCTTGTGGTGCCGTGGTAGGTACAGTAGTGGTGGTGGTTGTCAACACGGGACGCTTGCTCGAACCATTGACCAAGTTCCACAGATCGTGAACTTTCAACATGCGGGTAGCAAGGTCCCTCCATACAGTGTAATGGCCTTGACCATCCAGCTTGCATGGGAGTGCGGGAATTTTGATGCTCCTCTCAGACATGATTGAAAGTGAAACGAGAAAGTGTACTTTGTGGTAAAAATGGTGAAGAGTGTATAAGCGTGAGTGGTCTCCGGGCTCATAACCTAGAGAAAGTATGTAGGAGAAGTAAAGTAATTGATCGTGTTATTGTTCTAGCTAAGGGGGAATGCCCCGTATTTATACTAATGAAAGGTAGTACAAAAGAAATACAATGAGTCATAGACGTGTAAGTAATAGGATGACTAATAGGAAAGTGAGTCATACGCCGATGACAAATACTATAATGAAATGATGAGAATCTTCCAGAACTATGAAACGTGTCGAGCGTCCTATTTCAAGAACCTTCTCCAAATATCCCCACCCTTCAGGTAGGTCCACAGGAGGAGTCGCTCGAGCATATTCTCGACTTTTCCAGCACGTACTCGCCCGGCCCCGTCTTCAGCCTCAGATGTAGAGGATGCGTCCTTCATTTTCCACCAGGTTTTCTCCGATTGCGGCCCCGCTCGTATTCCATCGGGGTATCCGTGATCAATATCTGCCCACTTTTCCAACAATCCTTCTCTTTCGCGAGATGGGCAGCTAGCTGTTGGTGCTTGTGTGAGTGGTTTACCGACCATTGACGAGGCGCGAGGGGCTGTCAGCGATCTTGTGGATACAAGAAGGGGAAAACCCCCGAGTGACGATATCCAAGACAGTGACATGACGGCGACGGCGGGTACGATGACGGGGAAAAATATCAAAGTTCAACCTATCCGGTCGTGCACGAGCTGTTCAGAGCATTCTCTGGGTGCGGTCCAACGCTACAGGGACAGGCAAACATAGTCCGGCTTGTACTTCATGCCCTCTTCAGTCCCAACTCCTCCGACCTGCATATCTCTTCCCATCAGCACTCGCCTCCATCTATTCCCCTCTTTGCCCCAGAACTGGCACACGTAGACCCCCGGGCAGAAGAGTAGTGCCTACTCAACCCTCACACCGCTCGCGACTGAACTACTCGACTGCTTCCTTGTCCCGTTCCTCTCCCAGGGCAGTCATACACCAGCCGTGGCCCCTCCACCTCCTCGCTCATCACACCTACTTCACACTCTGAGGTTGATCCCGCGGTGCAGGTGACCTACAGCCGTTTGCACTCTCTCCGACGCCTTTGCCATCCCGGGATGGAAACAGATGTCTCACCACCCACCAAAAAGGTAGCTTGTACCTTCGGAGTGGCAACCAGGAAGACACAGGGTGTTCTCATGGCGCGGAGGTCCAAACCCAGAGCGCACCAGTGCACCTCGGATATCCCAACATCATCCCGCGCACTCTTAATCAGGCAGATGCCGGCGGAAATCTCGCCGATAACAAGACCATGGTATGGCGGGTACTAAATATGTTTGACCCGGCCTCGGTTCGGTGGTGGAAGGGGATGAGGTTGACGGCCCGGCAAATGTTATGATGTTGGTTCCGGAGCTGCATCGCCGGTTCGGACTCTAATGATAACTGGATGAGGTACCAGGCAGGCTAAGAGGGAGATGTGTATGTATTCAGGCAAAGCGGGTGCGCGCCGGCATTGCCTCAGTACCGTTTGCCCGCTGGAGGGGGGTATATCTAGTAAGCTTTACGCGCATCGATGGCAGCCAGACAGAATTGCCAAACAGGAGATTGCTGGCTAGACATAGGGCGTGTGCAAAGATGTTGGAGGTCGCGGGCGCAGCGAAGTATATGGAGGCTCTCTTAATGAATATGAGTAAATGAGAGTGAGGATTGGGCTGACCGGAGATGGAAGCTTAGATCTCACGATGGTCCCTAGGGTAGGGCTAGTCTTAGGAGGGATGGAGGGATGGAATATACTTTGGTGTCAAGAAGGCACTGGGGTTCAAGCGAGTTGAGTTGGGGGACTGTAGCAGGTATCGTGCACCTGGAGATGCTTTCGTAAGGTTGTGATTAAGAATAGCCTTCCATGCGCGCAAGGGGAAAAGGCAATGTGTATTGTTCAGGTAATCCGCGGCGATCACTGCAGTCAGCGTCTGCAATATCGAGACGATTAGTCGGCCGGACACAGCGGTTCGAATCCTACATGTATTTAAATCCCGGGAAGCGTAGGTTCCCGACGTCCCAAGTACTTAACCACTATCTTTTGAGTCCCCCCCATGAAGAAAGGTGTTGCAAATGCCCTTATGCTGGGTGCAGCTTGTTTTTCAGGACTATCGGTGGCCTTGTGGAGCACATTGAGACTATAACATATGTATTTATGAGCATAGCAACCCTTGGAAGACATCATCGCTCCTCCCCGGTGAGGAGACGTCGAACGCCATAGTTACGTTGGCTGCATGTAGTCTACCCTGGTTACATGGGGGAGGAGCGCAGTGAGGAAGAGTCGGTGGAGTGCATGAGAAGGCTGGATATGGTGCTGAGTGTTAGGCGGGAGAGGTGCGCCATGCGCCACTCGGAAAGCGTGGCCGGTGAGACTACGCGGTGGAGAGCTATGAGGGATGAGGGGTGGGGGTGCAGAAAGGAGCTGATGGTTGTGGTGGTGTTTTCATGTCCACATTGCTTTGCTGGTTGGTTTTGGAACTGTTTCGTTGCTCTGCTTTGTTTTACGGTAGTTATTGGCACCATTTCTGTGGCGTTTACATATGGTTCTGGGGAAGGGGGATTTTCCACGTTTGTGCGGTTTATACGGCTTTATTGACATCGTTTGTGGGGAATGTTTCGTGCGCTTGCCAGGTTGTTACAGTTGATACTGGCACACTTCCTGTGGCTATCCTGCGTAATCTTGGGACTGCTACGGTAGGTATCTGTCCTATTAGGTGTAGTTCTATGTGGCTCATACGATTGATTATACTTACGATGTTTTGAATATCCTTGTTTGCGTATTAGGACTTATCTGTTGGTAGCGAGATATTGCGGGGGGTCTAGCTGTCGGTTTGGGTGCTTCGTCTGTGGGTGGGTGGATGAGGGTATGAAGTATGAAGGATACAGATTGGAGGGTTTGAATTGGGTTTATGACTATGTGGGTGTTGCTGCTATACCACGTTTTAGAGCTGTAGCCCTCCGTGCCCGTTGGCGGGGAAGCACCTTTTTATAGCACCTGCAATTATCGAACAGAGATTATCGGCCTACATGGTAAGTAGAGTAAATTTGAACATAAGAGCATTGTTATAAATTGACGGGGCACTATCTAAGATTCCAAAGGTATTCGCCAAAATAGGGCCAGGCCCTGCAACAGAAATATATCAAAATACCAAAGCATAATTTAACCTTCAACCATTTAAAGATATGTGCTGGAACCACCTGCCACCTGCCTTCCTGTTTGAGGGTAGATATCTCGACTAGGCTCTCCGGAATCCTTTCAAGGCCCCCCTTTTCAAGGCCCCCTTCTCAATACCCGTCGACGTACCAATGTGCCCTCCTTGGATGGAACAACCTTCGTATGAGTCTCCGTTGTGCTATTCCTCTCCAAGTGGCACCTCCGGACTACTGGCCTCCTCGAGGGGTGACTCCCTCTTTTCTCTTCGGGCAAAGTCTGATGAGGTTCCTCACGGACATCCTCCCAGCCAGCAGAATCCGGAAGCTCCTCCAGCAGAGGATCAATCTCGTCCTCGCTAGGGTGCTCGTCGTCCGAAATATCGAGGCCACTGTCCGTGAGGGCGGCCTCCGCGATATCGTCCTCATCTTCATCATTTTGGCTTTTACTATCAAATTCCCTCCAATCCCAACACGACTTCCACCGATTGTGCACCTCCAGAGCCATATTTCCCGCCTTCCAGCGAGAAAGGAATCTCAGCTTAACCTTCCGGTATAGTATCGCAAATACCTGATCGCCCATCGCTTTATAGTTGAGCTCTTGTCCGTTCTGGATACCCCGGCAACTCTCAACTCCCGGAGCCACCACACTCGCCGTTCCAGCGGGTACCGGTAACCTGCCCTTTGCACCCCCGGTGCGCTTCCTCGCCGCAGATTTCAACATCGACGCATCGTGGACGGCCCGGAACCCGACTGTGAGATAGCCATTTACCCTGTTGTCGAACGCCTGTTCGAGAAACTGTTGGGAGCTAGCTTGAGTGCATGCAGCCGTAAACCAAGCCCCGGAGTTCTTGAGCTCGTAAGTGGTGACCAGCGGGGCGCTCAGTGTTGCGCTGCTATATCCGTGTACTTGATAGGAGGCGGAAAATGTGGAGCTGAGATAGGAGCGCAGCCTCGATGTTTTAGTGAATTTCCGGGTCTCGGAAAAGTCGTGTTGGACGGTTTGGAAAAAATCGGTATCCGCCGGGTGGTTCTCGAGAGGGTCAACGAAGTCTTGGTGGGGACATTTCGCGTTGAGGACTAGACGGCCAAGCTTGACGGAGTCAAGAAGGAGGAGGTTGCTGAGGATGTGTGCGGAAGCCATTTTTGGGTTGGGAGATAGAGTTCCTGTGGGATGTTTATCCCTGTGTATCTGGCTCTGATCCCTGAGTGATTTAAGATATATATATGGAGGGCAGCACGGCGGAGAGTGGTTTTTAGCTGTCGGAGAAGCATAAGGCAGATACGCAACTTCGCTGGCCGAGTGAGGAAGTCTGACGAGTTGGGAAGTTGAGGTTGTTCCTGCATCAAGTTCTCTAGTAATTAACTGATATTCCCGAGATTTTTGATGAGCCAGGAACCAACTGCAACGCCTCAAAATGCAGATTCGCAAAGCCCCACACCCCCCCCCCCCCCTTTCTACAGATGTGTGATATAGGAAGAAACACAAAAAAAACAGCAAGGCTCCCGCTGAGACTCGGGGGATGGTGAGGGCCATAAATTAGAAGTATTTAGCTTCGCCTGAGGACAGAGATTTGATCGGAGATTGGGATTTTCAAATTGGCCACCGGACCTTTATAATTACAGCTGACGGTTTCAGTTCTGCTGCAGTGATCGTAGATTCCTCAGTTGCCGCAAAACCACCTGCCCAGAGAGGATTGGTCCTCACTCATCTGACAAATGAGGAAAGCAAGTTAATTCCTAGAAAACCAAACAAGACAGGAAGAGGCTGTCGGGATTCCTCTGTACTCGCAATTCCTAATTGGCCAGTGCACATCCATGTTGTTTTATCCTTGAGGCTTAGCAAGAGGTTTCACCGGCCGCCAGCCTGCTTGAGGCTCCACTTTTGGAGGCTGATGTGTTGGCTGTGACTCCCGGGTGGTTTGTGAATGGATTGGATTTAAGGCTTTCCTCAGACCCAACTTATTCTCAAGGATAGCACTGACTAGTGGCTGTGCACTGGTACATGAAACTCTTTGTAGTCTGTATGTTACTGGACACAGCTGGAGGTACGTCTCAACCTTCATTGGCCGCCTTACAGGTAAGCCGTCAAAATATTTTGCCCTGGTCATTGGCCCATATATATCTAGTAGTGCAATGATGGACAGGATTTTGAGGTTTTCGGGGAACTGTTACTCCACAATTCCCGATTCCTTGGCTACGGGTTAAATAAGACGCTCCGAGTCTATCACGATAGGCAAGTGTGTAGGTACAGGAGGGCATGGAAATGATAGCAGGGGCATAGGTGATGGTTGGGGGCTGTTGAGTAGGGTAACTCCCTGTGAGCTTTAGCAACCTGTCCTGTTGCACTTCCGGGATTGTCACTCACTAGACGTGTACCACGATCGATGCCTGCATAGTGCTGAATGCACTATCTCAAGTCCACGATCATGACGGTGCTCGAACTTGAACGATGCCAAGTTTCCCCATCTTTTCCTTTGATGGAATATATAAATTTTGGATTTTGGCTTCAGGGTTACAACATTAGGTGAATCCCACTCCTTGCCTCCGTTGTGTTTTTTTACACCAACTAAGATTTTGGCTTCTGGGTTACTGCCTCGGGTGAATCCTGCTCCTCACGTCGGGTATGATTTCTAACACTTAATTAGATTTCAATCTGAAACCACAATGTTTGCAAATCATGAAATACAATATGTGAGTAATGATTTGTGATCAAAATTCCATATTCAGTATTGTTGCAGTTTGGTATTTCATCTCTTGTTGTTAGCATCCAACAAACATCAGTATACCTGTTGCCCTTTGCTAGAAGCACACGGTGCTTAGAATCCTCAAAGCACTCGGTAGGTAAACTACTTCTATAAAGATACTGTAAGCGAAACAGGCAAAACCTAGAGAACATCATTCGACCCAGGACATACTATTCCACCCAACTCGCCCAAACACTAAATAACAATACCCAACGTAATCCGCAGGCCAGTCCACTCAATTGAGAAGCAAAATTGCGTGTTTTTATATTTTGACTACTGCTGTAGCACTCCTATTAGCTCCAGTGGGCTTTGGGGATTGAATCATTGCCCTGCCATTGATTCCTCCCGACATTGTCGTACCGGGTGTTTTTAACCTGGCTCATAGTTGACTTACAGATTACTATATGTGAGTGCCAAGTTCTCTTCATGCATAAATCTCTCCGCTATATTTGCCTCCAGTATTCAAAATACACCAATGCGATTACCAATAAATCACTCATGCGACAATCTCGACTGTCTCAAAATCACTCTTGTCTGCACTTTTAGAATTGTTGGATTCAACACCATGATCTCCTACCTAATATTAAATACAATACGCATTTTCGCACCCTTACTAATCCTAATATAATGTATAAATCAGAATAAATCTCCTACTATCTCCCTTACCACTTGTTATTGTAATGGATATCTTCCTCCCTATTCCTTCGTAATCCCTCGCTACATGTAATTCCAGATTCTTTGCATCCTCCTTCCCCTGCTCTTTGGTGTCAATTCCATGAAGTTGGACATTAATTACTTCATCCTGAACACTGTCAGAACCAACTCAACCTCCTGGAGAATTCGTAGATGTCCTTTGACTATTTCAGAATCCAGCAAAATCTGCAGCCAGAGCTTTGTCATCCTCGCTAAAACTGTTCTCCTGTATTACTTCAATCGTAATCCCGTGTATATTTCATATCTATCTGAGTTAGCATTTTAAATACCACTCGTATTACTGCCATTTAGAAGTATTATTACTTTTCTCGACTGCTATTTTTGATTACCTCCAAAGTTGCTTCCTGATTGTGTTTATGTTTCTCCTTCAAAGTCTTGCCGATATTATTGAAAATTGTTATTCGAGTTTGTATTTGAGCTCAGCAGTTTCGGATAGCTATAGGAGCATCTGTCACTCTTCCTAACGTACTTAATATATCCATGAATGCATCGGCACGTACTGATTCACAATACCCTCAGTCTGCTACTTAAAATCTTGAGACTTTATCTCGCTCCCTGTTCACCACATTCGAATATCGTCATAGAACACCATCGATATAAAACAAAAAAGGGTAAGAATTATCAGCTCTAGAAATTCCGGTTCCCTAATGCATCACAATCTTACCTCATTAAAGTATTCAAAATACGATACATCAATAGCTTTGGAAGACAGAAATTGTAGTTGATAGGTGTAAAATCTCTTCCCGGCTATCCTACGTGCTTTCGGGAAATCCATAATAGCTCGTAATGCTGTTCTGGGCTGAAGAAATTATTATTCTTCAAAATTTAGTCCACTTGAGCCGCTTTTGCCTCAGGGCTTACACGATTTCCAAGCAGAATCTGTCAGTCGCTCTTTCACTTTGTGCATCAAGTGGGAATAGACATGAGAGTTTAGACTTAATATCTATTTTTTTCAATTGTGCTTTCAGAGAACTTGTAATCATTTCGAAAGCACCTAACTGTTTAATTATGAATTCATAAATGTGTACTCAAAACTTTCTTGGAGACCTAGAAGTTGCCCACTTGCTCACTACCAGCACCAAAAGTCTTGCTACAGGTGGAAAGAACAAATATTGCAGAATATTCTATTTGATTACCATGCTAAATCTCTTCTTAATCTTCTGAGCCTGCACTTCAAATACATCGTCAGTATCCTCTAGAATTCTAGTAGTAGAATGTTGGACAGGATTTTGAGGTTGCCTGGGAACCGTCGTCCCACAATTCCCAATTCCGTGCAAACAGATTAAATAGACCGCCCCGAGTCCATCGCCATCGTCAAA
Source organism: Morchella importuna (assembly GCF_003444635.1). Taxonomy (NCBI): domain Eukaryota; kingdom Fungi; phylum Ascomycota; class Pezizomycetes; order Pezizales; family Morchellaceae; genus Morchella; species Morchella importuna. The sequence goes on from NW_025763413.1 coordinate 957,827, forward strand.
TATGTAGGTAGCGGGGGTTGTGTACGTGATGGCAGGGGCGTGTATGGTGGTTGGGGGCTGTTGGGTAGGGTAACTCCTTGTGTGTCTTGGCGACCACATCGGGCAAATCCCACTCCTCATCTCTTGTGGGTTTTCTTAAACTGATTCGGATTCTGACCTATAGGTTACCATGTTGAAACAATACTGATTCTTACCTCCTGTTTACATAATTAGCCGAATCGTACTCTGGTAGGGCAATCTCGGACCGGATTTCGAGGTTGGCCAAGAACCGTCGCTCTACAATTCCCGATTCCGTGGCTATGGGTCGAACAGGACGCCCTGAGTCCATCGCCATCGTCAAATATGTAGGTACCGGGGGTCGTGGAGGTGATGGCAGGGGCGTGGGTGGTGGTTGGGGGCCGTTGGGTAGGGTAACTCACTGTGAGTCTTGGCGGCCTGTCCTGGAGCACTTCCGGCGCCGTCACTCACCGGTCGGGTACCACGATCGATGCCTGCATGGTACCGATTGCACCGCCCCAAGCCCACGATCATGACGGAGCTCGAAATTTAACCATGCCGAGTTTCCCCATCCTCCGCTTTGATGGAATACATGAATTTCGGATTCCGACCTCTGGGTTACCGCATCGGACGAATCCCACTCCTTGACCCCGGTGCGTTTTATTGCACCGACTCGGATTCTGATCTTCATCTTACCGCCCGTGTGTGTTTTCTAACAGTAATTCGGATTTCAATCTCGGACCATGATATTCACAATACTTGAAACCCAATATGTGAGTGACAATCCATGACTGACATTCCATATTGTGTATTGTTGCAGTCTGGTTTTACATATCTCCTGGGTAGGGTTGCTCAAAATTTCCAGAAAATGAATTACTTCTGGTAACTCACTGGATTATTTTTTCTGAGCCACAAACTGAATTCTTTTGAAACATTTTAGTTTTGTCTGAAAGCCGCTAACCCCGAAACTTAACGAAAATTTTCAAAGATACTTGCAAACTAAATTGTGATATATAATATTAACAACTTGCGATCCTAACAACACCGATAAAACTTTTTACAAAGACGATGCTGTGTGTCAATAGACTGCAGAATATACTAAAATCTTATCGCATATTTATTTGTACGGAACGTTATTGACACAATTGTCCCTGAATTGTGAACTCTTATCCCTCCCAAATTACTTGTTTAATAAAGGAAAACAATCTTTGTAACCATAGCAAAATACTCGTAAACTGTCATACACAACCCCCTTACGACGCTCTACCCCACCGAGCCCTGAAGGCAGGAAAAGAGGATTTTTACAAGTCTCCCCTGTCTCCAACTGGCTCGGTATATCCATCATGTCGCAATAAGACGTCCTGAACTTATGCTTTTTGAGAATCCTAACAACAGGAATTTTTGCCCCCACACAGTTCGCCGAAACCTAACAAGCTCAATCAACTTAATCTACTATCATCGAATAAACCCAACTGAACAATGAACCATTCTTAATCTTCGCAGAATCCACCTCATACAATGAACCATACACACCCCGATATTACTACATTTACTAAAGGTTTGTCCTACAGGAATCAAACGCCGGAATAGACCTGAACTTTATATTTTGGTTAGATTAGTGCAGGTAGTCATTGCATTACTATGATTTCAAAGTGGAATCAAAGTACTAAATTGCTATAAAAGAACCCGGTACCTTTTCAGAAAGTGCAGTAAAACAAGTGATAATGATGATTCGGTTGAGTGCGGAAATAATTGTAACACCGGAGGATCCCTGTAACATGAATACAGCGACGCAGACTTTCTCGTCAAGAATTGATTTCTAATTGAAGATATTGCGATTGCTTGTAGAGCACTTCGGATATTCCTAACAGTTATCGGAATGGCTTCCTACAAGTACCCTCCAGTGCAGCACCTAATGTGCTAAAGCGCCTATGCCTCCCAACTCTAACGGCAATGGTACCTGTTGGCTAAAATGATCGATTGGATCGTGAAGAGAAGGTATTGTGCAGTTGGACTAGGATTTGTAATGGGTTTTCTGTTGTGTTCTTTTGGTTTCCGTTACGCGAGGTATTAGTCATCAACAGACTAGGAGTTGGATATATAAGGGAGCGTTGTCTCGTGCCTTTTCATGTTTTCCTTACTTTCCTTTTCTCTTCACGCAACCTCCTGTATCTACTCGCGCCCGACCGCGCGGGAGACGGGACCCCCTCCCGTTTCGACATCCTGATTCTCGAATTGCTTCAGGCCCTGAGCGAGACGTCCCCCTATCTACCGAGTTGAAGCCTTTCAATAGGAGCCGTCCTTCTTCTCACTCCCTCCTCAAACTCGTCGGCGCCCCCGATCGCGACACCCAAACGACCAGCCCTTAAGGCTACCCCTCTCTACGTCGTATCGGCACCCTGTCAATAGTCTGGAGGTCAGCGCAGACTCATTGCCAAAGCCTACGATAACCCACGGTGTTAGCGACCTTACGGTCGCGAAACATTCGTTCCTTACCTTACGCGAGGTCCCTTCGTTGGGCCTTACCCCGCTTTACGGCCCTAGCCAGGCAACCCATTTTAACCGAGTCGGCTTCCCCGCTCACCCAACCCTACCGGCCCGGTACCACAACCGAGGCCACCCCATCAAGACACGGTCGGCACCCACGATTGCGACCACCCCACATACTACGGAAATCGAGTTCGAAGGTCACCACTGAAAAGACCACCAACAGGTAGCGGCTCACGCTCACCCCATCTACACTTGGCCTCTGTGCCATTCCTACCTTAACCCCCTGCTGCCTGACGAGCAGACTCCCAGGGACCCCATCGACACCCCCCTCCCTATGCTTTCGCACCTGATGCTTCGGCGGTCTCTCGCCTCGCCTTCGTGCAGTACTTCCTATATGGCTTTGGTAATGATCCTGGTTTATGGTGAACGGGTATATAGACGATTGACTTTATGTTGTTTGACGGAGAAGCTCTTGGGATTTCATTTCTACTGTAGCGTTGTTACTTTGTTCGTCGCTTAGTTTCTGTTCAGCTACACCATGTCGCGCGATGTTTGTACGTACTTTTCCTTTGTCTTTGGCGGTAGTGTAGGCGTGCGATAAGCCTTTGGCTTCTAAGCAATATAAAATCCAATCCAATCCTGTATCTACTCGCGCCCGACCGCGCGGGAGACCGGACCCCCTCCCGTTTCGACATCCTGATTCTCGAATTGCTTCAGGCCCTGAGCGAGACGTCCCCCTATCTACCGAGTTGAAGCCTTTCATTAGGAGCCATCCTTTTTCTCACCCCTCCTCAAACTCGTCGGCGCCCCCGATCGCGACACCCAAACGACCAGCCCCAAGGCTACCCCTCTCTACGTCGTATCGGCACTCTGTCAATAGTCTGGAGGTCAGCGCAGACTCATTGCCAAAGCCTATGATAACCTACGGTGCTAGCGACCTTACGGTCGCGAAACATTCGTTCCTTACCTTACGCGAGGTCCCTTCGTTGGGCCTTACCCCGCTTTACGGCCCTAGCCAGGCAACCCATTTAACCGAGTCGGCTTCCCCGCTCACCCAACCCCATCGGCTCGGTACTACAACCGAGGTCACCCCATCAAGATACGGTCGGCGCTTACCATTGTGACCACCGTATATACGACGGAAATCGAGTTCGAAGGTCACCACTGTAAAGACCACCAACAGGTAGCGGCTCACGCTCACCCCATCTATACTTGGCCTCTGTGCCATTCCCACTTTATCTCCCTGCTGCCTCACGAGCAGACTCCCAGGGACCCCATCGACACCCCTTCCCTATGCTTTAGCACCAGATGCTTCGGCGGTCTCTCGCCTCGCCTTGGTGCAGTACTTCCTATATGGCTTTGGTTATGATCCTGGTTTATGGTGAACGCGTATATAGACGATTGACTTTATGTTGTTTAACGGAGAAGCTCTTGGGATTTCATTTCTACTGTAGTGTTGTTACTTTGTTCGTCGCTTAGTTTCTGTTCAGCTACACCATGTCGCGCGATGTTTGGATGTACTTTTCCTTTTGTCTTTGGTGGTAGTGTAGGCGTGCGAGAAGCCTATGGGCTTCTATGCAATATAAAATCCAATTCCAATTCCAATTCCTGTATTTACCCTCGCAACACCAAAAACTTTCGAACAACAATAACTTTTGGCCTGCATTCCCGATAAAACTTTTACCCGAACACGATCCTGTATGTCAATAGACTCCGTAATCTATTGGTATCTTATCGCACATCTGTTCGTACGCGAAGTTATTCACGCTCTAGTCCCTGAGTTGTGAAATCTCCACCCCTCAACCCCGCATAAGCCTCGCGACCGTAGCGAAAACAACAACCTGGCCTCACCAAACCCACCTAACCCACCAAATATCGCGGGAAGAAAGAGAACTCTATCAGAAGTCTTCCCCAACCCGATCCGAACTGGAACATCAGTGATGTCCCAAAAAGCCTCTCTGAGCTCCTGGTTCGTAGGAGCCCCCCCACCAGGAACACCGGCACCCCCTCGCTTCTCCGACACCCAATGAACCCAACAAACACAGTCCACCACCATCGAACAAACCCAGCTCGGCAACGAACCTTTCTCCATCTTCGCCGAACACACCCAATACAATGAGACATATGCACCAAAGTACGATTATATCCACCCCAGCATCGTTCCCCAAGAAACCCATGCCAGAATGGACCTAAACTACGTCTCCTGGGTAATTAGAAATGCCCTCACCGTAGCACTTGAACCTCTCAACCAAACAACCGAGCAGATCAACAAGAACTTAAAAGATACTATTGAAGTCCTATCCACCCAAAACGAAACCCTTAAACATACCGTCGACGTCCTGGCCAAACAAATGTTTGAAATGACAAACCAACACAAAACCTCTGAAAGACTCCAACGCCTCCAACAACAGCTCACCAACCTCTCCGTCAACAGACCTAGCAATCAAGCAGTCAACGAAGGAAGAGCATCCGCAACCGCCGCTGTTGCCGCCGCCACCACCGCTCCTATCACCACACCCGGCAACAACTTGAACCACGCCAACAACCCGAACCATGCCCAACAATCAAAAGGAAAAGGCAAAGAGACACTTACCCGACCAGCACCAAAATCCTATGCAACCATCGCAGCAGGAAACGCCAACCTCAAATACACCATAGTCATGAACAAGAGGAAACCCAAACCTAAAGCGGATCCCCTATTCGAACCAGAAGTCATCAAAATCAACAGAGAAATCGTTATCGAAACAAATAAGGAATCACCAGTCACCCCCTCCGACATCAGAACAAGAATCAACTCAAAAATCGAAAACCCACACTGCCAGCTCATCGCCGACAGGAAAACCTCAAAGAATAACATTGTGCTGGAAACCAAATTTGCTACCCCCGCCTCAAAAGTCTTCGAATACAAACAAGAAATTGAAGCAGCCCTAAGAGAACTCAAGGTCCCCTTCGGTGACATAAGGGTGAACTCCAGATGGTCCAAATTTATCGTACACGGAATTCCAACAAAAATCGGAGACGGCTATGAAGCAGGACAGGTCATGGCCTCAGAAGTCAGAAGCAACTACGGAACTACCTTCGAAATGGCACAAATCCCCAAATGGCTAAGTAGACCCGAGGCTAGAGCAGGGAAAACACACTCGTCAATGATCATCGCACTCCCAGGACAATACACAAAGGACAACCTCGGACTGAGATATCTTACCCTATTCGACCGGCAATGCAAAATCGATAATTACCTCCCAGCCAACCCAGAAACCCAATGTTCCAAATGCTTGGAATATGGCCACCGATACGAAAGATGCTCCCACCAAACCAGGAGATGCGGACATTGTGCAGAGGACCACCAAACAAAGGAGCACCAATGTTCAGAATGCCCAGGAGGTACCAGATGTATCAATACACCCATCCGATGCTATCACTGCAAGGCCCCCCACAAAGCAACAGACTTCAACTGCCCAGAACGCACCAAAGTCCGCATTACAAACAAACTTGGACCAGACACAAACCCAAGCCCACTACCAATACCCATTGTCATCCCGGCCCAAGACCCCTCCCAAGAAGATGCAGCCATGGATAACACCCAATGAGTCACATTAAAAGAACAACGGCCATCGCACAGCAACTGAACTGCGCGAAAAACGAGCTCACAACAAAGTCAGTAGTGGAGGAAGCAGAACAGGACCAAAACATACTTTTTTTTTTGTTACAAGAACCATGGAACAACAAAGACGGCCATCCACCGGAATCCCCTCTATTTTACCTATTCACAGCCAGCAACAAGGCCACTAAAGCCGCCACATACATCAGGAAACACGTCAACCTGAAACCAAAACACCACTACACCCACAGTAATTTCATCGTCTCCGTCACGGTGGAAATCCAAAATCAGAAAACACAGATCCTCAACATATACTCACCAGGACGAAGCGGACCCTTCGCAGAAATCTCCAGACAGAAAACCACCATCCGAAACTGCGTTGTCATGGGAGATTTCAACAGCCACCACCAACTCTGGTATGGACACAGATCCCACGACTACACCAACACAATCAGAACGGACAAACCCGGATCCAGGAAACTAAAGAGATGGATCGATCGACAAAGGCTATCCCTACTTAACGAACCAGGCGAATTCACACACTTCCCCAGAAACAATAACAGACCGACCATCATCGATTTGACCTTAGTCAAAGGACCAGTACTGGACCATGACGTCCGTTGGAACATTGATCGATATGGAGCTGGATCCGACCACGGGAAAACCATCCTACAACTACGAATAGAGAAGCCCCCCCACACCCCCAGAAGACTATGGCACCGAACGAATTGGGGAAAGCTGGAGGAGAACATCTCAGGCCTCCAATTCCCCCCCAGAGCATTGGAATGACAGAACCACACAAAACAATCGGTCGACTTCATACTCGAACATATAGACAATCTAATAGATCAAGTCACCCCATGGAGACAAGCACACTTTAAATCTAAGAAGTGGTGGACCCCAGAGCTGAAGGAACTCAAATCAACCCTTAATACATTAGAAAGGAAGGCCAGTAATACGCAAAAAAACGAGGATAGGGAATCCTTCGGGAAAACCAGTAGAAAGTGGACCGCAGCAATCCGGAAAGCCAAGGTGGAACAGAGGGAAAAAGAACTTACAGAGGCCAAGGGAAGTGCCATCTGGAAACTAGTCAACCCGGAGAAAAGAAGGGACACTACAATCCCAACTATACAAGGTGAAGAAACATTTGCGGGGAAGTGCCAAGCTCTAAGAGCCCAACTCTTCCCCACAAATTGGACGTCCCCCAACAACCCCCCACTCCAAATCAGACCCCCCTCCTTTGACCTTAGTGACGATTTTCAGGAAGAAACAACAGAAGAAATCACATCCGCAATCAAATCATGCCCAACACACTCGGCCACTGGCCCTGACAACATCCCATACACTTTCATTCAAGCAACAATCAAGGCAAACACCCAACTCTTCCAAGATATGTTCTCAGCCATGCTCCGACATGGAGTCCAACCGGACCGATGGAAAGTGGCAAAATGCATACCAATCCCGAAACCAGGAAAACCCGACTACTCGTCGGCCAAAGCATACTGACCCATCTCCCTGCTACAATGCTTTAGCAAAGTACTGGAAAAGATAGCGGCAACAAGATTATGCACCGCCGGTTTCATTTTGGAAACCCTCAGTAAAGATCAATTTGGAGGGAGACCAACAATCTCAGCGATTGATGCAGTACTACGGACCCTCATGCCTATCCAACAGAAATTCCTAATCAAACGGACCACAGGGTCCACGCCAGACAGACCAGCTCTCCTCACAAATGATATACAAGGAGACTTTAACTGCGTTGACCACCTCCTACTCGCTGAGATTATGACCCAACAGAAATTCCCATCATACCTAACCAATTGGTGCAAGGAATTCAACACCAACCGAACACTCCAATTCCAATTCAACCACGAATTGGAACCACCACAACCATATACCTCAGGGCTACCCCAAGGGTCCCCCCTATCACCAGTATTATTCATGATATATGCCGGGGTAATAACAGATCCCACCAACTCGCACAAGGAAACCAACACCACCTACATCGATGACGACGCACTCGTACAACTCGCGAAGTCCCCCCTCTACATCAGCAAAAGACTTAACGAAAGGATGTCTGAAAGGGTAAAAAAAGAGACACCTCTCAGCATCAAACACCAACCACAGAAATCCGACCTGGTCTTCTTCAAACCCACAACATCGAGCACCCCAACTCCCAGAAATTCGGTAACAATCGCAGAGGAAGAAATCCAACCCAAAGATAGACTCAAATATGTCGGAGTCTGGCTGGACTCAAACCTCTCCTTCCAGCTACATATCGAAGAAACCATCCCCAAAGGCCTTAAAGCCTTAAGCGGAATCAGAAACATCGCCGTCCTCCCAGGGGCAACTGTAAAATCTATTCACCACCTAACTGTCCAGGGCTTCCTCCCCATCATCCTATGGGGATCATAGGCTTGGTGGACGGGTGCCAACCACATCCTCCGATCACTATCCCCACTCTATAACGAAGCCGCCAGGATAATAACAGGCCTACCCCATTGGACAAAAACTGAAAGACTGCTAAAAGAGGCAGCACTTCCCCCACTCGAACACCTCCTCAACCATAAATCACGAAAATACGGGACGCGCATCCTCTGCCATCCTGCCGATCACCCACTCAACGAAGAACTCATATAACTCCTCCCCACCAGGCTAAAAAATATCAAAGGCACAGGCCTACACTGGATTGCATCACTCATGCTACCTTTCCAGGCACTAGGCAACCGCAGAGAACGATGGATTCAAAATGAAACCCTCACCAAACGCATGCTGGAGGAATGGAACTCTATTCCATGCACCAACTACCACGAACCAGGAACACTAAAAATCCACCCCAAGCGAGCAAAACTCCCCCGATCCAAAGCAAAACTTATACACCGCATACGCTGTCAAGTCACTAGGATAGACAGACACGCAGCATTCACAGAACCCGAACCCTGCCAATGCGGGTCGGAACAATCCTCCAAACACACCATGATTGACTGCCCCCGATGGACACAGCTACGAGGACCACTCATGTACAAAGTACCAGGACCGCCAACTTGGGAAAATTGGCTATTTACCAACCTCAACGTAGACTTGGTTCTACAATTCGCAGCAAAAACCAACCTCCTCGACTGGTACGAAATGGACGAAGAAGACCCGGAGGAATAATGGATGGATCCTTTCTTTCTTTTCTTTCTTTCCTTCTTTCTCCTTTCTGTACCTCCTAAAATGAACCGCCATGATTTTCTTTTCTCTCTTTTCCTTTTTTTCGGTTTTGTTTTGTTCGTTTTCCTTTTGTTCTTTCTTATGTCTAACGGCGGAGGAACCGGTGTGCGATAAGTCCTGTACTTCAAAGCAATATAAAATCTATCTATCTATCCTGTATTTACCTCACGAATACTACGTTTGTTCTACGTCACGCCATAGGGCCCAACTGGTTTGTCATACCAGGTATAGCCACCCCATAGTCCATAGCCAAGAATACCTATTGCTACGTCCCCGCCTCGGTTGTATTCCTTGGCACTACAATCCTCACGTCCATAGACCCCCGTCACACCAACACGATTTGAAGAAGATGGAGAGATTGATGAGTGTGAGATATCTTCCTTACTATTAACCCCACTGCCAACCCACACTCAGACTAGTCAATTGACAACTGTTACCTAAATAGCCTGGAAAGGTTTTCTTGGTTCTTCCGAAATCTGCACTAGGAAGAGCAGTCCTCGGGGGGTAGAATTTCATTTCCCCGAGTAGCATACTGACAATTTTGAAGCACAAAAGGAGCCTAAGGCAATTTAAGTACCCGAGGCGGAAGAAATAATTGATACTCGCTACTCAGACTATTATAATGCTCCGAAGAACGACTACGAGAGCTTTCAGGAGTATGAGGATGATGTAACGGGGGCAGCCTATCTATGTATCGCTAGAATCCAATAGAATAGATGCGGCCGTGGAAGATAGAAATCAGGTGCAGATTTATTCAAAGATACTGTCGTTAGAACTCAATAATCCTTAAGGGCTCTGCTACCGATAATAGGAGATGATTCTGATAATTTTCGATTAGGATTCCGGACAGTTAGGCGGGAATGATCCTGAGTACTTATACTCCAAAGGACTCTGTTCTCTGCTCCTACTTCCTTACTAAGTTCCGGTGCTGCCTTCCAGCGGAAGGGAAGCAATTCCATCGCTACCGCGCTTCTCTCTAAACGTCAGCGAGTGCTTCCGGTTCCGAAGGCAACCACCCTTAGTCAAAGCCTTTGTAACACCTGCAGCCTTTGTTGCCACACAACTGGGGCCTGCATGAATGAGCTGCCGCTTAGGTGTAAGCTTAATCATTGCTGTAGAGCTTTCGCTTATTGTAGACTTCCCAGGCGTAATCCCTTCCATTACCGGCGGACTTCACATGCTCAGAGGATGTAGAGGATCGCCGAGCACTCAGAGCTTCACTCTGGCTGGCCTCCAATCATTGGCGAGGCACAGACTCATCAGTCATTGCTCCCATGAGTAGATCCTCTTCCTAGCGCTCAGAATGTAGTTACTCTGACAGCTGGTAGCTAACCACACTGCCGGTACTTGCATGTCACTGTGCAACTGGCTTCTAACAATAACTCTCAGCATGTAACCGGGCCCTGTGTGTACTCATACACCAGACAGTTGAAAAGGCTCCATTACAGATGAACTGTATGATGAACCTCAAGCCCTCGCCTTAATGTTAGATGCAGAGGTCTCAGACTGTTGGAAAGGGACCTCATACAATTCAAGAACTGCCAGAGCACTGGACAACGCTCAAAGGAAACCAATTGCTGTTGTAGCGGAGGTAATCACTTCTTGCGACGTATCGCTGGATGTGGTACAGGTTCGACTCAATCTCGCCCCTCAATGCTTTTCAAAATTTTAGTATTAGTGGTCAACAGTTTAGAGAGGAACTTGTCGGGGCGCGAAAGTAATACGTAAACAAAGGAGAGCAGCACCCACTCTAGCAACCAGTCAGAATGCATGCTAGAGAGCACTGCCAGCATCCCAGAGAGCACCCCCGACATCCCAGATAGCACCCCCAACACCCTCACAGTATAGCCCCTCCGCACTTATTTTTCTACATTAATATACTTCTTCTATGCCCTAGATCGAATTTTCCTTCATGTAATCTCGAAACGGAATGTCGTCTCCCACGTACCGGAAATATTGTTCTTTACCCCATAGCAAAGTAATTGGCAAGCACTCTGTTAACAGTCGTTCCGGGAATTATCTATATACCGTATTTTAAATCTTTCGATGGGGTGAGAATGCTAGGGGTTAGGGATCCCGAATTCCCATAGCCCATAACTCCTACCCTTATTTGCCTGATATTGACAGCAATCTAGTACGGCAACCGCACGTAGTTCACAGGGAGTTACTTGAAGCCTAATAATTTTCAGTCAAAGAATGTGGCTTTTGTGAGTAAGTATGGCCCGATACCCTCATTGATAGGGCGAGTGACTTGGGAGCAATGCCGGAAGTTATTAGAATTTTACGGGATTGCCCAACTGATATCTAAACACTACTAGAAACGTTCAACAGTATGAGCAAAGTTTAGAAGATGAGAAATAAATAGAACCAGGAGGCGACCTTGTAGGTAATCAAAGACAACCTTTGAGAAAAGGAATTATACTTCTAGATGCCGGTATTGCGAGTGGTATTCTAAATGATTACCCTAATAGATACAAAATAAAAAGGGAGTAACCATTGAGGTGTTACCGGAGGAGGATTTCAACGGGGACAATGAAGCGTTGGTTGCGGAATGTGCCAAATTCCAAATGCTCAGAGAACAGGCACGAGTGTTTCAGGAGGGCGGGTTTGTTCCGACAGTACTCAGTAAAGAGTGATTAATGCCCAACCTCGCGGTATTGACACCGAAGAGGAGGGGGAGGAGTAAGAGGAGTAGCCGGGATTACCTGTAGCGAGGGATTAGGAAAGGAGGGAAAGCAGGATGTGTAGAACAATCGCGAGTGCTAAAGCAGATAGTGGAGGATTTGTTCTTCTCCGTATTCATTATTGGAGTTAGTTAATATATTTAAATAGCATATCATTCGAGTATTAGGTGGAGTATCACGGTGTTGAATAGACCAATGCTATCGGTGCAGTTGTGTGTGCTATGGAGGCAGTAGAGATCGTCTTCGGCATGATGTTTTGGTAATCTCATTGGGGGATTTTGAATCCTATAGCCTGGTACCGTAGAGAAGTGTAATCCAGGAGAGAATGGGGTACTGACATATAGGAACCGGTACATCATACGTGACTCAGATTTCAAAGCACCTGATCTGGCAAATTCAGGAGGCGTCATGTTAAGGAAAATGGCTAGTGCTAAGCGATAATTCTGTAGCGTTTAAACTGATGATATTGTAAACCGGATTCCCTTGACTTGATGGTTGATGATACCCTCAAGTCTCCGGAGAATCAAGCCCTATTTATACATGTTGGAACCTATGCCAAGGCCCGCTTTCTAATACTAACTGATACAACGATAATAGAATAAGATAACGTTCCCGAAGATAACCCAGATAGAAAAGCGCCCCCGCATAGTCCCGTCCTCCATTCTAATTCCGACACGTAACCATGAACCTTGCAATTGCCAGTCATCGGGCTGTACCATACTATTATCCTAGACCTACTTCCCTAAGTAGAACAGCCTACAGCCGTAAGCCCCGCTTCCTATTCTATTCCGGGTGAGACACCCAATAGTAAGCGTGCCGTCATAATAGTATAACACTAGTGTGGTAACATCGCATGCTCCCACACTACCCGATACTTTTCTATGCTTGTCCTTTCGTTACCCGACCGTCCTCGCATCACAACCCGTCACTCGTATTCCTCATTGTCCTAAGCCTCTAGAACAGTGTTCCGTAGTTCCTGTAACACGTCAGGGCAATAAATCTATCCCAGGGCCAACCGAAGAAGTTGAGAGTAATACAGGAGTAGTAAGGATAAACAAGCAGGCAACTAGCATACCCTCTGCATATTAGTCTAAAGAGCGCAAATCAATCCAATTATATAAGCATGATTACAACTGAAACCATATATGATTGACAGGAACCGGATATTATAGTTTAACGTATTAGATTGCATCAGCAAGCTACCGTGTGTCCCCGGAGACTTCTACTTGTCTCTAGAGACAGCTGCTGAGGTGGATTGTCTCCTCAAATCTCCCGTGGATCCTCGTTTCTCGCTTACTCCCTTGAACCTCAGGAGTTGCCCTGTTTTCTCTGGATGCTCTACAGGGATATTATCCAAAACCTCCACCGAATACCGAACACCTGTACCAGAGTCAGTTGGCGGTTCAGATAGAACGTTGTCAGAATACAAACTAATGATTAAACACACCGGGGAGCGTTTCAATTGTTCTATACTGCTTGAGGAGCCTTGGCCACAACTAGAATGTCTTATAGTTAATATTTGAAGATTTTGGCCAGAAGCAAACAATCCTTTTAATACAACTTGAAATCTGACTGAAAGTTCTAGAACATACGTGAATACGTTTAAAGCCTTCTATAAGGTTTTGGGAGACCTTGCTTGTGCGACTAGGTTTAAATTGTATTATATAAGTGAGATTACACCTTATTTATGCTATCAAAGACCATATGGCGAAGGGTATCCTTTATGGTATGAATGTGCTTCTTACAGGTGATAAATGGGCCAACAAAGTCAATTATTAACTCGAAAAGAACCGTTTCATAAGTGACACTGACAACTATACGGTAAAGATTTTTTGTTTTCGGTTAGCATTTTAGAATGCTCCAATGGACTTCAGACAGGCAGTTGGCAATTACAGGTTCCGGAAATCCTGTACGTGATATTTCTGAAGTATTACAAAGAGGAAAAGATGCGTGGTACATAGAATCCTCATTTCGTCGATGGTATATATCCGGAATTCATATACATGGTCTGCCCTGGGATCTGGTTTGTCCTCTGATTTTGTACAACTGGATATTACGTAGAAGGTTTGCACTTCAACATGAGTCAGAATATAAATTATACTCATTTCTGATGGGGTGAACTTAGGGTTAAGGTTAGCCCCCCCCCATCCCCAAAAACACGGAGACCCCTATAGTATGCAGTTCTACGTGCTGTACAGTCCCCTTCACCCACTTCTCCTTTGATATATAGGGGACGTACGGTTGACTTGCTTTTGCCTCCTAGAACAAGCGTCGTGAGACGCTTGCTCTAGGAGGTTAAAGTAACAAGTCAACCGTACGTCCCCTATATATCAAAGGAGAAGTGGGTGAAGGGGACTGTACGGCACGTAGAATTGTAGGGTATTAAAACTAAGCTGCCGTACGGTCGCTTCTTCACACATTATCACTCTAGCTGAGGTGCCGTACAGTCACCTCTTCATACATTATCACTCTAAACCATACTACCGTATGGTCGCTTCTTCACACATTATCACTCTAGCTGAGGTGCCGTACGGTCGCTTCTTCATACATTATCACTCTAAACCATACTACCGTACAGTCACCTCTTCATACATTATCACTCTAAACCATACTACCGTACGGTCGCTTCTTCATACATTGTCACTCTAGCTGTGGTGCCCGGGCCGTACGGTTGCTTCTTCACACATTCTCACTAGCTGAGGTGCTGTACGGTCGCTTCTTCACACATTATCACTAGCTGAGGTGCCGTACGGTGGCTTCTTCATACATTATCACTCTAAACCATACTACCGTACAGTCACCTCTTCATACATTATCACTCTAAACCATACTACCGTACGGTCGCTTCTTCATACATTATCACTCTAGCTATGGTGCCGTACGGTCGCCTATGCAACCAGTATCACTCTGGCTGTGGTGCCGTACGGTTGCGAATGCAACCACTATTACTCTGGCTGAGGTGCCGTACGGCCGCTTCTTCATACACTGTCACTCTGGCTGTGGTGCCGTACAGTCACCTCTTCATACATTATCACTCTAAACCAAGCTGCCGTACGGTTGCTTCTTCACACATTGTCACTCTAGCTGAGGTGCCGTACGGTCGCCTATGCAACCAGTATCACTCTGGCTGTGGTGCCGTACGGTCGCCTATGCAACCAGTATCACTCTGGCTGAGGTGCCGTACGGTCGCTTATACTCGCGACAGGCCTAAAGTACCCGAAAATGCAGCTGCAAGGTTTTGTTACCTGCTGCGAGTACAACCACAATCACTCTAGCATTAAGTGAACAGATCCTCACCTGTCAACAGCCCATTTAGTTCACTCACTTAATGCCAGAGCCTTATACAGTACGATGCCAGTCGTGAGCGTCAGGCGCGGCATCGCAACGCCCCCCGAACCATCACGGGTACCAGCACAGCAACCACAATTGATCCTTTGGAGAGCTGAATTTTTGTATAGTTGTTAAATAGTAGATAAATAACAATAATTTGACATTTAATATCTTGTGTACCAACCCACCGTGAAAAGGTTGTGGAAATCTGGTTGCGCGCGCGGCGTTGCGACGCCGCGCCTGACGCTCACGACTGGCATCGTACTGTACCGGGTGTTGAGGGTAAGTGATCAGAATCTGATAAGTGAATGTTACGGTGAATAGGTGTATTTGTCTTATCAGATTCTGATCACTTTTCGCTACACCCTAGTCCATTCGCTTTTTTGGGAGACTGAAACGCCAATCGCTTGGATTACTAGAAAATAACGGGTGATTACTGGTGACCGCCCGTGCTTTACTGATGATCGGATAACTGCAGGAAAATGAAAGTCACAACCCACAATTAAATAAACCCTATTTGATGCACCGGAACTAGAGAAGGAAAGATATGCTTCCGCAGGTCCATAGGAAACCATCAAAAATTCATCGGGATGCAAAGTGTGTGCGTCGTGCTGGGAATATAAAGCTTCATCCACCAACTATACTACACAACCCCAACTAACGCCATGTATCGCTGGCACTACAAAGAAACGCTTACAGACGAAGACTGCTGCGCAATCGAGCGAGGGGTAACGATCGCGCAGGCGTGCCACGATAAAGCCTATGTAGCCGATAAGCCCCGCAAACCGGTGAAAAAGCAAACAACGTTGGATTCTTACTTTAGGACTAAAAGGTTAGACGTGCTTATTATCGCACAGATTACATTTGCTGACTCTGGGGCCGTGTGATCGAAGATGAGTATGTACAGCATCACGGGGGGGTAAGGTTTGGTTGTCACCTAAACATTTTTGCATGGGAATTGGACGCGCCCACGGGGATATGGCAACCACACGACAGTACTGAAATTGATGTAATTGTTCGAGTATATTTACGGATCGGTTGTTTGATGGATTGATTTATCTTTTCGGTTTTATTTAACGTCATCTGGTAATGTATCAAATGATATCCGGCAGCCTGATTGGCCAACAGCGAAAACCCTAGGATAGAGTACTATACACGAAAGGAAGGACTTGTTAAAACCCAATCAGGCTATCATTGTTAATGATGTAATGTTATTCATCGCATACAAAAAAGTAATCATACCAACTCCTAAAAATATATCCCGGAACCATAATACCAAGAAACGTCAAAAAAATAGTAAAGAAAACAAAGAGTAATCATGCCCAACTCTAAATGAAATATCTTAAAAATATAATGCCAATAAGAAACACGAAAAAAAAGAATCATACCCTACCCCCTAAAAATATATCCCAGGACCATAACGCCAATAAGAAACACCAAAAAAAAAACAGCCCCGTCAATCTGCCTCATCTGCCCAACTCAATCGTGCCGGGTAAGACTTAAAACCTTCTCTCAACTCTCTATCCAACTCCTCCGGCGTAAGCCCGCCCTCCACAGCGCTAACAATCCATGACCTCGTCATATCAACTGTTCTCTACCGAGTGTCACAGGTATCAGTACCAATTTGGAAATAACGGCAGTAAAACTTACCCGTAGTTTCACCATACTCGTGATGATGTGTAGCAATTGCCCCAAACCCCCGTTAAGTCCAGCAGGAATAGTAAGTACATCCTCACGTTTGAGCAAGCAGATGTTACCCACAGGGCTGACCATACGAGAATATTGGAATGTAGATGCTGAATTCATGATTCCGATGGCCTGGAGGTGTGGCAAAAACTTTGGGTTATGATTAGCTTGCAGGTGCAGGACGTTCATCATGTCGCGTAGCCCCCTCCCAATCTTGAGCCAATCATCCAAGTATTTTGTCGATGTCTCACCCCCCTTTTCAGACGCTGAAGCCTCAAGCACCACGTATTCAACACAACCTTCACCGATTGAATGGATTATACCGTCGTAATGCCGACCACTTTTACGATAATTTCCCTTGCCAGTTCGTGTTCGGGAACGGTTCTTCCGGATGCCAGTTGCTCGGAGGTGGGTCTCTTTTCGGTCCAGAGTAATACCTGGGATCGACATTATGTAATTATCGATTATTGAGGCCCACACGGAGGACGTAAACCAATCCTCGCAGTGATCACTGGTCAGCGGCCGATTCGGGGATGCATATATGTTTAGCCTACAAAGGATGTTAGAGGATTGCGAAACAGAGTGGGTATATTCGTCATACCTACATGGTGTTCAAGGCCAAGTAGGCGTAGAACTTATTGCCATCGCGCGCATTGTCAAAAGTACCACCCTCTGGAATGTAATGGTTCTTGTGAAGTGTAGCTCTCAGTTCTTCGACAGATCTGACACTGGCAAACTCTCCGAGATAACCCAACAGAACATCGTCCGGTGGAGGCAAACCTGGCATGGCTGCGTTGATTTCATCCAATTCGGGGGGGAGAAAAAGGCGCTTGACATCCTCGTCCCCCAAATCGATAACGAAGGATGGCAAAAGTGATGATTTAGACATGAAATTCGAGTCAGTAGCCATGCAGGCATCATGGATGATATCCTCTACCACACGTTCGGTAGATTTTAGTTTCCATTTCTCCGGGATGTCACGGTAAACGGCCCAAAAGGTCTGCTGCGCTGAGGTTGATTCCGGGCTTGGAGTGCGCGGGCTCGGTGTGTCCTCTAATATGGATTGAAAATCTTCATCAGATTCATGTGCTAGTCGTTGAACAAAATGGCCCTATTGTCAAGCAGTGATGATAAGCATGGGAACAAAAGCGGCAGACAGGAGGTAAAAGCATGCCTCAACGTTTGATGCATTTCTTGGTTCGTTTCCGCAGTTGGTAGAGTGAGCGAGATTGTTGCTGAGCGTGCCACCAACAACACTTTGGTTGAAAGTGATATCACCCGTTACAATAGTGGCACGTCCCGTACTCCTGGATCCTCGAGAATTTCGGGGGGAAAAGTTTTCGGCGAACCACGCGCGAAATAACCGTCTGATCTGTATAGAAAGGTTAGTTGACCGTAAAGTAATCTTTTAAACAGGTGCACGAGAAATACTGCCCGTCCCCACCTCGTACCGTTCCACAGTTGTAACTGGATTGACACAGTAAGCGGGTTAACCAGCACATTCTGTGACGGTAGTCTCAGGCGAGTTAACCACCACATACCGTGGTGGTAGTCTCTAGGCGAGTTAACCATCACATACCGTGATGGTAGTCTCTAGGCGAGTTAACCATCACATACCGTGGTGGTAGTCTCTAGGCGAGTTAACCATCACATACCGTGATGGTAGTCTCTAGGCGAGTTAACCATCACATACCGTGATGGTAGTCTCTAGGCGAGTTAACCACCACATGCCGTGGTGGTAGTCTCAGGGGCGAGTTAACCATCACATACCGTGATGGTAGTCTCTAGGCGAGTTAACCACCACATGCCGTGGTGGTAGTCTCAGGGGCGAGTTAACCATCACATACCGTGATGGTAGTCTCTAGGCGAGTTAACCACCACACCCCCGCGATGGTAGTCTTTCTTGGGGGGGGGGGGGGGGGGGGGTTAACCCTTTCTTTACCACCATCCCTCAAGAGGGCTTTCGCTTTCTCGCATCTCCTAGTCCCCTCCTCCTCCTCGAAGGAACGCAAGGCCATGCCCCATCGATAGGTATTGATGCCATGAAATTTCTGGTTCTTCGAGGGTGGTCGGCTCCGGTCAAGGTATTGTAGTCCATGCTTCGAGGCTTGTCTGCGCTGGGCTGAAAACTCGATATAATGAGCCGGATCCCACTGGTCAACTGGGATGATATCGAAATACTTGGGATTTGGTAGGGGGTATTCTGTAGTGGTGGGGGGGGGGATGTTGGGCTAGTCATGTCGAGGTTTAGAGAGAACGAGAAAAAAGAGGGGGGGAAATGCCCCTTTAAGGGTAATACGAAAGGTGGGTGTCAACCCCTTTGATTACTGATTGGGCCAGTTGCAAACCAAGGCTGACTGTGTAACCTTCCTTGTGTTTTTGCTTTTAATGGGCGCCTCGAGCCTGTTCGGTGTGCTGGCAATCCTTGCTATCCTATTAATATAACGAAACGTTATAATGATTCAGTGGTATGACTCCGCTCCGTACGAGCCCGTATGACTGATATCTCACACGAATGACTAATAGGAAGGACAAAGGAAGATCAGAGCCAAAACAGGCTTTTATGCGCAGACCGGAAATATACCGCGAATGATGGTCCACTCGCTGTGATGGTTCACTCGCCTTTCTCTTGGCAATGATATATCAGGCTATTATTTTACCAATATGAAGGGAACCTCGTAGATCGTAGATTCGCGGTACCTATTCGTTTCTCACCATTGTCTAAATGCTGTCGCAGGTTTATTCGTTGTCTAAAGGTAGGTTGTCGACCAAAAATTAGACAGCGGGTATTTGCCTGTTAGCGAGTGGGAAGAGCCCCCGCTCTCGCTGTACAAGGGTCTGGCATTAAGTAAATGAACAAAATTGGGTGTTGACAGGGGAGAATCAGTTCACTCACTAAATCCCAGAGCCTTGTACTTCGGTGGTAGGGGTAAGTGAGAAGACACCTGGCGGCTCCACTACTACCGAAGTACATGGGCCCGGCAAGAAGAACCTGACCATAGTTTCTCTTGTAGCAACCAATTTGACGGCTGCTAGCGCGTTTCTATGTTCAGGTTCTTCTTGCCAACCCAACTACCATCTCCGCATGTGTGTGCGCGGAAACCCGCGGAGATGCGAGGGTTCCGTTGTAATGACGCGAATATGCAGAATATCCCTGCTATAGCGCATACTCGCGACCAGCAATTACCATTGGAGTAGAAGTCAAAAATACATCAAAGACTTGCAGCTGCATATTCGGGTTCTTGTTGCTGGTCGCGAGTAGAATAGCGCCAGGAGTTTAAAACCTACTCGTAGTTTTTTGGCTGGACTAGGTCTACATACGACCAAAATATTGTTGCCAAGCACGATTTACGCCCATATGCAGACCAGTCCAGTCCGGAAACGTTAGAAAACTGCGAGTACACCCTAAGGCTTTTCACCACAACACAAAGAATTAAAACAAAAACTATATTCTCGTGAAGACGGCCTATGTCTAAATGAATATAGTATTGTTTCTCTAAAAAATATGCATTACTGTTGAGGAGTAAGATATATGTAGTTTAGGGATTTATTGTCGCCAAGTGAAAGTTGGCTTGGCTGTCTCTTTTTTGCCCTGTCCGCCATCACCCAGTAGACTGCGATCTCCCTTCAAGCCTTGCGTCAGGTTCAGAGCTTCCCCGTCTCAGCGATCCAGAAATGGGTGTCATCGACTCATCCCTTCGTCAGAGCAAAATCGGAGACATGTATTCTGTTTGGCTCGATGGCGAGTCAGCTATCGATAAAGATCCCGGCACCGCCAAGGGATTTCGTCAAGTTTATTTGTATCCTTGCGCTTTGGCCTTCTATCCCATGGCCTGGTGAGACATGCAGATTCGGGACCCTCCAAACTAGGCAAGTTTAGACTGTGGCCCAGTGCCTTTGCCTCCGTGGCAGCGAGCTCAGCCATATGTATATCCCATGGCAAAGCCACTAGGCCACAGTCCAAACTTGCCTAGTTTGGAGGTTCCCGAATCTGCATGTCTCACCAGGCCAAGGGATAGTACAGTATTTTAAGACTAAGCCACGTTGCTCTTCACGCCTCATCGTGGCCCTAAGCCTCGCCCCCGCGCCACAGCGCCTCGGAGAAACACAGTTGCACAATCTCTCTGTGGCGTACTGTGGCTTCCGCGCTAAGTCGCCCAAAAAAGATGGTGTGGCCCGTGTGGGGAGGGTTTCCAGCTCTAAATTCGGATTATCTGATTGGTTTCACAGGCTAACTTGAAGTAGTAGTGTATACCACTTGTCGTTAAAATTAGGTCTATCACCACACCGTTTTCGGAACAGAGGATCGGCAGCGCCCCCGAACACGGCCAACACCTTTTTGTATGGTAGACTCCTTCACGGGGGTATGGAGAACTCGAGAAAAATGGACAGAAGCCCTTATTTTGAATAGAGAATCGTATCCATAAGCTTTATTTGTCGTTCTTAGTTGTTGCACCGTACCCCCGTGAGCACCATGCAATATTGGCCGTTGTAGGCTGTCTCGTGTAGGTACAGATATATAAATGGATGCAGTTTGCTTCGCTTCTATATAGATGATCCTGATGATAAACTAATTCCATAGCACGAACGATGATTATATTAAGAGAAGATCTAGCAGAACGAGAACTATACTAAATGTCTGAGCTAAGGACAGGCATCACTAATCACTGATCTAATCTAATCTTATCGGGATCTGATCGTATCTCTAATCCCTACAGCAACCAGTAAGATATCCCGATTCTTATTAGCCTTAATCCCTGCTAGCCAAATGGGTGTATTCGCCAAATGACTGTAAGTCGCTGTAGTTAGCCGACCCTTCGACGTCCGTAGCCGAGATTCTCGGGTGTGACTAACAACAAGAATCAAACGGTGTTGGGCACATTTGCTGTAAAGCGATTTGTCATGTATTAGTCAGTACAGCACGTGATTACGTGGACAATCCTTTGTAAAGGTGTTCACGGCGGAACAACCTTATAGCTAGCTCGCTTTTTCTTTTTTCTTTCCTTCCCTTTTTATCATCCGTCGTTAGTATCGTCAGAGAAGTTTCATTTTGATTTCTCCCTGGCAATAAGATTTTATTTTATTTTGTTATCGAATCGTCGTAAAGCCGAAGACGAAAAGAAACAGAGACTGAACACAAACAAAAGAACCCGGCCCACAACGGGTGTACCGTTAATTCTCGGATAATCCACTATCTCCGTATTTGTATGTGGTAAGTCCGAAGAAGGCGAATTGGCGTATCAAACTTCACGAATTCGTGCAGATACTTATGGCGCGAGAAGGCATAGAGGGTGGGTGTGTCAACTTCAGAGGAATTTCTTTTTGTATGGGAATTAGAGAAATTTCACCGTTTAGGCTACCCACCATAGCTTCTCGAGAGAATTAGCGGTATTCGCTTTCTGGTTCTTAATGCTACACCTATGCGCACCATGCTCTACTCTGAGCAGGCCTCGGCCTACCCCGGTACTCCGACGTTCAATTCACATCCAAATACAAGGAGAAGACACCCAACTCTTTGATTCTCTGATCATTTTCGGTTTTCAGAGTGGGTCAGCTGCAGCAGTGATGTTTTACACCTAATGTCACCTCTCACTAATGCACGAGACCCGCTTACTTTAACCAATGACAGTACTCGTAGTTTTCTAACGTTTCCGAACTGAACTGGGTCTGCATACCACCAAAATCTAGTTGCCAAGCACGATTTACGCCCATATGCAGATCCAGTCCAGTTCGGAAACGTAAAAAAACTACAGTCGCAACTCGATATGCCGGATTGCCAAGATTCGGAGGATTTCGTACGGGATAGCAAAAAATCGGGGATAGCAAATTAATTTTGCAGTAAGAAAATTAAAATCCCAGATGATGTCATACGGGATAGCAAGCGATCCGGTGTATTGAGATCCGGCATATCGAGTTGCGACTGTACAAGTACAGCGATTTCACCGTCAGGTAAGGCGCTAGTATAATTATGGGGGGATAGCTGGGGACACCTATAACCGGAGCACTTTGCGTCCTAACTCCTGACGATAACTCCTCCACCACCACAACACCTAAGATTATTTTGACTCTATGGAATTGTAGAACAGAAGGCAAAGAATCGTTCTATAGGAGGAAAATTAATTCAAATCTTCTGGTTGAGGTGCTAAAGGTATTTGAAGTTGGTGTACCTTTGGTGCAGCGGCCCCCAATGTCGCATCATTTCTTTTGCCTAATCGGGTAATATTCTGGTCTGTCCCTGCCTAGTTGGGATATATGGTGCCCAATCATAAAGGTAGTCAAAAAATTGGGGCGAGGTCGAGGTTGAATAGCTTTGCAACGAAACAAATTATGAGAATTCCGGTCGGTAAAATTGAAGTACTAGTGATGAGAATAATTTTACCGACCAGATTTTTGATATCTCTCCTGGTTAAAAAGTTATTCAAGCTTGAAATTCGGTATTTTAGTATGTAAAAAGCGCCAAGACTGAACAAAGTGGAACAGTATTATACCCATTTATACCCTTAAAATAGCAAACATGTCACCGTTGTTGGGCACATTTGCCGTAAAGCGATTTGTCACGTATTAGTCAGTACAGCATGTGGAAATGTGGACAATCCCTTTGTAAAGGTGTCCGCAGCGGAACGACCTAATAACTAGCTCGCTATCTCCCTGTCTATCATCACATACATCTTGTTGCTCTCGTTTTGTCTTAATCGAAGTTTTATTCATTCTACGTATTTTCGTCTCGGATCGTCGTTGAGAAGAAATAGAAACAGAGAGAGTGAACACAACAGCCGGCCAACACCGTGTCACCTTTAAGAGTGTGCGCGCCATAAATAGCCCAATCTGGGCAAGTACATTAGTTCCCAGGATATTATCTCTCTATCATGGCATTACTAGCCACTTATTTATTATAAGAATTACTCAATACGGTGATTAAACATCCAAAATGAATGTCGCGGACCTCACTCTGGCTCACTGGGGCTTACAATATCATCTACGCGCGGGGAGTCACCACCAATCACTCGTTATTACATCGTCTTGGCAATGTACCTAAAAGATAAGCTTGAACCTCTAGCTACACAATCTACACTGAACATCTCAACCGGAAAGCATAGATCATCGCGAGTATGCAGAGAGTCCCGCTGTTATCCCTTAAACTGTTATGAAAATGCCGACCACCAAAAAGCGGATTCACCGTCACTTTCCTAATAGACCCCGCTATCTCTTTTATCAGATAATAGATGTACTTTGATAGGACTCAGCACTATTAAGAAACGTGTTTAAAGCGGTGTACTACCGCCAAAACTCGAAAAATTGGCTATTACCAATTGAATGATTGGTTGAATGGCATCGATCTGCACCAGAAGTTTCCCATACAAGTAATTTTATGGCGGTACTCTTAAAGGTGACATGACGACGTGGAACAATTGTGGCGGCAATATGGGGCCATTTTGCTGCACCACTGCCAGCTCCATTTTCCGACAACTTGATTGGTGCCGATCACATGACCAACAAATCAGATAATCAGAATATAGAGCTGGCTCTATTTGCGCAAAGTCTCTAACTTCACAACTACTTGTTTACCACGAAAAGAGCCAGAAAATGCAAGTGACAGAAACAGTAATGATTTATATAAGAGACCACCGCCACTCCATACAAGTTATCCCTGTTGCATTTTTTGGTTCTTTTCGGGGGGGGGAACTGGTTGTGATACCGAGCAGAGAGGGCCAAGAAATATTTGTGTGCTCGCCTCTTAGCCATCGACCTCGCTTCACTTTCCGCTTACCTTTAAGAGTGGGCGCACCATACATGCTGATATTTTCGAACACGACCACTATTGCATACTATATAAAAAGCGCGGGCCATGTCCACCTTTTGTATGTCATGCAATATTGGTCGTGTTCGGAAACAGTGAAATTACTCTTGTGAAGATCTGGCTCTGCAAACGGTAGTACAGTCGCTCACGGCGCATCCTGTCTGATGGTTGTTGCCGTAGTAATATATCCTTGGCGCCCCGGGCTTAACTCTGCTATTGGCCTCAAATCCCTGAGGTCCGCCATCAGACAGGATCCGCCTTCACCCGTGAGTGACTCTAGCCTCATTAGGAGGGTCATACCGATTGATAGCCTAGAGTCGATCTGAGCCGACAATACTCCAGCTCCAAATTCCGGTAACCTGATTGGCGCCGATCTCCCATCAACCAATCATACAAGTAGAATTTAGAGACGGCTCTGAAAATGCAAGTAGGTATGGAGAATTGTCTAAATTATCCTTGAGAGATAATACTATCCTCTCGCACTAACATTTAGATATTCGATTGTCAACACCAACATCGTTCGAAATTCAGGCCTCGACACATTTTCGTGATATCTTTTTCAATCTCCCCTATGGATGTTGCTATAAGTATGTTCACCACTAGCTTTACAAGTCGCAGGAAGCTAAATAAAATTGCCTATATCTACTCCCGGCCAAATGAAAGCAGTTTCGCATCTAGGCGCAACGGCTTCCTGCCGACAGGCGAGGCGGTAGCGTCTTTGCATACCCTGGTCCGAGTTTGTCTATAGGCAATGAATCTTCTAACAAACATATCTTCGTCGTTGATATTCCAGTCATAATCGATTGGACACAATAATTTACAATGCCGAGATTGCTCGAGGATGGTGATGATGGGTGAGAACCCTCCTCCCTTCCGCTTTATGTATAACGTTTCTACCAGAATAAAAGGCGTATGATGGCATGTTTGCCTGTGAATTTAGTTTTCAGAAGCCTCTGAAATATCCCCATACAGTGATGGAACGGTGGCACTGACGAAATCTCTAGCTCGCTCAGTGAAGTCCCCAGTATTCCCCATGACGAATTGGTCCCAGCAGGAAGAAGGTAATGATGCTTCCTCGATTTGGCGTGAGTTTGTTGACTGATAAAGCCAAGCAGCTCGCAGCGTCCGGAGGTCTCCTCTCGCCTAGGCCAGCATCGTCAGCCGAGTGATGATGGCTGGGTCCCAGCCCGAAGAAGGTAACGATACTCCCTTGATTCGGTGTGAGCTTGCTCATTGATAACATCTAACCAGGTCACGACGTCCGGAAGTCTCTTCTCACCGACGCCAGCATCCTCAACGGAGTGTGGAAAAGGACACAGACGATCTGGTGATTCCAGGAATGGAACCTATATCCCAGCTTATTCGTCGGAGGCTGCTCGGGCGTGTGGTTTCAAGGGATCCTGCGTTTTTCGAAACCCGCCAGGAAAGACAGAGAGCAAGGGACGTTGAAAACATCTCCAACACATCCGCGCAAGAGGTCGACCCTACTGAAGCCGAAGTTGTGAGAACTCTCAACTCCATTACACTTGATGGGCATGGGGACACGGAAGGCGAATGGACCGAAGGCGAATGGACCGAAGGCGAAGGGACCGAAGGCGAAGGGACAGGGGGCGAGGGGACAGAAGGCGAAGAAACAGAAGGCGAAGAAACAGAAGATCCTGACGATGATGAGGACGAGGAAGAATTTGGATTCTTGCCGGTTGTTGGACAGGCTCTGGATGAACCTGTATCGAACAATGCGCGTTACGAGGTAGAGGTTGATGAAGACATCGTCACGCATACATCACAAACTGTCAAGGAATATGTGTCAGATATGAAGATTTGCGAGCCGGGGGTCGCCTACACCATGGCAGCTAGGCTTTTGAACACCAAAGGTTCACTTGATTGGGCTGCCGAAAACATTGAGTTTACAGAGGAAGGAGACATGAGGGATAATATTCTTAATATCCACCATCTCGATTTTCTAAGCATCGATGCGATGCCCAATACCAATATCGGAGGGGATGAGCGGGGGAATCTCTCAAACGGAAAACTGTCCTTTTGCCAATGGCATAAGCCGTATCAGAGTTATCGAGCGTCCACCGCCGAGCACTCTTTCTTTCGTCGAACAATGCGCATCGCAGAGGTCGATAATCAAGAGATATTCATCGTGATGAGGCCAAAACCGGACGAGCAGGCTCTCGACATAGACAATCACACTTTCACTGCCAGTCAGGCGCTAAGACGGTCAGCAATGAGTCGACCGCATGCCCAGCAGCTATTGATATATATCTGCAATATCATGATGACGACTCGGCGGCTTAGCAGGCACGGAGTCACCATGACTTGGAAGTTAGGGGGTTTAAACACTGCCGATATGGATAGAAAGGATTGGCGGATCCTTTACTCCAAGATGGTTGAGAGGTGGCCGGAGTTTCTCGCGGCTTGTCCAGAGCATTACTGGATACGTCAAGAGATAACACTCCATATTTACGAGATTGGCCAGGACGTCTGCATCCGATCGAGGGATTGTTCCGATGGCACCCTAGCTTATTCACTTTCAAGAATGTACGATGCTGGCTCAGTCTCGACGTTCATATATGCCTTAGCCACCAATGTGTCTATTGAAAGTGCAACTACTGATGAGGGTGATGGTACCACAAGCTATGAAGCGAAGTCCACTCTTTTCGACACCAAGGAGGTCACCCGGGACTACCTCAATGTACGCGGAGCTGGGTTGAGAATCTTTCCAATGGCGTTTAGTCCATCAGTTTGTAGCTTTCAGGCATTGAAAGCCCCACAAACCTATCAGTCCGCTGTCATTGACCCAATAAACCGTCATCTCCGTGAGGAGAATCTAATGGACGACAACGACGACGACGAGGAGCCAGATTCGGCAGTAGTGAAGGTTGTACTCTTCCAGGGATACAGCATGTTGAAGCAATACTGCCGCCACAGGCCAAACGAATTCCTCCTGGGCCTAGGTACCTACACCCCCCCCCTCTCTCCCTCTCTTGTTTAACTCACTAATTGTATTAGGTACCTATACCTGCACTCTTTGCGCACCCGAAAAGCTTGGCAAGGTACACACGGATAAACAGACTAAGTATTTCCATGGCGTGTCCGCCGGTGCACCGTTCACGGCATTTGATAACGGCATCGTCAACGCAGTAGCGAACGGAAGAGTCGGTTCCCGTTTTGAGCCTGTTATCAGTGTTGATTTCCAGGCGCTGAAAGAGGAGAATCGAACGTGGGACTACATATGTGAGCACATCATACGACCTACACTACTGTGGACGGGCCGCGCGAGGGCTTTGTATGGGACATGGATGCGGCTCTACGAGCCATCGGTGTTTCCCGCGATTCTTCGGGATATGTCTTATATATTTCGAATTCTACTGGACGGATTGATCGCTTTGTGGGTGAAAAATAAGAAGCAATCGGGGCTCATTGCGGCCGAAGCTATCGCCACCGTGGAGCGGCTCGCCATCTTTATGTTTACCGGCAATCGTTCTCACATACCTACTCGTGTATGGCAATACATCGGCCTTCAACAAAATCTCGATAATTTTGCCTGGCCATTTCTTCTTCCGGGGAAGATTGATCTTCGTGCAATTCCCAAGCCGGAATCGCGGACAGCGAACTGGTGTAGGGATGTTCATAATAGAACATTGATCCTTTCGCACCTGGCTAGCGTTAAGTTTCATTTCGGCGATGCAGCTGCTGCGCGGCGGGAGATTTCAATGTCCATGCTATCAGCTGAAGAGATAATCTCCACTGATACTGCGACAACTATGCTGCGACAGGCCATAAGAAAGTAAGTTAGCGTATCCTTATTTCTAATAAGAGCGGGACTAACGGTGTAAGATTCATGGTTCCACAACTACAGGAAGTCGTTTTGAAATCTCTGCGAGAGCAGCATAGCACCATGTGCTCAATCTCTGCCGCTGCCGCAATCGGGTCGACACCAGAAGATTTAGCGCTAGCATCAGTAGAAGTTACCAATAGGGAGAATTTGCTAGAAACTTTCGGCACCTCCGAGCACCCCTTTGAAAAGTCCTTAATGCATCAAGTCATCGATCGGTTTTATCAGAGATCGCACGATCGGCCATGGAAAGACCCCATTGTTCCTTTCCCGGCGTCGGAGTTGGATATCATCCAGCCATTGGACCTAGCGTCAATGATCATGTCCTGGAATCCTGATACCTCTCGATGTATACCGTTAGCCCCGTCCACACGATATATACGATGCGGCCCACTTAGTCTTTCTAAGAAGGGCATGTCGTGGGTCGACACAATGTTCGAAACCATGCGGGCCGGCAGTTTGTTGACGGTAAATCAGTGGTTGGAAGCATTGAGGTCAGCACTTAGGTGGGAGTGTATTGAGATCATCCCGGGACCGTATAACGGTTGCCTATCAGGCCGCCGATTCACCAGGGTTTTGGAGTACACCGGGTTTAATACGAATAAGAAGCGTGCGCGGCGGGAGACTCCTGCGGAGGCTATGGAAAGTGCGGTAAAACGCCTGCGGACCGTGACACGTCTCCCTCTTTCAGTGCCACTAGAGGAAACACCCGCGGACTATGCGAGCGGTATGCGTGTAGTGTTGCAGAGATACGACAAATCAACTTCCGATCCAGAGGGTGTACCCGGAGCGCACATATCAGCGTTCTTGCGACGTGCTGCGGCAGCATTGGACCTTGATGAGCCCTCTCATAATCTCTGCCTGCTGATTGGTTACGTTTTAAGCCGAAATACACCTCCGCCAATTGCTACTTGTTACAGTCGGTTGAGCCCGGAACGCTTCGTCTTGGCCGATGGGACCAAGCTTGGGACCCCGCGGGATCAATGGTACTTTATATTTATGATCCGCTGTTTGATGTGGCTTTGTCCCGAAGTAAATCGTGAGGAGCCTGGGCATTGCCCAGCCAGAATTGTCTTGAAAATATTTGGTATGTGATTCCTAGAACCCTCTCCTGGATTTAATTCATAAATAGAACAAAACAGAACACAAGAAGGTCAACAATCGTTTGTTGGAAGGTCTCAAGATTTGCGTTCGGACTAATGGCCATCGGCTTTGGCCCAAATCCAGTGAAATGAAGCTCAACACGGAAGCTTATTTCTTGCAGACGATGACTGAGGCCACTGCTGCGTCGAAGATTGGCGCGAAGAGGGTCATGCAAATGTGGTTGCCACCAGCCATGGTTGATAGGGCAGTGGCGTTGCTTGAAAGCGGAAGCAGTGAGGAGGGAAACTATTAGCTTATTTATGTTTACATATTCTTCTCTTTGTGGTCTATTCTTCCTCGGGCATTCATATATACAATATAGGCTTACCTGGACTTTATCCCTGTATCCGGTGATTTTAATATCCTAAACCCACAACGACGCCTGACTTCGTGTCCAGCACAATATTTTGTGACAGCTTTAACGAAGCCGAAGGGCCCCTATGGAAGCCCCTCCAGAGAAGTTCATAGATCAACTCGTACTCATTCGTGTAGACATTCATAATACAGATAGGGCCTGACGGTCCTGGTTAGATTTTTCGTACCCTGCTTTGCTTACTCACCTACGATCACGTGGTGCACGCAAGTTTGTTTTCATAGTGGTGTACCCAAGTTTGCTTTCATCCCCCATCTTAACTCATTAATTGCATGCAGACCGTAGTCTATGGCAATTCCATCCCCCATCTAGATCCTCACTAATTGATACCTTTCATCATCCATTTACCTCACCAAACTTCATCGACGAAGGATGCCTCCTAGGACGAAACCCAGACCGCGATTGCCCCCGAAGGGTCCACCAAAGAGGAAGCGCTGTGAAGACTCGCAAAGCGGCTCCGACGATTGCAATACTCGGAAAGAGGGAGCAAGGAAGGCTCGCAGGAGTAAGAACAAGGTGAGGTGGTGTCTCCCCTAAGTTATGTATATTCCTAATATATCGGTCTAGATCCCTTCGCTTGATCAAACTGATATTCAGGAGGTTGCACGCACCAAGGAAGCTCAAGGGCTCAAAATAGAAGAGGAGCTCCACCGCACCTTGATTGGCTCCTTCCGCATGCCCGCTTCGTCTCTCGACTTTCAATGGAGGGGAGCAGATACGACAAACCAGCGCAGGGTATCACCTGATCACGTCAAAAAAATGCTGATGCATTTTTACACAAGTGGACTAAAACGCTGCGCCAAAGAACACCACATAGCTGCCATCATTAGCCGACAGATGTTTGACGAAGCTGTGCAGACAACGGTCAGGGCCACGGGGATCAATCCTGTAAATGCCCAAACCATAAATGCCCAAACTAAACCCAGGGAGGAACCAGAAAAGGCCCTTCTAGGGCGCGTTACAGTGCCTCGGGCAGACTCCCAGGGCATGACCGAAAACGATCGGGTTCACGAGGCCAGTATTCGTTATCCATTCCTAGTTCTGCCTGCAGGTGTCACGGTGGAAGCCCAGTCTGGACAACACAGAATTCATGCGTTGCGGCAGCTCTTTACCGAGGAACTAGACAAGTGGTGGGTGATTGATTTATACGATGATTGTGAGTTCTCCGTGGTGTATACGCCGCCCTCAGCCACCTAGACAGCACTTCACTGATGATACACGGCTGTTCGGGTGGCTGGAGAAAGCGTCTACTGAGTTGTTAGTTCTCCTAACCCCTAACATTAAGTAGCAGTCAGCAATGCGGCCAAGGAGAAGCTACGGATGAATATTCTTGAGCTCCACAAAGCACCGACGCTTGCGGAGACCTGGGCAAACCTCCTGCTATACCAACGGGAAAATGACCAGAATGCCACAGACGCGACACTCGCTACCATGAGCTCGCCCACGAAGGTGAAGCAGCTACTATATTCTGATCAGTACCGGAATGCCATCACACAGGCCTTGCGCAACCGAGGGGTTTGGAAAAACTTTACCGGCGGGAGGTTTGGTGCATTCCTGCCGATGCGGTGTGTTGAGGAGAATGTTCGATATCTCACCCGTGTGGCGAAGATATGGGACTATATCGGCGAGGATATTCCGGGATTCCACGAATCCATTGATGAGATGACCCTGAAGTATCTGGAAGGCCTTGCTCCAGCACGCTTTGTTGAGGATGCAAGGGCGGTGGAGGAAGGCATGGAAAGCAACAAATGGTTTTTCAAGATTGCTGATAAGAAATACAGGTCCGTCATCAAATCAAGGTTGCAGAGCATCGACTACCGAATTCTCTCCTTGAATACCTTTTGGGAGGACATCAAATCGATGTCCTATTTTTCTCGGGTGATGGCCGATGTGGCCTTCTGGCTAACGGAAGAATTCTCTACCTCCGTCAGAGCAGGAGGTGCCGCCGCACATAGCCTAGCAGCTACGTTCCGAGTTGGCTTTCGGTCCGAAACTATCCACGCCCAGCTTACCATTTGTGGCGACACCCTAGTACCACTCAGGCTACCCGAAGGAAATCCTTTACCAGATAACGTTTACCGGGTACAAGCCTACAGGGAAGTTTGGCTTTTTGTGATACGCAATTTCTTCTCACTTCACAGAGCACTAGATCCCAGGCCAAACGATAGTGGTGTCGAGCCATTGCCTTGGGTCATTAGTGGGGTTTCGTTCACAGACGACATGTCACGGCCAAAGATCGAGGCATATAACAATCGCTTTTGCATTCCGGAGTGGAGGCAGCTTTGGGAGTTTTCCAAGACTCTAGGGTTCGACCCAGCTTACGCGGAGAGCATCGGCATCGGTCCACAACACTGCAAGCTCCCCACGATACCGGCGCGAAACCCCGAGGCTGCATCAAAGCTTAATGACATGAGACGACTGAGCGATGCTGTAACCTCCGTCCGGCCCAGTATGACTGCAGCAGGGGTTGCATCTTTGTGTGAAGACTTCTTCAAAAAGCTGCCCCCCTTGTCCGAAGATGAGCTGCAATCATTTGGAGAGGTATGCCCGCGGACTCAATCCCCTATCCGAAGGACCGGGTCCTTGGAGGGCGTCTGGCTGCCCGAGTTCCATCAGGAATACGACAAGATTGCTTACAACGTCATGATAGCTTACAACGTCATGGTGGCGTGCCAGACCACCTCCCTGGAAGAAGATGCTGCCCGCACTTCGTTATCCTGGTTCGTCAAAAGAGACTTTATCTGGAGCTTTCTCCACTCATTCCAGAGTCCTGGACCTATCTTTGCTCCAAGGGAAGGCCCCTGGCCCCCCCCGTCAAAACCCGTGAAATCAAAAGAGTGCATTGATCTCTCCGACGATGACGACCTACTAAGAGCCTATATGGATGACCCTAGCTTGTCCAGTGGTGGGGCGCGCGGGAAACGCGCCATGCAATCACCGCTCGCATCGATATCAGTCCCCACCTCGGTGGGAGGATCACCTCCCCTCGCCCCCCAGGCTTCTTCCGGTCCTACCTCTGCCTCTCCTGCTTCTCAGATCTCTGCTGCTCCCCCGGGTTTGCAAAACCCGTTCCTCGTCTAGTGAAAGGTGTTTTACTAACTAGTTTTCAGACCCCATTCCGCGACGCTTACCCCGAATTCAAGTTGCAGAGCCTGCAACCCCCCTTGAAGAGCCGCCGCTATTATACACGGATACCGAAGAGAAAACTCGGCGAAAGTCCCTGCCTAAAAAATTTCCCCTCCTCAGAAAGTCGAAGGCGAGCGGTAGCGCCGCTAATGTTGATCGAGAGGCCGAGAGGAGAAGACAACGAGCAGTATCTATTATCAAAGGCAGTAGTATGGGTAGGATACCTGATCAAGGCAAGTCTTCATTTTTACCCGAGGATGAGGAGGACGGGGAAAGATGTGAGTAGCGATGGCGAAACGCATTGGAAATTTCGTTTGGGAGGCGAGGGCCTACAATTAGTTAGGGTTTGCATTGAGAAGTTGGTTCCGTGTATATAGCCCATGACCTGGTTTCTAGAAATGACATGAAACAGGGGGAACCCTCCCCTTGTCGTGTGCTAAGAAAAACCCGTCATTGCTATTCACTACCTATGCGACTTGGCGAAAGATCCCAATAGCTACCGTACAGCGACAGGTAATAAGTGATGGAACGGCTGAGACACAGTGATACTTGTTTTGGGTAAACTGCTACTACTATACGGCGTTTGCAGGTATAACTGTATTTCAAGGCGTTCCATCACTTGTTACCCATCGCTGTACAGCAGCTACTGCATGTGGGAAAGGCCGCGGTAGCCACCGTACGGCAGCTACTACACGTGGGGAAAGGTCGCAGTAGCCACCGTACGGCAGCTGTTCCTTGAAGAAAACGTCGTAGGAGTCAC
Source organism: Morchella importuna (assembly GCF_003444635.1). Taxonomy (NCBI): domain Eukaryota; kingdom Fungi; phylum Ascomycota; class Pezizomycetes; order Pezizales; family Morchellaceae; genus Morchella; species Morchella importuna. The sequence continues at coordinate 991,872 of NW_025763413.1, forward strand.
CGTACGGCACCTGCGGGGCCAGGCGGAACATCGCAGTAGCCACCGTACGGCAGCTACTCCTACGAAGAAAATGTCGTAGAAGTCACCGTACGGCAGCTACTCCTACGAAGAAAATGTCGTAGAAGTCACCGTACGGCAGCTACTCCTACGAAGAAAATGTCATAGGAGTCGCTGTACGGCACCTGCGGGGCCAGGCGGAACATCCCAGCAGCCACCTTATAGCAACTACTACACTCGAGGAAAGGTCGCGGTAGCTACCGTACGGTAGCTGCTCCATTGAAGAAATGTCGTAGGAGTCACCGTACGGTAGCTATTCTTTGAAGAAAATGTCGCACGAGTCACCGTACGACGCCCTCAGGACCTGGCGGAATTACACCGCAGTAGCCACCGCACTGCATCTAGTGCTACGGGGAGAGGTAGTTAGGAGCCATCGTACGGCACCTCCACCTATCGGTGGAAACCACAGAGCAATTACCATACGTCAGCTTCTAACGATACAGTAGTGAGCACACGGCATCTGGCACTACGTAGAAAACGGGGTTGTAGCCACCGTACGTCGAGTACTCATCCGAGGTAAACGACCCACTGAGCACCGTATGGGAGCTTCCAATGTTCTTTCCCTTTTTTGGTCCGGTAGTATACTGTAGTAATACTCGACCGGGGGAACTGGCGCGTATCATCACGAGTCAAATAGATAATGCCAATTACAAAGTAAACAAGCTCGGATGAACAAGGGTGGACTAACAAATTGTTCGTGAACTATGATATTATAGTATATAAATAGATAAGATGCACAAAGCGCAGCGTGATTCATTGGAAGCTGTCAGGGTAAAGTTGGTGTGGGTTTACTAACAGATCCTGTTATCCCTCTTATCAGATTGAAGATCCCCCATACAAATTTCGACTCCATTGTTTCGAGGGGGGGAGGGGGCAGCACTGACAGAGTACGAGATATCACTTGCCAGAGGTGAGGAGGTAGGAGGGTGGGGTGGGGATGAACGCCCGAGAAAGGTGGCGGTCGTGATGGACGAGCTGGGGTTCCGGGAAGAGAAGAGGTGGAGTCTTTTAATGGGGTCGAGATGGGGTGATGGGTTTCGTTGAAGGGGATTTTAAACAGGCCTTTTCGTTTTTTTACCTTTAGTTTTTGATATTATAAGTTCTTTTTGTATGTTTTAATTAGATGCCTCTTTCAATAGTAATTTTAGGTTGACCCCTACTAGATCAACTGCCACCTCGACTAGTGCCAATACGCAGGCCTACCTTAACAAATCGCGTTATCACCCATATGCTGGCCCGTACGCCCGTATGCCCACAGTCCTATAAAAACCTGCAACGCACCCCACCGCCAGAGGACTGCTTGCACCGCCCCCACCACCACGAACGCCGGTAGCATGCACCTCCTGTAGCGCCTGCACCTGTCTGCACCAAATAAGAGGGGGTTGCAACAGTCTATATGCCACGAAGCGGACGCGTGATATTTCATGACCGAAATAAAGCGAGTGGTATTTCCTGATTTATACTCATTTCTGATGGGGTGAACTTAGGGTTAAGGTTAGCCCCCCATCCCCAAAAACACGGAGACCCTATAGTATGCAGCTCTACGTGCTGTACAGTCCCCTTTCCGACTTCTCCTTTGATATATAGGGGATGTACGGTTGACTTGCTTTTGCCTCCTAGAACAAGCGTCGTGAAGCGATTGTTTTACCTGTATGGATGCATTGCGTCCTAACCGAAAGCAAGTTTGCACCTGCAATACATACAAATTTGCAAGGTTTCACTACTTTCTCAGGTATAACTCCCACCTCCACAGCCTACACATTCATAGCCTGGGCTTGCACCACCACCTCTCTGACAACAAATCTAGGTCAGTAAAAAACAATGGAGTCATATATAATTAGCTGTCAATGGTGCACTAATCCCACTAATCTGAGCTCTCCATGCTCCCTGTCGTTTCCACCTACCATGGTTAATCAATCTCTGAGATGACCAATCATGCTTTGGTTATTCGGGTGATCTAAATACGATATATGCTGTAACCTAGTTCTGATTCCTTGGTCAGTGGCGAATGATATCAAATTTGACAGAATATACTGTGAGGATTCCCCCTTCATACCTCAGCTGTCGGTACCTTACCTGCTACTTTGATTACCACCTTCTGCTCGCATCTACTATTAGATTTAGATAACTTTACGAAAACCGATGTAGCAACCAAAGCAATGGCTAGATCGAGTCCAAATAGCTGTACAACGGAGATTTAATTGACATCTACTTGGTGCCAGATTGTGTACTAAATTACCCTGTATCGATAGCAAGTAGGCACCATATTGTACAATAACTCAAGTAACAAGTCGGAAACCGAATTTTTACAAAACTGCATCAAAACAAAGCTAAATTGTGGGGAGGGAGGCATTGAAGCCAGTACAAAAGAAAAACCATTTTTGGAGCAGCCAAACAAAAGTGTTCAGCCACCTAGGGTTAGTTAGGGTTAGTTAGGGTTAGTTAGGGTTAGTTAGGGTTAGTTAGGGTTAGTTAGTTAGGGTTAGTTAGGGTTAGTTAGGGTTAGGGTTAGTTAGGGTTAGTTAGGGTTAGTTAGGGTTAGTTAGGGTTAGTTAGGGTTAGTTAGGGTTAGTTAGGGTTAGTTAGGGTTAGTTAGGGTTAGTTAGGGTTAGTTAGGGTTAGTTAGGGTTAGGTTAGTTAGGGTTAGTTAGGGTTAGTTAGGGTTAGTTAGGGTTAGTTAGGGTTAGTTAGGGTTAGATTAGGTTAGTTAGTTAGTTAGTTAGGTTAGTTAGTTAGTTAGGGTTAGTTAGGGTTAGTTAGGGTTAGTTAGTTA